>NW_026126511.1:46660000-47020000 GCF_943737965.1 Phodopus roborovskii | reverse complement strand
GAAAAGGGGGACATAACAACGAACACTGAGGAAATCCAGAGAATCTTCAGGTCATAATTTGAAAGCCTGTACTCCACAAAATTTGAAAATTTAATAGAATTGTACAATTTTATGGATAGATATCACCTACCAAAATTAAATCAAGAACAGATAAGCAATTTAAATAGGCCTATAACCCCTAATGAAATAGAAGCAGAGCCAGATGGTTTCAGTGCAGAATTCTATCAGAAATTCAAAGAACAGCTAATATAAATACTCCTCAAAGTGTTCCACACAATAGAAACAGAAAGGTCATTGCCAAACTCTTTTTTCGAGGCTACAATTACCTTGGTACCCAAGCACACAAAGACACAACTAAGAAAGAGAACTACAGACAAATATTCCTCATGAACATTGATGCAAAAATACTCAATAAAAATACTGGCAAATAGAATCCAAGAACACATCAGAGAAATCATCCACCATAACCAAGTAGGCTTCATCCCAAGGATGCAGGGATGGTTCAACATATGAAAATCCATCAATGTAACCCATCACATAAAAAAAAAACTGAAAAAGAAAAGCCACATGATTATATCACTAGATGCTGAAAAAGCCTTTGACAAAAATCCAACACTCCTTCATGATAAAGGTCTTGGAGAAATCAGGGATAACAGGAACATACCTAAACATAATAAAAGCAATATACAGCAAACCAACAGCCAACATCAAACTAAATGGAGAGAAACTCAATGTGATTCCTCTAAAATAAGGAACAATATAAGGCTGCCCACTCTCTCTTTACAATATTGTACTTCTAGCTAGAGCAATAAGAAAAAAAAAAAAAAAAGGTCAAGGAGATACAAAGTGGAAAGGAAGAAATCAGACTTTCACTACTTGTGGATGATATGATAGTTTACATAAGTGACCCAAAAAACTCTACCAGGGAACTCCTACAGCTGATAAACACCTTCAGCAAAGTGGCAGGATACAAAATTAACTCAAAAAATCAGTAGCCCTACTATATAAAGACAATAAAGGGGCTGAGAAAGAAATCAGAGAAACATCACCCTTTACAATAGTCACAAACAACATAAAATATCTTGGGGTAATACTAACCAAACAAGTGAAAGACCAATATAAGAATGTAGAGTCTTTAAAGAAAGAAATTAAAGAAGATACCAGAAAATGGAAAGCTGTCCCATGCTCTTTGATAGGTAGGATCAACATAGTAAAAATGGCAATCTTGCCAAAAGCAATCTACAGATTCAGTGCAATCCCCATCAAAATTCCCACACAATAATTTACAGACCTTGAAAGGATAATACTCAACTTTATATGGAAAAACAAAAGACCCAGGATAGCCCAAACAATCCTGTAAAACAAAGGAACTTCTGGAGGCATCACCATCCCTGACTTCAAGCTCTATTATAGAGCTATAGTCCTGAAAACAGCTTGGTATTGGTGTAAAAAATAGACAGGTAGACCAATGGAATTGAATCAAAACCCTGATATTAACCCACACACCTATGAGCACCAATTTTTTTTTTTTTTACAAAGAAGCTAAATTTATACAATGGAAGGAGGAAAGCATCTTCAACAAATGGTGCTGGCATAACTGGATGCTGGTGTATAGAAGACTGCAGATAGAGCCATAGCTAATGCCATGCACAAAACTTAAGTCCAAATGGATCAAAGACCTCAACATAAATCCACCTACACTGAACCTCTTAGAAGAGAAAGTGGGAGGTATCCTTGAATGAATTGGTACAGGAGACCACTTCCTGAACATAATATCAGTACCATAGACACTGAGATCAACAATTAATAAATGGGACCTCCAGAAACCAAGGAGCTTCTGTAAGGCAAAGGACACAGTCAACAAGACAAAACGGCAGCCCACAGAATGGGAAAAGATCTTCACTAACCCCACATCTGACAGAGGGCTGATCTCCAAAATATACAAAGAACTCAAGAAGCTAGTTACCAAAACATCAAATAATCCAATGAGAATGTGGGGGTACAGAACTAAATAAAGAATTCTCAATAGAAGAATCCAAAATGGCTGAAAGACACTTAAGAAAGTGCTCAACATCCTTGGCCATCAGGGAAAAGGAAATCAAAACAACTCTGAGATACCATCTTACTCCTGTCAGAATGACTAAAATCAAAAACACCAAAGACAGTTTATGCTAGAGAGGATGTGGAGAGAAGGGAACACTCCTCCATTGCGAATGGGAGTGCAAAATTGTACAGCCACTTTGGAAATCAGTATCGCAGTTCCTCAAGAAAATGGGAATCAGTCTACCCCAGGATCCAACAACTCTACTTTTAGGCATATACCCAAAAGATACACATTCATACAACAAGGACATCTGTTCAACTATGTTTATAGCAGCATTATTTGTAATGACCAGAACCTGGAAGCAACCTAAATGCCCCTCAACTGAAAAAGATGGAAAAAATGTGGTTTATTTACACAATGGAGTATTACTCATCAGAAAAAAAGTAATGGAATCTTGAAATTCACAGGAAAATGGATGGAACTAGAAGAAACCATCCTGAGTGAGGTAACCCAGTCACAAAAAAACAAAAAAAAAAAAACAAACAAAAACAAAAACAAAAACAAACAAACAAAAAAAAACCAAACATGGTATACTCACTTGTACATGGATTTTAGACACAGAGCAAAGGATTAAAGGATTACCAGCCTATAATCTACACTGCCAGAACAACTAGGAAACAAAGAGGACCCTAAGAGAGACATACTTAGTCCCCTGGAGAAGGGGAAAGTGACAAGATCTCCCAAGCAAATTAGGAGCATGGGGGGAGGGGAGAGGGAGTTAGGAAGAAGAGGAGGGGAGAGGTGGGCATGACAGAGCAGGAAGATTGAGTCAGGGAAAGAATAGAGGGGAACAAGAAATGAGATACAATAATAGAGGGAGCCATTATAGGTTTTAAGAGAAATCTGGTACTAGGGAAATGTTCAGAGATCTACAAGGATGACCCCAACTAATTACCCAAGCAATAGTGGAGAAGCTACCTTAAATGCCCTTCCCTGATAATGAGATTGATGGCTACCTTATATGTCATCCTAGAGCCTTCATCCAGTAGATGATGGAAGCAGAAGCAGATGCCCACAGCTAAACACTGAGCAGAACTCTTGGAATCCAATTGCTGACAGGGAGGAGTGAGGAGCAAAGAGGTCAAGAGCAGTCTACAGAAACCCACAGAAACAGCTGACCTGAACAAAGGGGAGCTCATGCACCCCAGTCTGATAGCTGGGAGAGTAGCATAGGACTTGCCCAGACCCCCTGAACGTGGTGTCAGTTAGGAGGACTGGGCGGTCTATGGGGCCTCTGGCAGTGGATCAGTATTTATCCCTAGTGTAAGAATGGACTTTGGGAGCCCATTCGACATAGAGGGATACTCTCTCAGCCTAGACACATGGGGGAGGACCTAGGCCCTGCTCCAAATGATATAACAGACTTTGAAGATTCCCCCATGGAAGGCTGCATCCTCCCTTGGGGATGAGATGGGGGTTGGGGGGGGCAAGGGAGGAGGAAAGGGAGAGGGAACTGGGATTGACATTTAAAACAAGCTTGTTTCAAATTTAAAAAGAAAAAAAAGAACAGTCAGGGCTACACAGTGAGACCCTGTCTCAAAAAAGAAGAGGAGGAGGAAGAGGAGGGAGCGCTCAGCAGTAGAACGTTTGTCAATCATGTGCAAGGCCAGGAGTCAGTCTTTCAAACTGCAAAGTAACAGTACATCTGTACCATTTAAATAGAGGGGAGAGTACACAAGGTTCAAGATAATAATCCTAATGACTAAGTAAGGGAGTGAGGACATTTAAAGAAACGTCTTACTGGAACACTAGTTGGTGATGGTTTAGGGACAGCTTGTCATAAACACCTTCTGCTTTGAGGAGGAAACAGTAAATCTAATGAATGTTGGGCTTAATTCAAGTACATGTTAAAAGTTACAGACTGTTGAGATAGTAGGACTCCAGCAGACACAACTGATTCAATGAGAGGTCACAGTGGAAAAGGCAAAGACCAAGCATGCCTAACACCCATATAAAATGACATAATAGAAATATGCTAAATTAGGACTGGGCAGATGGCTCAGTAGTTACGAGCACTTTTTGCTCTTACAGAGGACCTGGGTTCAGTTCCTAGCATCGGCATGGTGGTTTACAACCATCTGTAACTCCAGTTCCAGGGAATCAGGTGCCCTCTTCTGGGTCAAGGAGATGGCTCAGTCATTGAAACTCTTAAACTCATGTTTGAGGACCAGACTTCAAATCCCTCTAGGTTCACAACTGAACATGTATGCACATGTGCACACACAACACACATACACATGCAAAAATAATGTAAAGAGAACACTAACAGAGCTACGAACATAAATTCTATTTTTCTCCTGCACAGCTTCGTGTGGCCTGAGCGCCACAGAACTATGCTGCATTCAGTCAGCTCATCTATCTATCTCCAGCTGTACCCTGAGCCCTGGGCCACCTTGGTAGAATTCAAGTGGTCTGAGCAACCTATAGGAGGAAACGTGCTATTTAAAGCATCATGATAAACTCTAGCTGAACCATTTCTTGGGATCCTCTGAGGCTGTCTAGACCTGTAATGTTAAAGCAGGAAATCTGATTGAGAAGTTATAATCATGTGTATACGTACCCAGACATAGGGTTAAAATACAAAACAAGCAGCAATTATCAAACGCTATGAATGATACCAACATACAGGAAGGAAACTAAGCTCTGAAGATGCTAAACGACTTTTCAGAGATCACATGACACTGGAGTGTTGAAATCAGAATTCAGAACATCTGATAAAATCTCACCCAGTATTCCTCATTCAATACACAAAACTCTGTCTACACCAAATATCCATCTTGTTGCCTCAATCTTAGCCATCTATCTCCTTGGCCAGAGTTCATCTCCAGTGAAGTCTCTCTCTAGCTGCTTCCTAGCTATGTCCCTTCTCTTGTCAAGAGTTGGTAAAGCAGAAAGCTAGGTTCACACTGCATGACAGCACCAACAGTGTCTTACAAGCTCAGCCAATCTCCTGGTTCTCGTAGATGGGAATGATACCCCGGGCATAGGTGATGGGATGGGTGGGCATGAGGCAGTCCAGTACGCTGCACATCAGGGGAAGTGAGCTTACACTCCCCTCTGCTGTCAGTTGCTAGTATCATCTCCCTGTCCAATGTGGTCATGAACAAACATCTGGAAGCCATAGGAGGACCACAAGGTCCTCAAACACTAACTCATATGGCCCTGGACATTTTCTGATTTTGAAATGGTCACAGATCACAGGAAGATGAACAATTAGCAAAGTCTTGCTACTAATGACCAGTCTTTCATCTTTCTCTAATCATGACATCTCTCAGCACATTAGCAAACTCAGAAAACTGACACTTGTGTAATGGTGGAACTAAACTACAGTCTTCACTACATTTTCACTTTCTCATGTGTTTGTGTGTGTGTGTGTGTGTGTGTGTGTGTGTGTGTGTGTGCTTTCATCTCACATGCATATTAGCACGATGGCCATCACAATCACTGCTTTCTGTCAGTGTGAATGGAATTCCCTGTGTGGTGGCCTTTTTAAAGTCATAATCACATAATGACCTTCTTAATCTCTAGAACCTTGAACTTGTTTTCCTTCTGTACAGGTTATCTTCTTTTGGTTTGACTCTTGAGACAGGGTCTTACTGTATGTGGCATCTCTGATGTTATAAGAAATAAACATCCTGACCAAAAGCAACTTAGGGAAGGAAAGGACTTATTTGATTTATTCTTCTAGGCTACAGTTCATTGAAGGAAGTCAAGGCAGGAACCCGGAGCCAGGCCTCTGCTATTCCACATCGCGTTGTCACAAGCCAGGGGACTCACTTCACAACCGTGGAAGTACAGCAGAAATCGTGGAGGATGGTTCTCCCCCATGGTTTACACAGGCTCATGTTAGGTAGATTTCTTATACAATTGAGGACCACCTGTCCAGGGAATGGTGCCACCCACAGTGGGCTGGGCCCTCCCATATCAATTAGTAATTTAGATAATCCTCTACAGACATGCCTATCCATGGGCCACTCTCATCTGGTCAATCCTTCCATTGAGATTCTCTTCTTAGATGGCTCTAGTGTGGGTAAATCTGACTATTAAAGCTAGCTATGTACTATGCGTGCTAGGCTGGCCTTCTACTCATGATCTTCCTACCATCTCAGCCTCCCGACTACTGAATTTACAGGCCTGACTGGAATTGCTTTTAAAGAATGTTATATAAATGGGCTTATCCAGCATGCACCTTTTGAAACTGACCTTTTTACACTCCTACAATGCCGCTGAGATTAACCTCAGTCATGATGTATATCCACAACTCAATCTTTTTTATGACTCAGTAGTATTTCATTGTATGGATATACCAGTGACCCTATGGAGGATATGTGGGCTGTTTACATGTTTTCCTCTATTAGCTGTAACTCAGCTTGATTTGCTTGATTTGTTTCAGGGTCTAATGCCTTAAGAGTTACCAAGATGCAAGCACAGACTGCATCTGTTACTAACTTGTGTGCAGATGGGGAAAGGAATGCTCTCTTTAACTTAGCTTAACAGCTACCCTCCACTCTTATCTATTGTCCAGAATTTAAGTGGAATGCCAATATTTATGAGAAATCTTTGTGTTGATTACCATCTCTGTAGTCAACCACATGCACCTTCCTACATGCCACATAAATCCTTAACTCTGGCCTGGTATATGGCCATAGTCATTGAGCATCTGCTGAATCAATAGATCAGACCTGCCACCATAGCCACTTTCTAATACAACCATCCATTCCTACGTGCCATGACAACATACTGCTCAGAGAAATATCCTCTATGGTAAGGGCCATTAGCATAAGGAACATGGTCTCAAATTGTGTTGCAACAAGGAAGAACACCCACAGCCCTCAAGTTGGTAGTCCCAAGGTTTTGTCATACACAATAACACAAGCATCTTGATACATACGTGATATATAAGTAGAATGACTCAGTGAGAAGGCATTAACATTCTTTCTATTTCCTAATCCATATTGCCAAGTTGCTTTCCAGAAAGATAGATGGATGTTTCTTACTGAGCTATAAAATATTACCGTGAGATTCAGCATCTTAGAACAAGTGTTTATCTTATAGTCCTTGGACTCTGGAGTCCTAAAATTAACGTGTTAGCTAGGCTAGGGAAGAACATTTTCCTTTTTAAGATTTTAAAGACATTTTGCATCCTTCAGTGCTTGTTTCCCTCATCCCGCCCCTGCTGTCTCTCCATCTCCATCACTGTCTCCATGACATTGCCTTCTCTTCTTCTGGCCACCAGTCCTGATCCTCTCTTATGAAGAAACCCATGTAACCTGTCCAGAATTCTCACTTCCTTAAGATCCTCAACTTAACCCCTCGAACCCAGCTTCCTTTGAAGTATAGGACAACCTTCTAAGATTAGGGTGTGGAGCTCTTTGGGAAGCCATCATTCTATACCAACCAACAGAGTGTTAAAAGCATGAAGACTTTGAACAAGAGCAAAGCAGGCTTGTGAGAGTCAAAAGGCAGTCCCAAAAATAGTTGTTCAAAAACATCACCTGCACAAAGACTCAAGGGCAAGGTGGCTCTTCAATTTCAGACATAAGCTGTGTGATATAAATATCATCTTTGAAAACTAGGATTGGTTTTATGACAGGGTCCTCACTGATGCTGACCCTGGGTTCAAGCCCAGGAAGACAGGACAATGAGCAAAGAAAGGCATTCGCTGCTCTGAACAACACTGCAGCAGGCCACTGTAGCTGGGAAGGCGAACCACTGCCTTGTTCCTATAGCAGCTGTTGTGGGATAGCACAGAAGGGTTCTGGGCTGCACAGCCCTATATAAAAGACTTGCTACCTCTTCCCCTTGCCACCTGGTTCTTTCTACAAGGTTTTAGTTCTCAGCAGTATCATAACATGACCGATTTCCGGGCATTTTCAGTACTCTGATTTCCCACATTTTATAGTCATTGCTATAGTCACACAGACATGTGGCCACTGATCGTAAACCACTACCCAGCCCATCAGGGCTTGCAAAATATTACAGGGGGCTAACCTACCAAGCCGCTTCCCACCCCTTCAGAGCAGGGGAGGATATCTCTCACTTTCTTGATGGGAATCCCCCTACCCCCGCCTTGCATCCCCTTCATACCTGAAGAGGAGGCTGCCCATTGTGGTTAAGCCATCTCTTAAGTTTCCTCATCCTACTGCACATTAACTAAATGAAAACAGCACCCTGCTTCACCTTCCAGGCTGTGGGGATAGTCAGAAGTGGACACCTGATCCTAGTCAAACCTCACACTCTTTAAACTTTAGCTTGAGGAAGGGAGGTGTCTTATATGTGTGACAATGCTGTGACCACAGCAAACACTATTTTGAAAGAGCAAAGTCAATGTGTTGAAGAGCCTCAGGATGAGAGGCAGGCAGAAAGGCAGACACAGGCGTGTGTGGCCAAGCTCCAGACCCTTGTTCTTATCTTCTTTGAACTTGGTCTTTTCCTGGGTCTTTCCTACACCTTGAGTATGGGAACCAGGACCCTCCCCCTTTGGGTTTCTGTTGTCTGCAAAGCTGTAACTAAAAGGTAGTCTGACAGTAAGTAGAAATGCAGTGTCTTTCTTATTTCTTCATCCATAGTAGGCCTTTTCTTGCTGATCATGTTTTCCCATGCTTTTAGTCAGTTTTTGGTTGACATTTCAAAATACCCAAGGAAACAACTCACAGAAAGAGGACTTATTTTGGCTCATGGCTTCAGAGGAATAAGTCCATGATCATCTTGCTCTATTACTTTTACACCATAGCGAGAAACTTCTGGAAGGAAGGGCATAGTGAAAGAAAGTGTCTCACCCCACATCTTCCAGGAGCAAAAAGGGAAGAATAAGGAGTCAGGGCCACAATTACCTTAAAACCAAATGTTCAGCACCCATCTGCCTCCAACCAGGTCCTGCTTTCATACAGTTCTACCAATTTCTATTCAAATTTTGAATTTATCAATGAATTAAACCTTTGCTTATATCAGAATCATAGTGATGTAATGTTTTAGGAAATGTGCTCAGAGACATCCCCAGGGGTATACTTTTAATCACCCAGGTGGCTCTCAATCCAACCAAACTGAGCATCACCATTAACAATCACAAGCTTCTGCAGCCAGGTCTAAGTGACCAGTAAGAGTTGTTACATTTGAGTTCCCTGGGATAAAGACCTTCCCACAGCTGAGCAGTGATTCAAACCCTGAGAAGTCACCTCACAGTTAAACTGTGGGAAACCTGCCTTTTCACAGATTCCTCTTAGTACAACCCTGACAATGTGCCCTAGTTGGTCAAGCAGTGGTGTGATATTACTCAGGGGATCAAGGGATGTACCACAAAGGATGTATGAGTAGGAGAGAGAGAGGGAGAGGGAGAGAGAGAGAGAGAGAGAGAGAGAGAGAGAGAGAGAGAGAGAGAGAGAGAGAGAATGTGAGATTGAAAGTGCTGGGGATCTGTGTTCCCATACACACAAGTCAGTCTGTGAGGGAATGATTAGGAAGCCGAATCTTTCCTATCTCGTGATAGAAAATTAAATGGAAGAGATGTCTCGGATTGACAAGCTACAAATACTGCATTGGGGATGCCCTGGAAAGTGGTGCTCTGGTGGACAGGGTGCACCTTCCCTCAAAGCCAAGAGTGACACACAGTTTGCTATATCACCATGTCCCTTCTGCCCTATCAGTTATCTAAAGTCTCTCACAATGCACAGTTTCCGACACTAATAGTTACTTTTCTATTGCTGTGATAAAGCACCATGACCAAGGCAACTTATAGAAGAGCTTATTGGGGCTTATAGTTTCACAGGGATAGAGGCATGAGCAAAGTGAAGGCATGGCAGGAAGAGCAGGAAGTTGAGGGCTCAGATCTTGAATCCCAAGCACAAAGTAGAGACAGTAAGTTATAAGTGGCTTGTGTCTCTAAATTCTCAAAGCCCACCTCTGGCGACATTTTTTCTTCAACAAGATCACACCTCCTAAACCTCCCAAACAGCACCACCAACTTGAAACAAATGTTCAAATGCCCAGGACTATGGGGGACATTTTATTCAACCCATCACAGGTCCTACCAATGAAAAACTTGTACTATCAATTTCTAGTGCTCTCTCATAGTAAATGCTAAGTAAATCTTTTAAATAATGTAGCAAATGTTTAATTTTCTAAATAAATATTTTTAATTATGTCTTCTTCAATTTTGAGTCTAGGTTAGCAGGCAGTCTTATGAACACATGTCTCTTCACGTCTCTACATCCTTGAAGTGACTATACCCTCGGATGGCCTAGGGGAGAAAAACCCATACTTCTGCATTCATTGCCCTTTATTATTCTTGCAGAAAAATGTTACTGTTCTTGTTATTAAAAAAAAAAAAAAACAGCCAAAAAGATAAAACTGCTATTATGGCTGGCGAGTATGTGGGTGTGGGTGTGTGTGTCTGCATCTGTGTCTGTGTGTGTCTGTGTTTCTGTGTCTATGAGTGTATATGCACATCTGTGTAGAAGTGGGAGGACAACTTTAGGTATTGTTCCTAGGTCCCATCCACCTGTTTTTTATTTGTTTTTTAGACATAGTTTCTAACTAGCTTGAAACTTGCTGAGTATGCTTACCAGCGAACCCCAAGGATTCACCTGTCTGCATCTCCCAAGTGCTTAGATTACAAGAATATACCACCGGGCCCAGCTTTCTTTACATAGATATTTGGGGTTGAACTCAGGTCCTCATGCTCATAAGACAATCACTTCGTGTATGGATTTATCTCTCCTAGCCTCTGACTAACTCTGAAGACAAAACACAGGTTCAAAAGTGTGGGCCTTCTAACTATCCCATGACCTTCCCCACATCTCCCCCCCCCCCAGATGAATCACTTGCTTGCCCTGTTGGGCATTTAGAAGAGAGAGGCTAGAAGGCTTCTCTTGATTTGAGGGGATTCTTTATAATGTTTTATCTTTATGTTTATTATTATTTTATGTGTGTGAGTGCTATGCCTGCTTGTATGTACGTGCACCACATTCTGGTGTCTATGGAGTCCAGAAGGCGGCATTGGATCCCCTGGGACTGAAGTTTCAGATGATTCTGAGTTGCTGTGTGGGTGCTAAGAATCAAACCTGGATCCTCTGGAAGGGCAGTCAGTGCTCTTTCTTAACTGTGGAGCCATTTCTCTGGCCCTTGGTTTTTGTTTTTCACAGGAATCTATTGTGACCCGCACTTGGCCTCCCATACCTCATATAGAGGGGTGGGAGGGTGTAGAAAGTTCTTTGGCTACTCACCAAGATCTGTGAACGATGCGTGTGGGGTGAGACACCACCCTAGTTCTTCAGAAAGCTGGAGAAGCCAGGAAGAGCAGAGATCCCACGGCAGAAGGGAGCTGGACTGGCTGGGCAAAGCAGAGGCAGTCCTACCCATGGGCCCCTGAGTCACCCAGGATAGGCAGCACAGAGTCAGCTCCCTGCCCAGAGGAAGTGGAAGCCGAACATCAGACTGAGTCATAGTTATTGAAGAGACGCTGGGAACAAAGGCTGTAGACAGGAGCCTGTGCGGGGGATGGCGTTCAAACTGCTTTTACCCACCCCATCAGCTCTGTTTCCCTGCCTGCCTGCCTGCTACGTGGGCTGTGGCTTACAGAAACCAAACACAGGGCCTGCTTTCACATCAGTCCTGGGAAGGTGGTTTTGAACCCCATTGCAGCAGGTGTGTTTTGAGAGACTGGCTAACTGCTGATATTTTATCATTAACATTTCCCCATAGACTCCATCTATGTTTTATTCAAAAGATAATGTGTCTGAGATGATCCTGTGACTTGTGAAGTGTTGACAATTTAATGTCTGAAGTGGCAAAGACTATGGTGGGATTATAAAAGATCTTTTTGGAGATGCAGTTCCAGGCTTGCCTGGAGTCTCACTAGAATAAGCAGACAGAAGTCAACAGATTTGGCGGATCTAGGCAGATTCTGTCTCCATGTGCTAGAACAGCCTTGGGCAAATGCTTTCCTGTTGTCTTGCTTGGGTGTTTTTATTTGCAGTGTAAAAGAAACTTTTTTTTTTCATTTTTTTTAAATAATCGCAATGAACTTCCACTCACACCTTGAGGACTATTTCCTAAGCTGCAAATGTTGGGTAGATTAGACAGTTACCAGGGTCTCTCCTGACTTAACTGCCTTTGGCTAAGACTTACTATTCTAGCTGTCTGGGCAGAAAGTTGATAAATCTGCCTCCCCACAGATCATCATCAAATACTTATGTCTGTTAAGAGCTAGCTCTAATGTGGTCAATGGTTGGTCCCTGTTATAACTGACCTCTAGGGACTAAGAAGGGTTTTTGTTGTTGTTGCTGTTTTAACTAAAAAGCAGTAATTTTAGCAAGAAGTTTTGCTTATCTTCCCAAGGTCTCATAGGATTGAGAGGTGTGGGTTGGTAAAGTCTCTCAGTGAACCTGCATACCTCTTTCTGAGGTCTTTGAAAAGTATCATTTAGCAAAACAGAGCCTTTGCATGCTTGCTGTATTTCCCACCTTTCCTGTTGAGACCTTCTTTTATAAAACCCTCCAATTGCCTAAGGTAAGTGTTGGGGGAAAGTGCTCATGCCTCTGGAATGTCTGTTCATCGTTGGCCAGACTCCCAACCTTCAAGAGTCAATAACACCCAAATTCTATTTGACTTACTGTGAACTATCTATGCAGTGTGCTTTAGCAACTCTTGCTTCCAGAAGTCTCCATTTGCAAACTTGCCTTTCACTCAGCTACTACTCAACACATAATTGCCATGGAGGTACAGGTGACATAAACCCCAAACATCTACCTCAGGGACTGCTCCCTCAGCACCTCTATGAGACCTTGGTCATGTTCTGACTCATTTGTTTTTTGTTTTTGTTTTGTTTTGTTTTGTTTTTGTTTTTGTTTCCAAGCCAGAATGAGAAGAGGCCTGTAAAATGTTCTTAGATTGAATTTTGAACTAGGTGCCACCCAGCCACCTGAATCATGGAGCCCCAGGGAGTATAAGGGGTAAGTGTTGCTGTAATTTATTCTGACAGCTTTGAGATAAAGCGTCTTGGAAGGATTTGGTGTTCCAGCTGAGGACATTAGAGACTGGGTGACTGCCATGTCTCTGTTTCAGCCTCAGATGTCTCAGAATCTCTATCCATCTCCCAGTAAAAACAGCACCAGATTTGTCCAAGAAAATTCTTCTCTCAAAAAATCTGCAAAGAGACTTGACATGTATAAGGGACATTGGAACATTTATCTTCTTTGAGCCTTGCAGACAGCTTTTCTGTGTACAGGACAAGCCCCGTACTCCAGGGCCCATTTCTGGGGCAAAGGAAAGGAACACGTGGCTGTTGAGAGCTGAGCCTGCTATCCCAGCTGAGGTTCTGCTCAGATGTGCTCTGTGGCTACTGCAGGATCCTGAGCAGAGACTCCAACCAGAAGCTGACTTTAGCTTAAGAGACAGCAGGGCTAAAGGAAGAACAAAGAGGTAGTCTTTTGTTATCCTAATCAGAAACTGGGTTGTTAGGACTTGGGGACTTCTGGGTGCCATGGATTATGAAACAATGCAGCCCGCCAGAGTCTGCACTTGAACAGGTAGCTGCCAATACTATGCCCAACCTGTGTGATATCTGGTCTAGAGGCTGAAGGTTGGGGATACATAAATGGAAGAGCAGAGAGAGAGAGAGAGAGAGAGAGAGAGAGAGAGAGAGAGAGAGAGAGAATGCAGATCATGGGGAACCGAGACTGTCCAGTAGCACAGGAGTGTCTGACAGACAGAGGCCCTAGGCACGGAGAAAGCAAAAGCTGACAGGTACATGGTAGGGTGTGGAGAATCACCTCTAAATGGAAGAGGATGTGGGGAGCACAGTGGCTGGGGGCAGGGGATGCAGGCTTGGTGCAGGGAGGGCTGCGTGGGAACAGAGAGGATTCTGCAAGCTGCCCTGCCTGCATCACAGGCATCCTGAGAACAAGTGCAAGCAGAGAAATCCGGCCCTTCAAGAACCACCTACCCAGCCGCCCCCACAAAGATAGTACCCAATGCCAAATCAAAGCCAAATAGCAACCAATTTGGGCTCCTGGATGATGAACACTGTCTGGAGAGCAGAACGCTAGCTACCTCTGAAAGTTACCTTCCGGTAGCAGCAGAGAAAAACCAGGAGCTGTTTGTATTGTCTGCAGTGCTCCATGTACAATGCTGGGAGGTGTGATCACACTTCCTTTACTGGTTGCTAAGCATATTGTTACTAGGCGACGGCACCGAAATGATGCACAAGGCTCAAGTTCTAGGAGCTGTGCATGTTGGAGAGCTGCATGCTGAGGAAGAGTTGCAAGGTGAAGTAAGCTCTGTCAGTATTGCCTTGATGGAGTGGTTTGGGCAAGAGCTCCTGTGTATGGTGGTGCATCCCCTTAATCCCAGAACTTGGGAGGTAGAAGCAGATCTGTGAGTTCAAGGCCAGCTTGGTCTATAGCACAAGTTCTAGCCAAGCAAAGGCTTGGAGACCTTGTCTTGGAGGAGAAGGGTGATGTCATATATACAGTGTTTTGTTTACTACTGGCCATGGCTTTCAAGGCAGTGAGAAAATCATTTCTCCAAAACACAGAGAGGAAGAGAGGCCATGCATTTGTAGATGTCCTACATGAAAGGAGGTAAGGAAGTGACTCCTTGTTACACTTAGGTTAGAGAACCTTCGGGAGAGGGGAGTCACTGAGAGCCATTATATGCTTCATGGCAATCCTAGTTCCAGGTGTCTGAGAATTCAGTGCAGCAAGGGGACAACCCCTCTAGTAACAAGAGATATCCAATAAATGACAGTGTCATTGGGAAGAAACAATTGCAACAGTTTCTGAGGGGGAGGAAAACGCCCTTCATGAAGAAGAGAGTTGGCACTCGGCAGTTGAGAGCAGTCCACCCCATCCTTTCCTAAAATCTTTGTTCTATCCCTAACTCAGGTAGTGTGGCCTCTAGAGCTGGTACAGGACATTTCTCTGACCTGAGTGAGAGGAGTTCTAGGAGGGCTTCCTGAAGATGGATGGTAGCAAGCTGACAAGGGTATCATCGGGTAGAGAAGTAAGAGGCAATGAAGGCCTTTAGGGATGAAAACCCAGCTCCCTGATCAAGGATCAAGACATGAGTAAGACTCGAGGGACCACAGTGTCTGTTGTAACCTGTGGCATGTCCTGCTTCCTACATTCCTCATGTGACTGTCAGGGCCCTGACTTCTTGGACTTCTTTGTGGTGAGTATCATACAAGCTCCTCTCTTACTCACCTTTCCATGAAAATTGCAGGACTGTCAAAGGTTTCGTTTCTTTACCAGGCCAGAAATCCCCTGTACATAACAGAACCTGTCTATCTTCACCATCTCTTAAGTCAATGAGAAAGTCAGTGGACCAATTCTGGACAGACACGCCACCCATCAGAATGTCAGGCTTGCAGCCTGTGAACTGCAGATACGCCCCCCTTCACCAGCCCCAAAACCCTTCCACATTCTACCACTGGCTCAGTTTGCCTTTTGGGGACTAGCTAACTGTGGGACCTAATGAGTTTTGCTTTGTCAGAGCACAATCACTCCAGCTCTGTTGAGTCAGTGCTTGTCTCAGGTTCACCCAGATATAAACACTGGATACTCTGTCTCAAAGATCCGACATCTTTATTTAGACACGAGTCAGCCATGAAGAGGTTATGGAAGCAGAAGTCCTTCCAGGAAGAAAACTATCTGGATAGAAATTGTCCCATGTGAAAAATGCAGTAAAGGATGAGGCTCAGAGAGCCTGGGCAGGAAAACAGAAGGAGGAGAGGAAGAGACCAGAAAAGGCAGTGAATACTACATCCTCTAACCTTCCCATTCCTTTCTCCCTCCATGTCTCCATGCAAAAGGTAAAATCCTCATTGTTTCCTGTAGTCTGTGACATCTTGGGGTCTTTGGGGGACCCAGCTCTCTGATGTGTCTTGAAGTGGTGTAGCAGAGGAAACAACCACATAGAGGTGATAAGAAGCACAGGAAGGAGCTAGAGAGGTTAAGAGCACTGGCTGCTCTTCCAGAGGTCCTAAGTTTGATTCCCAGCAACAACATGGTAGCTCACAACCATCTATAATAAAATCCGGTGCCCTCTTCTGGCATGCAGGCGTACATGCAGATGGAATACTGTAGACATAATAGAAGGAGGAAGAAGAGGAGGAGGGGCAAGAAAGAAAGGAAGGAAGGAAGGAAGGAAGAACACAGAAGAACTAAACAGACTGATTACCTATGGCATGCAATGTACCATGGAAAGTGCATAAAATACATTTGCATTTATCTCCTTTTAATCTTTGTGATGGCCTAGTAAGGGGAACACTGTCAGTGTTGGACAGCAGGAGGATTTGCAAAGTGTTTGTGGTCTATGGCTGGGAAGCAGAAGGAGCATTCCTAGAAACAGAGGTCTCAGTGTTTGCCCTTGTTCCTGTGTCTCTGACAATAGAGAATTGCTTGTGTGTGAACCAAGACTCCCTGTAGGGAGTGAGACACTGCAGAATAATAGCCTTGGCCCTGAAGCTCTCCCCCAAACTCCCTACTAGAGCTCCCTCCCCAAGCCCTGTCTCTGAGTCTTGCTCTTTGCCTCAGCCTTTTCTAACAAAATCTGTGGGGGCCCTCAGGATCGTGGTGTTTGGGGCAGAAAGGTGAGAGAGCATGCCTACCACTGTCATGAAAAAAAAAAATGGAGCAAAGAACTGGGCTTGGGGGTTCTTTCTCTAAGCAGTTTCTAGACATCAGTGTGCATGAGAATGGTTAATGACTTATAAAAGATGGAAGGATAGTTGCCAACAGCACATGTCAAGAAGTTCAGCTGGGTTACTTAAGGCGCGTTCTAGAGCTGTGGGTCTCTTCCAGGGTGGAACTATCATTCAGACAGCAAAGGGAAGAACTCAGACACAAGTCTGGAACCTTCCAGAGCTTCTGGGAGTTTATGTGGAGTCCACAGATCATGGGGAAACTATAATTCTGGGAGATAACCAAGGGCTTTGTTAGCACAGACCAAAGCAAAGAGTGAGACTCAGAGACAACATTGGAGGAAGGAGCTCCGACGGGGAGGCGGGGGAGAGCTGCAGGGCAGGAGGAAAGGTTCAGCTCTGTGTCAACAGGGAGCACAGGGAGGTGTAAAAAGAAAAGATCTCAAAGAAATGAGCCCCCCAAATTAACTAACTTCATAGATGAAATTCCTGAGACAGATTTTTTTTTTTTTAAATTGGCCTGAAGAAAACATGCCGGATACAGCTGTGGGGGTAGCAATTCCCTGAGTGAGATTTGTAAATCAAACTATTTTCAAGACTGAGGAGCCCACCGAGTCTGGCTCCCAGCCAGCTCAGCTCTTGGTGGGTCCAGCAGCTATTCCCTCTTATAGAGCTCCACACCGGGGGCTTCTCCAGGTGAGGATGACTCAGATTGATCTTGCTTTCTTTCTAGGCCACAGCCTCCTTGTAACCCATCAAGTGGGACACAGGCACCAAGACTTCCTCCGGATTCAGGAACTCATTGAGGAAGCTGTACACTCAATGAAGGAGGCCATAAAGTAGGAGAGGCCTATGTGACAAACAGCACGGAGATGGATGCATCTGGGAGACAGTTGAGGATCGGGAGATGTGGTCCTGAGAAAGATGGTGCAGTGGAACAAGGGCAAAGCCAGCCTTGTGGGTCAGTGTACCCTGAGAAGACAGAAAGTCATCTTGATAGCATGGCGCTGTTTTAAGCAGGGTTCATTCGAACCAGAGCGAGCACTGAGGACAAACCAAACCCAAACCAAGAAGCAACTACTGCCTGGGTAGACAGACGCAGGATGTCCACCAAGCTTTCCAGGAAGGGGTTTCTAATATGCACCCCAAGAAGTACAATTGAGGGACTGTTTGGGGGAATTGTCCTGCAGCCCCTCACTCCAGAGGCTTTCAAAGGGCGGCCCCTGCTCCACCTGAAAACCTGTGAGAAATGGGACTCAGGCTGCATCCCTGAGTGCAAAGACCATGGGACTGGAGCCAGGAGTCCAAGCTTCCGTGAGTCTGTCTGAGAGATTCTGAGGCCTTGAGAAGCATGACTCCATGCCATGTAGTCAGTGAGGTGCCCATTGCTTCCCTGAGTCCTCACACATTCTTTACTTAGGCCATATCCCTGGGTTGGGGAACCTTCTGTGAGCTGACCTATAGCAGCATCCAATGAGGTTCCATGTGTCTTGTTTTGAATCTGAGTCCCTCTGCTGCCCATCATTCCCAGAGGGGCCCAGAGACAATCTCTGTACCTGCACTTCCCTGCAGATCTTTTCTCTAAAGCCTCCCCACATCTTACCAAACACTGGCTATAAGCTATGAATCCTAACATCTGCTGGATTAGGACTGGGAGACAGAGGGCACAAAACAAGGCCCCTGCCTTCGCACCACTTCACTTAGCAAGGCATGTACTTGTGAAAAATAATTTTATCTCAAGAAAACATGTGCCAGGCAAAGCAGAGTGGGCCAGCCACGTGCTGTAGGAGAGGCCCCTGGGGAAGGAAGGGCATGAGTCTCTGTCAGTTCCCAGCCCATACCCTATGCCAGAGTCCCCTCACCCTGCATACATACCCCAGACACTCCAGGGATCCTTTCCAATCACCTGTTCCAACTGTGGGGCAAAAACCACACATCTGCTGCCCACCCAGGCATTTCAGGTAGGCATGCTCTTCGTGAGTTCCCCATTCCTGGAGAATAACCCCTGTCTTCATCCTCTGCACCTCCGCTAGAGACAGGTTAGTTCTTGCTTACCTGGCCAAGCCCTGTTCCCTCTGCCCTACACCCCCTCAGCCTATACTGGTACTGAGAAAGAAAGCAGGAAGTGGGCTCCTGCACAACAGCCCTTGGGGGGACCACTCCCTGACACCAGCGCACCTGTGACAAGGTGGGTGCCCAAGGATAGCAGGCACTGAGGTCTGTGTCCCCAGGAGGCTTACACAGTGCCCTGCTACACATGAGTGCCACAGCCTTGCTCATGGCCCCTGACCACACCCAGAATGCCTGTCTGCAAATCTCATATCTGGAGCCTCTCTGTGCTTGGCACTAAAGCTCCTCTGGCCTGGAATCAGAATCCTCCTATCCAAAACAAAAAAGCTGACTCTCTCCACAAAATAAAAATCCATATAGCCTGCTCCTCCCTATACATTCAGTGACTTCTGGCTGCATGAGAGTAATGCCAGATACCAAGCCACTGCGACAAAGGACCTCTCTGCACCCTGTTTGCATTGTTCAGACCACAGCTCTACTAAATCTTAATACATTGAGCTGTTTGTTATCCCATACCAGCCAGTCTTCCCTGTCTTCTGCGTGGGAAGTATTTCACCATGCTTCTGTTGGCTTGATCCCATTGGCTTGATCCCATCCACTCTTGGAAACCTATCTTTCAACTACATCACCTGTGACGTCCTTTTAGCCTCCCCTTGGTAGCACTGGTACTCTGACCTTAGAGGCTCACTGACATCTGTACCAGTCGCTGGTGACTCGTGAGGTGTGCATTGAAGCTATCCTTGCCTGGAGGGTAGCTTCCTGTTCTTCCTGTTCACATCTGTATCCACAGTGTTTAGCACCGCCCCACCCCCACCCTGCCGCAACACACACACACACACACACACACACACACACACACACACACACAGAGTAAACACAGTCACCACCATATACCCGTAGTAAACACGAAGATTGTCAATGGAATGGATCTTTTCCTGACTGATACATACACACACGAACCCCTAATTCCAAAGTCACTGATCACCATCAACTAAGGAAGCAGTCAGGGTGGGGGCTTGGGCTCAGCTGCCTAGCATGCATGAAGCTTTGGTCTCACAGTGATCCCTAATGCCACATAAACTGGGCGTCGTGGCTTATAGTTTTGATCCTGGCAATCTGGAGGTAGAGGCAGGAGGATCAGAAGTTCGTGCTCATTCTTGGCTTCATAGCGAGTGAGAGGTCAGCCTGAGCTGTAGGATACTGTGTCTTGAGAAAAGGGAAAGGGTGGGAAGGGTAGAGTAGAGGACAGGCTTGAAAGAGAGAGGGGCATAACAGATAGAGGCGGGGAGGGAACCGGCGGGCAGGAGGGGAGAGGAGTCCTGGTCCCACCCACAAGGCTCTCTACTAAATCTTGCTCCCAGAACACAATTCCCCCTGTACACCCCCTTGACTCAACCTTCCAGGCACCCACCCTTCGTGCTGTTGTCATGAAGGTCCATCCACAGAGTACCTGCTACCTTCCCCATCCCCAGGGTCTGGGACTTTAAAAGTCGCCTGGGCAGCTTTGGGCCCATCTGCCACTTCTTCACAGATCTGGCTACAGAGTCCTTTCTTAACTACTTGTCTGACATGCTTCCTCTTTCCTTTGCTTACACACCTTTCAAAGAGTCTGTGTGAACAACCTCCAACTCTCATACCACTGACCCGAGCTCCCCAGCCCAGGGCAAGGCTCTCAGTCAT
The DNA here is from genome assembly GCF_943737965.1 of Phodopus roborovskii. Lineage (NCBI taxonomy): Eukaryota > Metazoa > Chordata > Mammalia > Rodentia > Cricetidae > Phodopus > Phodopus roborovskii. Next base: position 46,999,508 of record NW_026126511.1, on the reverse strand, counting down.
TCAGGTACCTCTGGGTGGGAGCATAGGTTAGGACTAAGTGCTCAGCACAAACGCACAGATGATTATTTTTCCTTAGAGTCAGGTCCCCGCTAAGGAATGATAGATTACACTGCAAATAAACAGTTAACGTACACCAGGTGTCTTCACCTCTAAGGACTGCAAGAGCTCAGAGTCCACTAATGCTGTGAGAGTGAAGTCCAGGCAACTGTATGATGATGATCTCTGCTGTTCCCTGGGATCCTTGCCAACCCCTGCCTTGTGGGTCTATCTCTTGTGTACTTTTAACTCCACACTGAGGCGACTGTCATTTCCATTTTCTGGCTCATTCTGGCCCAGACAAGCTCAGAGCAAAAGGATGAAGGGCCATCAATCAAGCACTGTTTGAGCATTTGGGGTTCTCAAGAGTGGATTTGTAAAGGGATTTGGGGCTCTTCATCTTGATCCATGACTCCTCCTTGGACTTTGGGAAATCTCTGCCTCAAAGGAAAGCATCCTGTCCCTGAAGAATTCGAGAGGCTTGATAACGTTTTCTGTGTCGCAACTGGCTTATTATGATGCCTACAGCCAGGAATGAGGAAGAGCTAGTCTGCACAGCCAGGTCCAGACAGGCCATGAGTGTGTAGAGAAGGAGAGATGGGAATATGAAGTCTCATGACTAAGGAATTTGAGGATGCATGAAGGACTAAATGAGGAAAAGCACTTCTCTGCCTTGGAAGAAGTGTTCCTCAAGCTGTGTCAGTAAACGCTGCATATCATGGCAGCCGAGAACCTGGGAGGCCACAATGGGGAATGCACGTTTCCAAAGGGGGTTGTGGACTAAGCTTTAGAATAGGAGTAGGTAGGGCTTGGCTTGGGAAAGCTGGATGAGACTGGTGTTCCCCACAAGAATAGAGATCTGTGGGTACAAATGACGAAAGCATCTTGGCAAGGGGGGAAGGGCTTTGTTTGGGAAGTATAAGGACATAAGGCAGGAAGGGTTAAGGTTGGGTTGCATATGGATAGCATTAAATGGACTGTTCAGGTTATGCATAGAAACATTTGTATAACCATATATGTATGCAATAACAATTGGGTTTTAAAAATGAGGCCATGAATTTGAAGGAGAGCAGGCAGGGGTACATGAGAGGAATTGGAGGGAGGAAAGGGAAGGAGGAAACATCGTAATTAAATAATAACCTCAAAAATTAAAAAGGAGGGCCCTATATCATAAATTTGAGGAATTTGGAATTTCACCCAGGAGAGCTCCTAAGGATGGAATGAGAAGAGAGGCTTTATTGTACTATTAAGCAACGTTAGGTGATAAGGCCTGAGCTCTGAGTAGGGGGGCATAAAATAGGGAAGGAGGGAATGGGAGGCATGAAGAAAGCCTGTGGAATTCAGAGACTGGCAAGGTTTAAGACATGGGGGAAGGAATGGAGATGGGGACTGGGAAGAGAGGCTGGTGAGAGAAAAAGGACTTCAGGTGAAGGTGAATCACTCTAGCGCAGATGTTTGTAGCCTTGGAAGTGGGGAGCTACAGCAAGGACGTGGCACAGAACGGAGGAGGTCATTTCCAGGTGGCCCTGTAGATGTGATCCTGACATCAAAGTGCTGTGTACTCAGGGACCACGATGGGATACTGTAGACAGGCTGGTAGTTAACAAGGACCTACGAACAGCAAGGTCTATTGAAATGAACATGCATGCACGTGTATCAACAACAGAGACAAAAAAAAAAAAAAGGATCAAGAAGAAGAGAAGCAACCTATGCAGCCTACACACTCAAATGCTCCCATAAGCCTTCATTGCAGCTTTCAAAATCGCCAAAGAACCAACTGTAGCGCCAAGAAAATGGGTGCCTGGATACTCTGCTGGATGCCCCTCCCGCCCCTCCCCCCAGACCACTCTGCAGCCCACAATTTTTTCTGACTCTTAAGGCCTTGACTGTTAAAAGTCGACTCCCCACACAAGCTCAAGTTTTCTGCTAACCTATCTGCTTTGTACCCTGCTCCCCAAATCTGATCACAGTCCCTTTACCCAAATCAACAGCTTCAACAGCTCCCAGCTGCTGCCTTCCCAATAAAGTCCCCTAGCTATCCCCACAACATTCAGTCTTCAGCTTCCATGGCCAGGTCTTAACCTGTATTGACTCTTGTTTTTTTTTTTTTTTTTTTGGTTTTGTTTTTGCTACCCTGGCTCCACCTGAAATGAGTCACTCACACTCTGCCTTTCCAGGCACCTCCAGGCTTCTATTTACACTTTTCTTTGGACACAACCAACCGTGCCAAGTTCCCACAGATGAATCTTCCTTTTCCCTTCGGGCATTTCCCAATACCACCTTCCTAGGAAGCTCTGCGACACATCCCAGCGGGAAGCGTGTCTCTCTCCTACAGTCTTATGCGTGCTGTGCCTTTCTCACGGCACCACACACAAGTCTGCATCTTCTCTTACAGATGTTTCTCTCCATGCGGTACCTTCTGCCAAGCAGACTGTGAACTTGCTGAGGTAGACAGGAGCCTTCAGATCCAGAAAGGAAGACTGCTACCCGAGTGTATAGAGGGATGGAGAGCAGAGAAATAGTCAACAAATGTGGGAAATAGATTACAGCTGAGAAGCCAAGGCTCAGTAAAGCTGGTGCAGTTGGAAAATGAGGTAAGACTCAAATTCACAGTCTTTCTGACCCCAGATCATCTCTCATCCCCAGCATGGTGCCTGGGATATTTTATGGGATGTGGTGACAGGCATCAAGCATTTCCCTCAAGGATTCTGTCACACAGGCGGTACCATTCCTTTTTCAAGTAAGAAAAAGAAAGTCAGGAAACATTCTCAAAACTGTACGGCCAGTCACTGCAGACTCCAGGGCCCAGGCTCCTGAGCCCAGATCTTCTGTTCACTCAGACTGAAGCTCTGCTTAGGGGGAGCCTCCGCTGTGCTGAGCTTGAAGCTTGAGAATCAGGGCTTACAACCAACCCTGCTTACAACTACCTCAGCTGATGACTCTGAAAGTCAGACGCCAGCGCCTGTGCTGTGAGTGGAAGGGCCTGAACCGGATGTTGTCACCGATGTTAGGGAGCCTGCCTGGAGGGGACAACTCCCTGAGTAGGAAGGTGTGGAGATGAACAGAGAAGACTGACTTGTTATATGCTATCACCACAAAGAGCTTCGGGTGCTGGAGGAGGTAGAAAGAGGACAAAGCCACTTTAGAAACCAGGACACAGTGTGCCGGCTTCAAGTGGCCAGGACCTCAGCTTCGGAAAGGAACCCTGTGGAAGAGCCAAGTTTAAACTCGGAAGAAATTCCCAGCAGCTGTCTGAAAGAAACCACTGAGCCCCATACCCATGGAAACCCAGGAGAACTGGCCAGGCTAGGGTTGGGGGTGTCAGAAGCTCAGACACGTAGGCAAAGGCAAGGCTACCCTCAACGTTGGTGGGAAAAGCAGCGACACACTTTGAAGAAGACTGCTTTTCGAGACAAGAGTCAAGCCCACCCATGCCTCAGTCTGGACTGGGTGGCTTCCTGTGGACCCCCTGTCTTTCCCAAGTGGTCTTCCCAGATTCTGTGTGGGCGTATTTTAGAGCAGAGAGGGGAAGTGTGTGTGTGTGGGGGGGTGCAAATGGACTATAGCTAAGATGTCAGGGGAGGGTGAAGAGGGAGAAAATATTAACTGAGCTATGGAGGTGCCTGACCTTTCCGGGCTTGGCTCTGTTTTCGTCTTGGTGTTAATCACATTGATAGGTGTCTTGAAAGAGTCCTGGTCCCATTAGCACTGGGCAGAAGAAAAAGCTGGAGAGACCCAGAACACAGAGATGCCCACCAGAGCGCCTGACTCTATCTGAAGGGTCCATCTCTCAAAAGCCTAACTCTCTACACAGTACCAATATGCCCATTGCATCTACGTAGAAACGCATCAAATGTGCAGCCTGGAGCCTGCTCTCTTAATCAAACTGTCATCGTGAGTAATAATTATACCTTGAGAAACAGCAGAGTGACTCAAAAGGCTGCCCCTTCCCCCACCACCCCCTCACACAGCTCTGAGCTTTGCTTGCTAAATGAGAAGGCCTAGAAAGGATAGCCACCATGTTCTGCTGCCTACACGATTAAATGGTCCTCCAGGCTCCAGAGCCTGATTGGTATCAGTGGGCATCATCTTTTCCTGGCCCAGGAGCTAATTCAGCCTGGCTGTACTCAGCACACTGGATTGGGTGTGGAGTGGCTGAAGTAAAAGCTGATGAGTTTTTTGTCTCTTGTATCTTCTGTGTCAGAAGGTGGTCCCTGACCTCAGGAATAGGAAAGAAAAAGTGCAGGTACAACTCTGAGAGAGTGTGGCTGCCTGCCATTAGTGAGAGCCAGAGTTCCCTCCCCAGCACCAGAAAAAAAGAAGAAATAAATTCCTGGGCAGGCAGTACATTCCTGAAATCTCAACACTTGGAAGGTTGAGGGAGGGAGGGCAGCATTTGAAGCCAAGCTGGACTACATAGCTATCCCAAAAAACTTAAAAACAGGCAGGAGAGATGGCTCAGCTGAAAAAGTACTTGGCCTGGGGAGGCTTCAGCAGGCATAGCCCTGGGGCTTGCTAGCCAGCCACTGACCACACGGAATCAGCAAGTTAATGGTGAGAGACCCTGTGGTAGCCAGTTTGACAGAATCTGGACTCTGGGATTACCTGTGGAGGAGTGTCTTCAATGGTTGCATTAATTGAGATGGGACAGCACGCGCACTGTGGATGGAGGATATAAGGGGGGACGGGACTGCTCCAGCTGCCTTGACCACCCTGCCATGACTGACTGTACTTTCTCCCTCAACTTCCTTTTGTCACAGTATTGTATCAGAGCAATAGGAAAAGAAACGAAGACAGACACATCTGGGAAATCAAGATGGATGGCATTCAGAGGAAGGATGCCTGAGGCTGGCCTTTGGCCTAGGCTGTGCACATGTGTGTTTGCACAACACCCCTACCCCCACCCCCTGGCCACAGACATATGTACAACAGAGTCAAACAAAACAATAAAAAAAAAAAAAAAAAAAAAAAACAGTGCTTCCTCTTAGAATCAGATGCAGCCCATAAATAGCAAGATATGGGAGAGTTCACACTTCTGAGTATCTAATGTGTGTCTGTTATGTTTTATGCATAGCAGAGGTTATTAAGTTTGTACATGAACACACGCCCCCTCCCCATGATGCTAATATTGAAACAATGGCCCATACTTCTTGGTGCATGTCTATAGTCCCAGTGCTCTGAAGACCTGGCTCTGCCACCAGACTGCCAGTGTTCTGGCCACTCCCAGGGTGACCCAGCACAGCATGGGAATCAAAAGTGGAAGTAGGGGTCTCCTCTCCTGCTGTGGTGATAGCTACTATTTTATCTGTGTCCTGGCTAATATACATCAACTTACCGAACTCTCAAAAACCCTGCCACAACCCCCATCTTACAGATAAGGAAGTCACAGCTGAACGCCCTTCCCAAGATCACAAAGAAGGTCCAATTAGAGTCACTATAAGCCTGGGCTCCTGATCATTGAACTGCTTGCATGGAATTTGCTGGTTAGTGTTAACAGGGCCCTGCTTTTTCTCCCTTGCCTCGAGACTGGCTTGAAATATATGAGAATCACATGACTATCAGATGTCTTTTTCTAACCTTGCTTGGGCTCCCAAACCATCCCCGGTGTGCCTGCCTGTTCTCGCTGCCTCTTGGCTAACTACCTTAAGTTCCCATTGCCCTGGGAGGCCAGGTAGTCTGAGATGAGTAGAGACAGAGGACTCCACTAATCAGGGTCTACCTCATGGGAGCCTCTGTCCCTCCCCATCTCCTCTCTAGCAGTGTTTGGCTACATGGAACTACTGTCAGCTCCGCATAGAGTTAAGTAACAGACTTAGAGATTGCCCCAGGGTCCCTGAGAAGGGCTAGGCAACCATGAGTAAGGGAGATTTCTATCCCTGAAAAATGGTGAGACTGGAATGTTGTACACAAGAGCTTGTTTCCTGAACATTTCTGAGTTGGATATACCAACTATAGGATGAATGTAATTCATCCTAGTTAGAATTATGGGGGAACAATGACTTCTAATAGATCTGTGTGGTCTGCATCCCATACCCACATCCATGTTCTCTGTGTTTGGAATGTTAATTTCCCTTGAAAACCTGAAAGGCTTGAATAGCCACATTCAGGGAATGCTAAGCCAAGCCAGGGACACACTTGCCTTTTTTTCTGCAGGACTTACCACAGCCTTGGCCAAGTAAATATGCATATCACTTGAATTGACAGGATATCGCTAATTATCCCCATCTCAAATGGCATGCTAAGGGACTGGGGACAAAATGGGCTGGACTGGGGGACAGAGAAATTCACTACTGGAGAGAAGAACCATTTATGACCCAGTACTCCACAAGAAACACACTTCCCATCCTCTCTCTCTCTCTCTCTCTCTCTCTCAACAAATTCTTATCTCCCCCCAACTTTCCTTTTAGGAGGTCTCTAATCCTTAAGAATGTTCTCATTAAAATCAGGATGCATTTCATAGGGGCCCCTCCTTCTTCTAGCCCCAGCTGGAGTTTTCTAATAAGGAACTTATTGTAAAATGAAGAATAATGAAGAATTAATTTTGTGGTGCATTTGTGGGTGTTGGGTACTGGGCTGGGTGTTTTGTGCAGATTCTCTTTTCATCCATTCATATTTCTCTTGACTTAATTAGAATTTGAGCCAGCCACTCCTCTCTTCCCACTTGCCACTTTCCAGAAAGAGAGCTGTTTGTCTCCTCTCTGTTTTTGAAGCAGGCTAGTGGATGGGTAAGGAACCCTGAGAAAATAAGTTCGTCTCACTCCCACCCCTGTTCAGAAGCTAACTTGTTTCACTAGAAGCAGGAACCAACCCTACCACGTAGCCCCCCTCCCCAGACCTCTAGGCATTCTATACCTGCAAACAGAAATAGATGTGCCCCAGGCACTTTGCGGGTGCTCTTCTGCTAACTGTGAATGTGTTATTTAAAATTAATACATAGTACTTTTTGCATAACACTCAGATGCGCATCTCCATATATTATCAAGGATCCTACCCTAAAACCTGGACAAAGGCTCTGAGGCTCAGATTTTCCAACAGCATTACACAGTTCTGATTCTAGGACCACTGGTCCAATTTCTTTCCAAGGTCCCACCAAGTAGCCTAGCTGCTTTCACAGTTTCTAGACACACACACACACACACACACACACACACACACACCCTCAGCTATGTAGATGAATAAACGGAGTAAGGAACTGATTTTCTTTTCTGAATAATATCATGACCAGTCATGGGAGGAGCCTGGGACTAGGGTCTATCAGGATTTGTCACAAAAGAAATGTGTCCTGAGCCTGCTCTCTCAGGGCACTGAGTTAGTTCTCAGTCTAGACTTCTCAGTAGAGCACCAACCTCCACTTCCCAGACAGACAATTAGGACATCCAATTAAGTTTCAGATAAACTGTGAGTAATGTCTGAGCGTTAGGTATCTCCCAAATACTGCATGCAATGTGCTTAACACTGACAACAAGATCTTCAAAAATCTGCTTATTTAAAATTCAAATCCAATGCCCCTTGTATTCATTTGCTAAATCTGGCACCTCCATCCCAGAGTGGAGGCACGCTGGGAAGTTTTCAAGCAGCTCCAGCTTCCAAGCTTTGCTCCTAGAGGAGTTGCCATGGCAGCGTGAGCACGCCTTCCCAGGCCTTGTGGAGCATCAGCTACTTAAGGTTACAGTTCCCCCTCAACCCCCCATCTCCACCCCTTCACTCTAGGCTCCCAACACTCTGCTACTTGACCGCTTTCAGTTTCGCGTTGTCTCTTGCTGCCCTTAGCCTTGGGTTTGTACTTCCCGGGCTTTGGCTTTCTTTCTTCCCCTTGCTTAGTTACTTCCTATTGATCTTCAGTTCTCACTGCTGCTTCTGCCGGAAGGATTCAGGATCTGTCCCTGACCAACCCTGCCCACCCTCTGGCACTGTATTGGTGGATCTCTGACTCTTCCCACGGCAGCCCCGCCTCTCCTGGCTCTGTCCTGGCCAACTGGAGGCACCGCAGGCTCTTCCAAGCCTCCCCTCACCTAACAGCTGCACCTGGAAGCAGGTAGGAAGCTAGTGAGTGAGTGAAGGGAGGCAGACTGTCCTGCCAAAGTTAGGTAGGTCTTTCTTGTGAACGTGACTCCTTCCTTCCTCCCTAGTGTCATGAGTCACTTTTTTTTTCTTCTCTGCATCCTTCTTGCACTCCTCGCCCCCCACCCATAGCAGTTGTGAAAGGCAAGAGCTTGTTTTGTCAACCTGAGCACACAGGGGCTGCCTGGCACCCCTACCCTTTCCCTACCATGCACATCGTCTCAGCAGGCTCCAGACCGGCTCAAGATCTGTTTAAGATTCTTCTCTCTCTTGCTTTCAAGTCCTTCTGGCTAATGCCATCCCCCACTCTCCAGGTCCCAGCTTGGCTCCTTCAGAGAGCCCAGCTGAATCTTGCTTCCAGTTTAGGGGTGATGGAAGATGCTGGTGTCATATGGCTGAGGGTGAGGGCAGGTGGCAGGGCTTGGTGGGCCTCAGAACATCACCCATATGCTCACTGTTCACCCACCCAAAGCTTTGCCCACGCACAGCCTGGCAGCAGGAACAGCAGCCCAGAACTTAACCCTTGAGTGGCATGGGGAAAAACAGCTTCAAAATGAGCCACTGCAGCCAGTGTGAACTTTGGCGCAAGCACGCGCGCCCCCCCCCCACACGTTTGGTATGGTTCCTCTTGGAGAACCCAGAAAAAAGTCTCAGAGGTGGGGATAGTGGACACATAAGGGTGCCTGCCGAAGGGCACTGGGGATAATAGTGCAAAGTGCCTGAGCAGAGAGGTCTGTGCTCTGCTGAAGTTGGGTTCTGAAGCCCTGGGTTGGGTTTGGGGCTACCAAATCCGACCTTCAGAAGAGAGCAGTTTCGTTGAGCCTTCCTCAAACCGTGGCCCCACTCTCCACTTTCTGAATAAGATAACGGGACAAAACCGGGAAAACACCCTTCAGAACAAGTCCAAAAATAGATCCCTTCTCCCCCAGCTCAGGGCGGCAAGCTCAGGGTGAAGCACCTGCTCAGCGGCTCCGACTTTCTGGATCTTTTGCCCCCTTTCCAGGAATTCCCAGCCGAATCCAGGCTCCCCGAAGGAACTGTAGCCCCCCTTCCAGCTTTCCACCTAAGTCGAACGATCGACGGGTACCCGACCCCGGCGCTGGGTAGCGACGTGCAGGACTCACCACGGGCGAGGCGCGGACTCCGGCCAGGGTTCCGGGCTGGGCCAGGTGAGTGCAGACGCCGCAGGTAGGACGCGCGGCTCTGCCCGCCCGCAAAAGCTGAGTAAGAGGCTGACAGGTTGTTTTCCCCCTCCTCCTCTCGGTCGTTAACCACACCCCTGCTGCTCTCCTCCCTACTTCCTTAAAGGGTGGGGTGTGCTGTCTGTGTGTGCAGGCTCCAGCCTCTTACCATAAACTCTGAAATAGACGCCGCCTGCAATTCCCGGAGCTGCCCGGCTGACCAGGGCAGACCAGGGAGGCCTGAGACAATGCCTTAAGACCCCACAGGGGGTCCTCAGGTGTGCCCAGCCTCTTGTGATTAGTTAACCCCCCCCCCAACTCCTACCACCCCTGGCTCCTTCCACTCACCCCTCTTTGCAGCCTTTGGTCACTAGACCTGTCTAATGTTCTCAGCAGCTGTGGCCCAATCCCCACCCATTTAAGTGGACCCCTGGTACAAGATTAGAAACACTGAGGACTGGGTCTCTGAGCCCAGACCCTGCAGGACCAGAGCACAGTTCAAAAATAATTAGAAAAAGCCAGGCGGTGGTGGCGCATGCCTTTAGTCCCAGCACTTGGGAGGCACAGGCAGGCAGATCTCTGTGAGTTCGAGGCCAGCCTGGTCTACAGCTAGTTCCAGGACAGGTTCCAAAGCCACAGAGAAACCCTGTCTGGACAAACCAAAAAAAAAAAAAAAAAAATTTCAGAAAAGGGACTGGGAATGTAGCACAGATAGTAGAATGTTCATTTAGCCTGGGTTCCATCCCCAAAACCAAAGGGCCTGCTACTGAGTGTAGGGGTAGCTATCTGTAAACCTAACCCTCTGGAAGTTTAATCTCGCCACTTGGGAGAATAAGAAGTTCTAGGTTGTTCTTGGCTACATGGTGGGTTCAAGGTGAGGCTAGGCAACAAGAGATTATGTTACAAACAAACAAAAACAACAAAAGAAGACAATAAGAGAGATGCCCACAACTTTCTTCTGAGGCCTTCTTCCTACAACAGTGTCACTACCCTCTGAGGTGACTAGCCACCCTTTACTGGTCATCAAAGCAGTGGGACTTGAGGCAGACCAAGGGCTCTTTGCAACATCCCTGCTCTAGCCCTAGAAAGATCGTGAGTGGAAGTAAGTGAGCTGGACTTAGCAGAAGTCCCTCTCCCAGATATCTTTATCCTGTGCCCTGTCGGGTTTGGGGTCTAGTCGGCCTCTGACAATAGCAATCCTGAGACTTTGTGATGTCAAGCCGCCCCACTACCCGTTACCAGTCCCTATGACACTTCTTCACGCCCCCCCCTAAATTTAGCAGATGGAGAACATCAAGAGCTACCAGAGTGGTGGTGATGGCTTCTTGAGAGAAAACAGAATTCATTAAATTAACAAATTAAGCACTCAGAAGACAGAGGCATGCAGATCTCTGAGTTTGAGGGCAGCCTGGTCTACAGAGTGAGTTCCAGGACAGCCAGGGCTACACAGAGAAACCCTGTCTCAAAAACAAAACCAAACAAAATAGTAACAACAGCAGCAGCAACAACAACAAACTTCATTAAAGCTGTAAAGTTCATGTTTCTTAAGATGTACCCTAATTGCAAGAGTCACCCACCTTCAACTGCAACACCACCATAGACCCTACCATCTGCCGGACCCTATCGCCCTGAACTCAACCCATTTGTCAAAGAATACCCGCCCTCACTTGCCAGTGTGGAGGTGATGCTGACGGCATTGAGGTATCAGAGGTAGCCGCCAGGCTCGGGATTCTTCAGCTAGAGCTTGGAGAGACAAGTGGAGGGCACAGTGGAGGAGTAGAGAACATGTGGGAGCAATGCCCGGGGTAAACGACCACAGGGCAAAGAAACTGAGGGTGTCAGCAGGGGTGGTTTTCTGAATTCTTTCATTTGGGAAGGAGCGGGTGACAGTCTCGTGGTGGAGAGGAAGATCTACCTGATGTTTGTGTGTGCTGCCCCTCAGTGGGCATATGCGTGAACTACAGCCATATTTCCTGCACTCTGTCCCTCTGTTAACTCAGGTTCTGTGCACATGGGCTGTCTGTATTGTTGCCTGGCGTATTCTTTCCTCCAAATCTCTATGAGCAGTTTTTTTTTTCACTTCTAAAAAAAATACATGTTTCATTATAACATTTTCATACATGCAAATCAGGTACTTTCCTCTTTAGCCAGTGGGGCGTGCCGATATCCACCCTCAACCTTCCTAATGCTGCGACCCCTTAATACAGTTCCTCATGTTGTGGTGACCCGCAACCATAAAATTATTTTTGCTACTTATAACTGCAATTTTGCTGCTGTCGGGAATTGTAATATAAACACCTGTGTTCCCTGATGATCTGAGGAGATCCCCGTGAAAGGGTTGTTCAATCCCCACAAAAGGTCGCAACACATGGATTGAGAACTGCTGCCCTAGACAGTCTCACTACTTTGTTTGGCCAAGTAAGAAGAATAACAGGCTAGCGTCACCAGGCCAAAATCCATTTTTAAAATCTAGAGTCTTCATATAAAAGAAAACATTGGGTATATTTCTGAGTCTGGCTTATTTTTCTTATCATAATGATGTCTGGTTCCATTTACCTTCCAGAAAATGGCATAATTTTGTTTTTTGTGGCTGAATAAAACTCTGCCGTGTGTGTGTGTGTGTGTGTGTGTGTGTGTGTGTGTGTGTGTGTGTGTGTTTCCATGCTTGAGGTAACAATCCCCACCCAGACATTTTATGATGATGGGAATTGCAGTTAATCTGTACATATGGTAATATAGCCATTTTCACAAAGTTACTCCTGCCTGTTCATGAGCTTGAGAAGTCTTTGCATCATGAATGCCCTCCTCAAAGTTTCTTTTGGTGTTGTAAAGTTTTTAATTGTAGAGACTTTCACTTCCTAGGTTAAGCTTATTCATAGGTTTTTGTTTGTTTTGCTTTGTTTTGTTTTTGAGACAGGGTCTCTGTGTAACCCTGGCTGTCCTGGAACTCACTGTGTAGACTGAGCTGGCTTCAGACTCTCAGACCCACAAGTCCTTGCCTCCCCACTGCATCATCTGTATTTCTTTCTCTTGCCTTACTGCTCTAAATTAGCAATTCAAGCAGCCAGTTAATAGGCCATGGGGAGAGAAGATACCTTGTTTCGTTCCTGATGGTGGAGGTTATCTTTTATTTTTTCCCATTTGCTACAATTTGATTATAGCTCTATCATATGGAGCTGAAGTATGTTCCTTCAATTATTTGTGCAAGACTTTCATTGTGAAAAGAGGTTGGAAGGCCCTTTCTGCCTATCTTTATCATTCTTTCCATCTACTCACTAATTTTGGAGTTTAGCTTGTTTTTTTTTAATCTAAGACTTGAAAGCACAGCATTATTTATTTGTATCCTTTATCATTTTTAAGAATTATTTTTATTATGTTTAGTTATGTGTACATGAGAACAGGCTTTACAGGAAGCCAGAGAAGGAGGGTTCCCCTAGAGCCAGAGTTACAGGTGGTTGCGAGCCACCTGACATGGGTGATGGGAACTGAATTTGGATCCTCTGCAAGAGTAGTATGTGCTCTTAGCTTCTGAGCCATCTCCCTAGACTCCATCTCCCTGAAATCCTTTCAGATTTTCTTTTAAATTCACACTCTCAGAGCTATAAATTCCCACCTTGGAACTGCCTTTACTGCATCAAAAATTTCTGTCAAATTGTTTGGCTTCATTTGATTCTAGGTGTTTAACTTTCTCTATGATTCCTTCAATGAGGCACACCAAGAATATATTGTTCATGCTTAATGTCCCTACATAGTTCCTGTAGTTCTTCTATTGATTTTCTTTATATTCCACTATGATCTGACAATATGCCAGACTTTATTTCATTTTTTACTTGTTAACTGGTTTTATGACATAAAATGTGATCTATGTGAAAGGAAACTCCATGGAATACTGAGAGGAATGTGTTGCAGGAAATATTCCAGAGATGTTTGTGAAGGCCACTTGATCTATAGAGCAGAGCAGCTCCAAAGTTCCTTTGTTGATCTTGTGTTTGGATGATCTATCAACTGATAAAAGAGTTGGGAATTGAAACCATCCACTATTATTGCATTTGGACCTGTTATTTTATATTGAGTAGTGTTTACTTGATGAAATTAAGTACACCTATGTTTATTTTTTTCTTGATGAATTATTCTCTTTATTAATATGAAGTAACCTTCGCTTGTCTAATTTTAACTTGAAATGAATTATGTAAAATATGGATATACCCACTCCTGCTTGGATTTGGCTTCTACTCAATTGGTGTATAGTTTTCTATTCTGTTTTTGTTTCTGACAGTCAGGTATGTTTCTTGCAGACAGAAAACAATTGGATCTTGGTTTTAGTCCACTCGGCTAGTCCATGTCCTTTGATTGAAGAGTTAAGACCATTTATATTATGGCTATTATGAAGAGGGGTTTTCTTATTCCTACAAATTTATTGACAGTTTTTCTAGTTGGTTCAAATATTGTTTCTTCTTTTCTTCCTCCGCTATTCACTTCGGGGATTTACCGGCTTGTGTAATTGGATGTGGTTGATTCTTTCCTTATTCTCATTTGCTCCTCTCATGAAGCTTACTCCTTCCTGAGTGCCTGTGTTTACAATTCTTTCTTCTTCCTCTGGTGTCTTCTTCTGTCAAGTATCTTCTGAAATGTTGGCTCAGTGGTCACAAACTGCTCCACTTTATGCTTAGCTTGGGAGATTTTCTTTTCTCCATCAATTTTTTAAGATCGCTTTTCTGCATATAACGATCTTCATAGACAGCTATTTACTTTTAGGGCTTGACGTATAGCATTCCATACTTTTCTGGCTTTTAGCATTTCTGCTAAGAGGTTAGATGTTCTGATGAACTTGCCTTTTTAATCTTCTCTAGCAGCTTCTGATATTGTTTCTTGATCTTTAGTGCCTGCATCTTACCAACAGTGTGTCAGGGAGGGCTTCCTTTCTAGTTGTGTTTATTTGGGATCCTAAATGCCTCTTTTGCTTGGATGCCTATCTGTTTCCCTAGACTTTGGTGTAAACAGTTTACGACTCCTTCTCCAATCCTGATGGAGCTGTACATTTGGTCATGTCCCAGAGTTCTCGAATGTGGGATCCTGCTTGCTCTTCTTTCCTTACTGATAGTTGATTATAATATGTCCTTGATTGTGAATTCAATCCCTGATAACTTTTTCTTTAAACTTGATCTCATATATTGATGATTCCCAGTTTGTTTCAAGGTTGATTTATTGAACTTTTTCAAACTTCCAACATGTTTCAAGTGTTTTGTTTTTGTTAGGGTTGTTGACTTTGTTATCTAAGCCCTGAACTGGCAAGTTTACTTCATTCTCTTTTTTGTTTGCATCTTCTTTGAAAATACTGATTGTTTTATAATTAGACTTTTAAGCTTTAAGTTTTTAAAAAGTTGTATGTATCTGTATGTGTCTGTGTGTGGGTTTGTGCGAGTGAGTATGTGCTTATGGAGGAGTATCAGGACCCCTGGAGCTGGAGTTATAATAGGTCTGAGCTATCTCTTGTGGGTACTGGGAACTGAACTCAGGTCCTGCAAGAACAGTATCACTCTTAACCACTGAGCCACCTTTTCAGTCTCTTATAATTAGACTTTAAATCCTTTTCACATTTTAAAGTCATCTCAGTATCTTTAGACACAGTTACTAAGGAGCTATGATCTTTTGGCAGAGTTTATTGCACTGACTTACATGCTTGTTATGTTTCTGTGTTGCTATTTGTGCATTAATTTGAATGGACCTCAGTTTGGGGTTTGGAGTATTTTTGTTTTTTGTTTTCCATTCAATAAGCAATCTTCCATTGAGGACTCAAACTACATGGCCACTTAGACACTTAAAGAGGAAAAAAAAAAAAAAAAACAATACTGCAAAAGCAACAATGTCAACCCAACTGAGGTATAGAGATATGATAGTAACTGATTGATGCCAACTGCTGTATCACCAATAACCTTAGAAAATAAAAAGGCAAAATATTTAGAGTAAAAGATGAAGTTAAAAATTAATTCAAGTGTGGTTTTGCACACTTTTAATCCCAGCACTCAGAAGGCAAAGGCAGGCAGATCTCCGAGTTCAAGGCCAGCCTGGACTGGAGTGAGTTCCAGGGCAGCCAGGGCTACACAGCCAGGACTACAAGACAAACCCTGTCTTGAAAAACAAAATAAGCTAATTAATTAATTAAAATTAAGGTAAGAGTAAAAAAAAAAGGCAAGAATAAGGAAGGAAGAGGGCACACAATGGTGGAAGGGAAGCAGGGATCAAGGGGATGAAAAGAACAAGGGGTAAGTGGGCTCACAATGATAAAAACTATGCAAACTAAATTAGGTCAACACAAGAAGGTAAACTAAAAACAAACGCTAAAAAAGAGACACTAAAAGGCTACTAAGTAAAGAGGAAAAAGTGAGGAAAAGAAATATTTTTTTTTTTTAAAAAATGACAGCACATTCGAGTGTCTTCCTTTTGAGTCTTTTGAGATTGGTGCCTGTGAGGAGGAGGCTAAGGCTGGTTCAAGCTGGAGTTTCTTGTGCTTTTTGCTATTCAGGGTGTGCTGAGCCTAGCTCCCACCAAAGCCTCTTGTCAAGGGTCTGCCTGTCCCTTCAGGATAGCGGCTTCCCTTGTAGGCATACATGAAGAAAAGTTCACAGAGAGAACCACACTGTACATCGAGCCTGCTTCCTTCAAGGTTGCTTGGCTGGTAGAACTTCAGGGACTGTGGAGGGGTTAGGATGCATGCACTCAAAGAAACATTAGCTCCCACCACACAAAAGGCCAAGCGTGTTATGAGCTAGCACATGAGGCTGACAGCTGAGAGTTCCAAGCAGTGTTTTAACCCCTCTACCTGATGCTCCCACCAACATATTTGAAAAGTGCTACGACTTATGACTATTGTTGTTTTGTTTTTCTGCTAGTACAAAAAATTGCACAAAACTGTTTCTATGGTAAATTTGGACCAATCCGTATCTGTGTTCCTGGGCTGTGGTCACTGGTATTTGGCTCCAAAAGGAACTAACTCTTCTTCTTTTTGAGGTGAGAGTT
Source organism: Phodopus roborovskii (assembly GCF_943737965.1). NCBI lineage: Eukaryota > Metazoa > Chordata > Mammalia > Rodentia > Cricetidae > Phodopus > Phodopus roborovskii. The sequence continues at coordinate 46,983,213 of NW_026126511.1, read as the reverse complement.
ATATGTTTGCATAGATACATATGAGAAGCTGTTCCCGGACATGCTGAGTTTTGTGGATTTGGCAAGTTCCCATTTGTTCCAGAGTCCCCAGTTTGTATTTCCCTGAGGTGGCTGACAGACAATCCAGGAAGTCTCCTGCAGCTGGCTGGAGAGTGGAGGAAGCACACAGCACCAAGACTTGCACTGGGAGTCCAGGGTCAGCACTTCCTGAACAGGATCTGCAACAAACTCACAGGAGCAAAAAGGAGCAGAACCCAGGTGTTCTGTGGACCAGTGCAAACCACCAGGCAACTTTGGAGTCTGAGCTACTCACTGACCATAACACAACTGTCTGTCTCCATCACTGTCTTCAGGTAACCAGCATCTCACTACAGAGCCACTAGCCACCATGCCCTTCACAGCTGGCGGTCACCTGCCACCTGGACTTCTCAGTCCTCTCAGTCCATGTCAGACTCTCCCCCTCTTCCCCATTCACAACTGTTTCACACAGTCACTGGTCACTCAGAGACGGGTGGCCCCAGGCTCCACGGCTTGTGACTGTTTCTTATTTTCACATGTGCAGAGTTGCTTGGTCTTCAACAAAAGACTCCTTTCAAAATGGCACTGGCTTTGCTCTCAGAAATAGGGAGTGTGGCCAAACGGATTCCCTGTCTAATGCTAGCCTGTCCTGAGTGTCATCCTCCAGACAAATCCCCCATGTATTGAAAGCTGTGAGACTGTGGGATGGTTCTGTCGCTGGGATTGCCAACCTCTGGTCACCGATGCTGCCAGCTTAGGTGGCTCCCATGCTGGGGACCTGGGACGGTTTTTCTCTGCACCTCTTTGCTTCTCTGTGCTTTTTTAGCTGTGTCCTCGCCTCTCTTGAGATTTCGGGATGCCCTTCCTCTTTTCAGAGCAGAGCTTCTCCTTTGGTATTCTGATTAGTGTCCTTCAAGGCTGTCACAGAGGTAGCTTCTCACCCACAGATGTCCTCTGAAGTCTCTAAGCAGTCTCTGTGGCCTTCAACACAGAGCAGCTGGTGTAGGCTAAGCACCCCCAGCTGGAAGCAGGTGGTGGTGTTCCCACTAAATAGCTCCTACGTCCTCTGCTTACCCTCACTCATGCTTCTCCCGCATCCCTGTCTCCCCTTTTAAGTAGTGGGTCCTACAAGAGCCCTACGTCTTCCTGGTATCTTTCTTAGTTGCCTTTTTTTCCGATTCTATCATCTCCACCCCTGCCCTAACATGCTGGGACTGGATGTTATGGAAAAAGTCCAGCAGGTGATAAACTTTGGTGTGGTATTTGAAACCATGGGGATGGCTGAGGTGGTGTGGTTCTCAGCTTCTTAAGCTGTGGGTTATGACTCTACGTAATGCTATTTAATGAACTATGGGGTCATGAAAAAATTTGGTAGTAATAACCAGTGACCAAGAACCTCAGCTTCCACATGCAAGGAATCAGGCATGTTTCTAGTGGCACTTGACGGTTTTCCATCCCATGACTTCACTGCAACCTTGGTTCTGAACCCACAAAATGTGCACTTTGCACCAGGCATGCTGTCTGTCTATACAGCACCTCAGCTCAAGGTCAAATTTATTGGAGGTCATTGTCTCTAGGGTTTCTATTGCTGGGGAGAGACACCATGACAGCATGGTGGCCACTCGGAAATATAAGAGGCAATGTATATGAGCTAGCAATTCCACTCCAGGGCATGTCCTCAAAGGAGTGCAAAACAGTGTCTGGGAGACGTCTCTGTGCATTCATTTTCACAGTAGCATTAATAGGAGCAGCCAGGAAGCAGGGAACAAAAACACAGTTTCCAGTGATGGACAAGAGGATAAACAGAGTGTGGTTCATACATGCAAGAGACTTTATATTTAAAAAGGGGGATTATGAAATGGACCACAGTAGGGATAAACCTTGGGGCTGCTCTTCCTGGTGCCCTGCTTTGTTATCACCATCTCTGTGTGTGAGATGGTTCATGCTAGCTGAAAAAGGGCCAGTCACAAATAGGCAAACACAGTGTGCATCCGCCTACTTGCAAAAGGTATCTGTAGTGGTCAAGTACATAGAGACAAAAGTACAGTGGTGGTTTCCAGGGAGCCCCCCCCCAGGGAATGAGGGACTTGGTTAATGTGTAGAGGAAAAGCTTTACAGGTAATGGACTCTGCACAGTGCTTGCACAGCAACGAAAAATACTAAACACTGCCCAGCTGGACCCTCAAGAATCATTAATGCATTTTTCCATTATGTATATTACACTACAATTACAAATTTTTAATGCAAAAGGCAGAGATAGGAATGTAAATTTTTGTGTGAAATCTCTAAGTTTGCAAGTGGTGACAGTTGTCCAGAGTCCATACTTAACTGTCCAGTGGTGTGATTTCACCTCTTTTGTAGGAAAAGCAGAGGTTGAAATGTACCTGGGTGACAACTCACCACTATGTGACTCAGGTCGGTTTTGATTGGCTCAATTCCAATAAGGGTTTTGTTTTGTTTTTTGAGATCAGGTCTCATTATATAGTCCTGGCTGGCCTCAAACTCACAGAGATCTGCCTATCTTTGCCTTCTGAGTGTTGGGATTAAAGGCCTAGGCTACTACCATGCCCCACAGATCAATATGCTTTGAGGGAGTCTGCTGGAGGGTTTTAAGAAAGGGCTTTTAAGCTCGTGCTTGGACCCTTTCTACCTTGCAAGAAGAGAGGTTCTGGTACAGCTATGGGAAAGACTAAAAAGATAGTATGAGGTCAACTTCATTAGTAATCTTAGGGTCTTATCTGTGTTTATAGTTTAAAAGATCACAGTGATATACATATCAGGTTGAATCAAAGATGTTTGGGGCCCAGTTGATCCAAAGGCAGGTGGCTTACTACCCTAGGCACACCCCTAATCACTTGTTAGGGACAATTTCCCTGCATTACCCAGAACAAGTAAACACCCTTCTTCTTCCCACCCCACCCCCAGGCTTCTAGGCTTTAGAGAAGGTCTAAGCAATAGTGTCTTTGCTGAGAGCATCAGACCACTGTGCCTTCCTTACAGGTTGCCCTGGCAACTAATGAACAAGCTCTTCTGGGTCTGCAGCTCTGGCTGCTTGTCTCTAAAGATGCTATCAGTGACTCCTGCTGAATTGACCTCTTTCTGCTGTAATACTTTCTATCCTCTGATAGGGATAGAATCACACCAGCGATTAACATTAGCCCTTTCTCTTTGTTTACTTGAGCTACTTAAACAGTTGTATGTAAAGAGGATTACTTGCAGACAGCACATAGTTAAGTCTTGCTTTTTTTTTTTTTTTTCCAATAAAGTAATCCTTGCCTTTATTTCTTGCTCACAGCAAGGGTTTCAGCAGATACCCAGAAGTTCATGCCTTGGAAACTCAGACCCTAAATTCATGCTGCTATTTTGAAATGAGGCTTTCAGGGGGTTCTTAGGATGAGGTCATGAGGGTGGAGCCCTGTCCTTGTTTACTTTCTATTCCTGTGATAAAGACATGAGCAAAAGCAACCTGGTGAGGAAAGTATTTATTTGGCTTACATATCCCGGGTCACTGTTGAGGGAAGCCAGACAGGAAAACTCCGGACAGGAACTGAAGCAAACTCCATGGAGGAGTGCTGCTTACGAGTTTTTCCCTCACAGCTTGCTCAGATTGCTTCCTTATACAATCCAGGTGACACAGCCACAGTGAACAAGGCCCTCCCACATCAGCCACTAATCAATAAGGTGCCCCCACAGACTTGCCCACAGAACAATCACATGGAGACCTTTTCTCCACTCAGGTCCCCTCTTTCCCAATGACTCCAGCTTGTGTCAAGTTGACGAATATTAACCAGCACAAGCTCCCATAACAGCATCAGTGGCTTTAGAAGAGGAGGCGATACCTGAGTTGGCACACTTGCCTGTCTGGCTCCGTGATGTTACGTCCGTGATGTTCTGTCTCATGGTGATGCAGCAAGAAGGCTGCCACTCCTCTCTTGACTCCCCTGTCTCTGTTCTTTATAAACCATCTCGTCTGGGGGTCTAGCAGTAGGAATAGGAGAGAGACCCAAACACTTGTCTCAGCTCCTACTAATTGTTTATCTAGTGTAACATTTTAAAAAGTATATACTTTACATGATGCCAAGAAGTTTGAAAAGCCACAGGGCCTGGCTTGATGTGTGTACTGGGAGAAGACAGAAGACAGGGGGGACTATGTTGGTAGCTTAGCTGGAATGAGGGACATGAAACTCAGTAAACGTCTCTGAATAATACCCTCTCTAACAAAAGCAATGGGCAAAATGGGTGCCAGATTGGTTTATGGTTAGCAAGACTTATTTTTCTTGATCTCAGGATTACTATGAACCAGTCTGTTCCTGAAATTATGCAAAGAATAAGACAATTCCAGAGTGTCTGACCTGGTAGGAACTTGAAGCAATCAGTTCCATCTCTCCTAATACAGTGGAGAAAAAGGAAGGCAGGAAAGTAAACCAGTATGCTCCAGATCACACCCCATCTCATCCATAGCTTGGACCAGGTCCCTTTATAGTTCCCAAAAGCCTACACTGTTCACTTTTGTGTTGCAGCCGAGTCACCTCCGTTAGCTTGATGTGGCGGTGCATGCTTTTAACCCCAGCTCTTGGCGGGTAGAGACAGGTGGGTATCTGTTAGTTCCAGGCCAGCCTGGTCTACAGTGAATTCAGGCCTGTATCACAAGACACAATTTTTACTCTCTAGTCTATGTTTTGATTTGTGGAACTCCTGAGAGATCTAGAAAACTAGATAAGGGCAAATGGAAGTCATAGAGAGTAATACAAATGGTCCACATGTTGGCACTCATAGAGAGGATAACTTTATGGATGACAATGAGGTTCTTCCCCAGTGGCCTAATGGTTAAAGCACTAGCTTCCTAAGCCAGGGGTTGTGGATTTAAGTCTCACCTAGGGTAATGAGAGGTCACTACTTTTGGTTCCAGGTAATGTTTTGGGGGCTGAGAAGATTGCTTACTGGCTGAGAACACTAAGTGCTCTTCCAGATGACCTGAGTTTGATTCTCAGCACCCACGTGACACCTCACAATCATCTGTAACTCTAGTTCCAGGGGATCTGATGCTGTCTTCTGGGCACGAGGCACGCGTGCAGTGCGCAGATATACAGGAAGCAAAACACCAATACGCACGAAGTAAAATAATGAAGAAACTTTTTTAATTGTTTGATGTTATTAAGATTTAAAAAAAACTTCCCATTACATTATTCCACAAATCATCATGAGCCATAAGAAAATAAATGAATAAATGAAAATCTGTATCTTTAGGGACATAAATTGAAAAAGAAAACGAGGGCTGGTGAGTTTGATTCTTGAAGCCTTTGTAGTGGAAGGAGAGAACCATCTCCCATAAGTTGTCCTCTGAACTACACAAATGCTTGGCACATGTGTGACCCCTGGCCCCAAAATAATAAAATAATTGAAAGAAAATGAGACAAGATTTCCCAGGGAGTTGCTTGTTGAGCAGGGCTTTCTATCAGCTGCATTTCTGGTGTTCTCAAGTATTGCTTCTACAGTTAATTTTGAACCTCTGACAACTTGGTAGGTGAGTGGCTATCGAACAGTGGCTCTCAAACTTCGGTGTGCTTGAGAACCACCCCATTCTGTGAATATAAAAGTGTAGGTCCCTGTCACCCCCCCCCCAAGCAGGGGTGGGTGGTGGTGGGTGGTGGAGGAGGAGGTTGAGATGGACTACCTGGGAAACAAAAGTCATATATAATCTTAGCACTCAGAGGCTAAGGTGGAAGGATGACAAATTCCATAGGAAGTGATAACTTGTTTAGCATTGAGACAGAACAGGCCTGGAACAAACTGAAACTAGCTCGTAGGTGAGTGGCTGACTACAGAACATTATGGGTTCACATCAGATACCCTCTGAAGACAATACAGATTAATGGTGTCAACCCCGGCAGGTAAGGACTATTGCAGTGTGTGAAAAGATATGAGTAAGGGCTGTAAAGGACCTGACACTTTACCCTACTTGTATGTGAGTCTAGGGCCCCAGCAAGGACCATAATCACTAGCAGAGATAATTAACGCTATCGACATTTCTCACTTGGTCTGTTTCCTGTGTGAAACGCGCTACAGGAGAGAAACCGTTGAGAGAACAGGAAAGAATAAGTCAGCCAGACCTTGGTCTGGGACGACATGTTTCTCCCTCTCACAGCTACTCAAGGATGTTTAGAAACGCCCTCGAAAAGACTGTCAGAAAAAGGCAGTGGGTCTCTCTTCTCAAAACAAGCGGCGGGACACTACTACACACAGGAGTCATCTTTCAACAGAGGCCGGGAATGGCAGCTCATCCCGCGAAAAGATAGTCCATAGCGGAAGGCTACTAAAGAATCACGCTGAAACAGGAACGGCGTTAGGCCGTTCAGCTGCCATTCTTGGCAAGAATCCAGCATGGATTAAAAAAAAAAAAAAAAAAAAAATGTCCCTTTGTAACCCAGACTGGCCTCGAGCTCCTTGTCCTGCTCCAGCCTCCCAAGTGCTGAGATTCCAAGCATGTTCAGCACGACTTTCTCATCCTGGCTTTAATGGAGATCTGCCTAGTGCCAGGAGCGAGCAAGCTTCCATGTTTATCCCTCTCACTCGCTCTTTTCACCGAGATCACCATTTTGCTTACGCAACTCATTTATCCAACTACAAGCCTGGGATCGCAATTTGTCAGGTCTTAGCGCCACCTTGAGACTGCAGTAAGCCCGACCAAAGTCAGTGAACGACCTATGTGAGGGTTTTGAGAAACCATCCCCAGTACTCCAGGACCCAGCCAGGAGGTAAAACACGAACGTCCACTTCCATTTATACTGGGAGTCTGAGACTCTGGGAATTATTTAAGGATGGCTGCCCTCGGCTTCATTTTCCATTCCACAACGAAAGCGTCGCAGTGCGGTTAGGAACAAGATCCTTCCGCGCAGCACCTACGTGGATTGCCCGGGAGCGAGCCCAGACCGCGGGCCACACCTCTTCCGGGAGACCCGCACAGACAGGAAGTGGGTGGGTCCGTTCCCTCAAAACGCATTCGCTATAGGTTGGAGCTGCAGTTGTTGTCTGCTTTGTGGCTCAGGGACAACGCCCGCGGCTAAGCATGAAGGCGGCTTCGGTGGTGACCACAACGGCGGCTGCTGCTGCTGCGGCGGCGGCTGCTGCTGCTGCGATGGAGCCGGGCCCTTCTGTGTCTCCGGGGCCTTCGCGCTCCTTCAAAGAGGAGCTGCTGTGCGCTGTATGCTACGATCCGTTCCATGACGCGGTGACGCTGCGCTGCGGCCACAACTTCTGCCGCCGGTGTGTGAGCAGCTGCTGGGAGGTGCAGACGACGCCCTCATGCCCGGTGTGCAAGGAACGAGCGGCTCCCGGGGAGCTGCGCACCAACCACACGCTCAACAACCTGGTGGAGACCCTGCTGCGGGAGGAGGCCGAGGGCGCGCGCTGGACCGGTCGCCGATCCCCGCGCCCCTGCCGAGCGCACCGCGCCCCTCTTACGCTCTTCTGCCTGGAGGACAAAGAGCTGCTGTGCTGCGCCTGCCAGGCCGACCCCCGACACCAGGAGCACCGCGTGCAGCCCATTAAGGACACTGCTCAGGACTTCCGGGTGAGCATCTCGCCACCCCCATCCAGGGCCTCCCCCTCCCCCGGGCCCAGCCACCTTCTTGTCCTCGGTCCAGGCCCCTCCGGACAATGCCGGAATGCTTCCACCCTCAGACATTCGGGCTTGGTATGACCAGTTTAGAAGTGGAGGCCAGGCCCTAGCTCGCTCGAGTTCTGAGGCCTTGAGATTTCCCCAGGCAAGTGGGCCCCCACGGGTTTCAGAGCCATAGGACAGGCCTGTGGCGCTGGCCCGCTCGCTGCCTTACTCCGATTACTCTTTTAGCGTCCAAATATCTGGAGTTCCAGGTGGCTATAATTAGACCAAGAGCAGTTGACATAGCAAAACTAGCATGGGGAAGGGTGGGTGTCGGTGCTGCGGGAGATCAAGCTCGGGCCTCATACATTCCAGGCAAGTACTTTCCTCCACGCAGCTGCACCCCCAGCCTAGTTTTGGTTTTGAGCCAAGCTCTTAAATTAGCCAGGCTGGCCTTGAACTTGCTCTCTGCTTGCCTCAGCCTTGTGAGTGGCTGAGATTACAGGCCTGTGACTGGGCTTTGTTCTAAAACAGAAAAGAAAAAAACAAATAAGGTCAGCCATTTTCGAAAACATTTGACCTAATCGCTGAGAAATGCATGCTCCATTGCTTGCCAAAGCATTTATACTGACTTAACAACTTTTTAGAGGAGTTTCTGAGATGTCCATATTACTCTAGCAGTGTCTTGTAACTTCTATGTTTTATAGCTACTAATGGACTGAAACCAGTAAATTTGTTTCCCCAGCTACTAGTACATGGGTCAGACCTGCAGTTGGGAGGGCCCAGGTTAGCTGCCAGGAAGCCTAACTAGTGAAGGGGAGGCATTGCAAGAGCCCAGGGTGCTTGATCTTCAGACACCCTTGCCACCCTTGTGAGATATCTTTATTGAGAATCAGCACGGCTGGTTGCAGTTCCTTACTGACCCCTACTGGAGGGGGTCAGACAGACTCCAGCTACATGTGTGTTGCTCCAGGCATTTGTTCAGCTGAGGCCCATACCACTCCTGTTCCCACTTCCACCAGTAGAAATACTCGCTCTCTATTTGGCATAGCTGAAGTGGGCAGTCTGGAGACTTGGGTCCTGATTTGCATTCCCTGGGGCTGGCAGAGTTACAGTTTCCAATGGGTGGTGTCCCCAGAACGAGTGGGGGTGAAGCCTCAACCAAAGCCAGGGGACAGGGAATGAGGGCCTGGAGGCAGCCTTTTGTTCTTGTACAGGGAGGTCTCAGGGACACTGAGGAGACAAGATCAGTGTAAATATTCCCACTCTCGGAGCTTATCGCAAATATCTGAAGGATGTAGAGGCATTAACCAGGTGAAGGGGTCTAGGGGAAATATTTGTAAGCAGATGTTATAGCATGTAGAAGGTCCTAAGAGAGAGCATTAGACGCCAGGTGAAGCCAGGAGGCCCAAGTCTTGTCCTTCGTGTTAGAATGTGATGAGGGGCCAGTGAGTTCAGCCTGAGTCTAAGGGCAGGAGTGGGCTAGTCTGAAAGATCCCGGAGGAGAGTACAAGCTGTGTGCTACACAGCCCTTTCATGTATTCATTTGTGAAGTAAACACCGTGAACCCTGTATATGCCACACTCTGTTCCAGGTGTTATGGCTGCTTAGGTCTGTAAGACAGCTTCTCTGTCCTAGTTAATTTCATGATATAGCATAGGGTTGTTCGAGGGAATTTCAGTTGAGGGATTGTCCAGAAGGGATTGATGATTAGTGTGGGAGAGCCTAGGTGGAGTGACTTGGAAAGCAACATACCTCCATGACTTCCACAATTTCTGCGTTAGTTCTTGATTTCCTGTCCTGACATCTCTGGGTGATGGAGTGTGATCTGAAGTATAAACCGGAATAAACTCTTCCCTGTTACTTTTGGTCGTCATGGTAACAGAAAGCAAACTAGAACACTCTGTTTCTGGAAGTTGACATTTCAGAGGAGTGGGTGAGGCAGTTGGTAGATGAGCATGGTTCTGTGTGGTTGGGTATGGGTGTGGGGTGAGGGAGCAAGTAGCATGGGAAGACCTACCACAAGGTAAGAGTGGAGAGATTGCCAGACTAAGCATGGCCCGTGGCCTTAGGGACCCCCAGAGGTGGGTGTTTAGAAAGATCCCTTTGGCTACCATGTGCTAATCCAGCAGCAATAATCTTTGAGGACTTACTTTACTCTGTGTTAGATCCTCTTAAGTATTAACAGAACTTAATGTCCACAGAAACCCTGAAGCTGTGTGATGGTTAATCCGCCTGTGACAGTAAAGTACAACTCCTTGAGTATCTGAATGTGTTCCAAGAACGAGACCCTGGCCCTATCAGTGAGGGAGTTCTTTCACAGTTTGATGGCCTCATTAGTAGGTGGTAAGTTAGGAGGTGGGGCCCAGTTGGAGGAAGGCAGTTTGTGGAGTGTGTCCTTGGGGGCTGTATCTTGTACCCACTTTTTCTGTTTGTTGGCCACCTCTGCTCTGCCACCCCCAACACCTGTGATGGACCTAACTGACACTCCTGAAACTGAGCAAAATGAAGGGTTCTTCTCTTTTGTTGTTCTGTTAGTTTTGTGGGCCATAGCCCTAGAGAAGTAATAAAGGCCCTGTGTGATGGTGTTTTTTATTACTGCTGCTGAGCAGATCAATTCATAAGACACCGAGGGGGATGTTAACAAGCCTGGACTCTGTCCTATACACAGTGGGACCTGATGGAAGGGCTAACAAGATTTAGAACATGTCATAGCTGATCAACCAGGGCTCAAGAAAGAACCTGAGTGCTCAAGGGACCTTAGAAAGTCCTCAGGTTTGGATAGAGTACACTTCTCTTTTGTGTGTAAATGGGGGGTGGAGGGTAGGTGACAACCTTTCCTAGATCTCTCTCTACCTTTACATTTTAAGACCAGGCCTCTCATGGTTCTGTAACTCCTTGATTCAGCTACATTTATAGGCCCTTGAACTCCAGGGATCTAGTGCTGGCCTTACAAGTGTGAGCCACAGCCCTGTGGAAGTAATGAAGGCCATGTGTGTTAGCTTTTTTATTACTGCTGCCGGGCAGATCCAGTCTTTAAATCCCAGTTCCTCTGCTCTTGCAGAGGGCCTGAATTCTGGTTTCCAGTACCTACATGGTATCTCACAGCAGTCTGTAACTGGTTCCAAGGGATCTGACCTTCTCTCTGATCTATGGGTACCAGGCATACATGCAGGCAAAGCACTCACACATGTAAAATAAAAATCTTTAAAAAGAAAGCATTGGCACTAGACAGGTGTTTAAGTGCCTTCCTTAAATGTGTGTGTGTGTAAAGTGGTTTTATTTTTAAATATTAAACAGGATGCTAGAGAGATGGGTTAGTGGGTACTTGTTGAGTGCTTGTTGAGTAATGCGATTATTCCCAGAATAATCACATTACCTGGACTTTAGCCTGGAGGGGGGGGGTTGTGGATGGATGGGAACACTGGGCATTGAGGAAGAGCCAGATGGTCAGGGAGTTTCATGTGTCTCCTGGTAATAAAATCTCACCAACATGACTGCCTAAACATGGGCCGAACAGGCACATGTGTTCACACCAATGGATGCTCCAAAATGGATAGGGGAAGGACCACTAAGCCTCAACCCTACACAGAGAACTACAGGCAACATAGTCTTCTCCAGGGAAGAGCACACTGTACCCAATGTTCTGCAATGAAAAACACATACACAAGTAACACTACAGACTGAGCAGTTAGTATTTAGGAATATGTGTATATAAATATATTCATGTGATGAAAATTTTTAAAAAGCTATGAAATTGAAAGCAAATGAAGGTTTAGAGAGAGGAAAAGGTAGGAAAATGTTAATTTTACTATCTCAAAAATAAAGAAAAATGACAGATAATAGTGGGGAGTGATTGAGTGAGATACCTACCTAGCATACCTCTCCAGGCTTCAAGTGCATGTGGACACACATGTACCATTTTTTTTTTTTTAAGATTTTTTTTAAAAAAAATTTATGCGTACAGTGTTCTGCCTGCATGTAAGCCTGTACACCAGGAAGGGGCACGGGATCTCATTATAGATGGTTGTGAGCCACCATGTGGTTGCTGGGAATTGAACTCAGGACTTTGGAAGATCAGCCAGTGTTCTTAACCTCTGAGCCATTTCTCCATCCCTAAAATGTTTTAAGTACAAAGAACTTGTTGGGTGTGATTGCTTATGCCTGTGACCCCACCACTTGGCAGAAGGATCACCATGAGTTTAAGAAAGAACAGTTTGGCTGCCTAGTGAGCCAACCTGGCCTCTGGAGTAAGACCTTGTGTCGGATAATGAAAAAAAATAGAAACATACATGAGTTTGCTGATGAAAGTATTTCCTGTGGTCCCAGCAGCATTAAAGGAAAAGGTGGTGTATGGAGGCATGTTCAGGTAAGATCTCACTTGAATATTTTTGCCTCTGGAGAAATGACTGGAACCATTTATTTTGTCAACCCTGTTCAGACTTGCTGTAGATAAGTCCAGTGTGGGGAATTCCTGAAAGAACCAGTGGCCAAGCCATCTTGATGGTATCCCCACAGCTCTGTGGTTCTAGGAGCAGCCATAGGCTGCAGCTGGCTGACTGGAATCCCTGAACCTTGCTTTCCAGCTGCACCATTGTTCTTCGGTGCTGGGTTAGAGGACTGAGACTGAGGCAGGACACGTGCGGTTCAGGGTTGGAGCTGTATCCAGCTTCCACATGTGCCTACAGCTTTTGGAGCACATTGACTTTTCTGGCTTGAGGTTGGACTCCACAGCGGAACTCCATCTGTGAACAGGTATGCCTGGCCTCTAGTGCTAACGTGTCTCTGTATTCCCACATCAGGCCAAGTGTAAGAACATGGAGCATGTGCTTCGAGAGAAAGCCAAGGCCTTTTGGGCCCTGCGGCGTACCTATGAGGCCATCGCCAAGCACAATGAGGTGAGTGAGTGCTGGCGCAGGAGGGAGCATCCAGGCTATTGAGAGGTGAGGAAAGAGGAGCCCCTGGCTTGGCTGCCTCAGAATGGGTCCCCACTGAGGCTTCATTCCGTGTCCTTGGATACCAGTGGGGCCACTCTGACACTCTGACTAAGGACATGGTCAGGCCAGCAGCCATAGGAGTGCATCAAGAAGCCATCTTCATCATCTTCGCTATGAGTTAATGATAACCTCTGTAGGTGTCACATATTACCAGTGCTGACCTGGGCTCATTAGATCATGTGATACCTTCCAGTCCCGTATGTACGTCCCGGCTATCCTGTCCCATCTTCAAAATGCGCTATGCCTGTCCAGCTTCCCACCTACCTCAACTCTCCAAGGACTGGAGCTTGCTTTGGTAAACCATATCAGCTGTGCCATTCTTGTACCTAAACTGCCCAGTGGTGGCCCTTCCCCCTGAATCTGAAGATTGTCTTGCCCTAAAACCAAGAAGCACAGCAGGAACTGTGGAGGATGCTGTTGGCTTGCTTGCTAACAGGCCAGCTTAGAGCTAGCTTTCTTACAGACTTCAGGACCACCTGCTTAGAGCATGTCCTCTCATAGTAGGCTGGGTTTTCCTACATTATTAACAACCTAGAGTCCCCCACAGATGTGCCCATAAGCCCATCTCATCTAGGCAGTTCTTCAGATGAGATGTTTAATCCCAGCACTGAGGAGGCAGAGGCAGGTGGATGTTTGTAAGTTTGAGGATAACCTGCTCTATGTAGTGAGCCTCAAAAACAAAAAGTTATGTTTTACACACTCAGTTATATTCTTTCTGTGAGCCTTTGAAGCTCGATGTACTAAATACTTGCCACAATTATACCAAATAGCTATTCGAGCCCTCCTTTAACTCTGGACCTATAGAGGTTCCCTGATCTTTATCTCTAGGGGTTCCTCATGTCACACCTAGAACCTTGAGTTGCTTTGCTGAAAATAGTCACCAGCCAGGGGCAGCCCAAACCTTGGCTCCTAAACTTGAGGGCTTCTTCCTGCTCTGCTGCAGGTGCAGACGACTTGGCTGGAAGGCCGCATTCGGGATGAGTTTGACAAGCTCCGAGATTTCCTGAGGGTGGAGGAACAGGCCACCTTGGATGCCATGAAGGAAGAGAGCAGAAAGAAGCACCTGCTGGCTGAGGAGAAGATGAAACAGCTGGCAGAACAGACTGAAGCCCTGGCTCGAGAGATTGAGCGTCTGCAGATGGAGATGAAGGAAGATGACATGACCTTCCTCATGGTAAGAGGCTCTGGATCTGAACCGAGGGTAGGAACAGGTCAGGGACCAGCAGCTCAGACTGCCATCCTGTTCAACAGGCTTCCTGTGGTGCTGCGAGAACCTCCTTGTGCCAAAGCAGTGGCTCGGCACCTCTGAAAGGATTCCCGCCACCACCACCACTCTACTAAATAAATCTTGTTTCTTTTTTTGTTGGTTGGTGGTTTCTCTCTCCCCACCCTCAATAAGTGGTCTTTTAAATTGTGTAATAATTTAAACTTTAAAAAATGTATTACATTTTTATTTATTGTAGACAGGTGTCTTAGGGTTTCTATGGCTGTGAAGAGGCACCATGACCACATCAGTTCTTATAAAGGGAAACATTTAATTGGGGCTGGCTTACAGTTCAGGGGATTAGTTCATTGCCAGGATGGGCAGTAGACATGGTACTGGAGAAGGAGTCACATCAGAAATTTCCTGCATTTTCTTACTCTGTGACTGTGCTTTTTTCTTTCTTTCCAGAAACACAAGAGCCGAAAACGCCGGTAAGTTGTCAAGCCTGATGGAGGGTGGGGGTGGGCAGACAGAAAGCCAGGGCTGCCTGTCCAGTGCCTGACGGGCCAGGCAGCTATTGTATCCAGTTGGGTAGGATCCAGAGGGAATGGTAGAGGCCAGCCAAGGGGAGCTCTTTAAAGGCATTCCAGTTCTGGTTGGCATGGAGGCAGAGAGTTGTTTCGGAACATAGAGGGTCGCTGATCTCCACAGGGATTTACAGAAACAAGCATATGACTTGTGTTTCTCAGTTTTCAGCAGGCCTGGATTTTGGCTGGCTGGCTTCTTCTGAGAGCCTTGGCATACATTGTTGTGGGTGGATGCTGGTTGGGCTCTCCAGAGTGGATAAGGAAGTGTTGTGTCCTGTCTGAAGATGGGAATGAGCACTCTGGGCTGTGATGATTTCCCATCTCTTTGCAAGCTCTCAGGTGAAGGCCAGTCAACACTGGCTCTTTTGGATTCAAGTACTGTCAAGATCTCTCAGGAGTGGGCAGATGGCTTAAGTGTGATTTCTATCCATGAGGATGGCAGCTAGATAGGAGAACCTCCCATTGTGTCTCCCAGTTGTTCAGGATTGAGCCTTCCTGCTGAGGGGTTATGGCTGCCTAGTGGGCTCCTTGCTCAATCCAGGTTTGCCTTGGGACAGATGACCACAAAGCTTAGATGTGAGGCATGGGAAGCAGTCTTGTTTTGTTTGTAGTAGACTTGGCCAGGCATGCCTGCCTGGCTCCAGCTCCAGCTGATGCCCAGCCTTTCTTTTCCAGGCTCTTTTGCACTGTGGAGCCAGCTCCTCTCCAGCCTGGCTTGCTTATGGATGCATGCAAGTATCTGGACTCCCTGCAGTACCGTGTCTGGAAGAAGATGCTTGGATCTGTGGAATCTGGTAAGGACATGCAGCAAGGTGCTCCAGGCAAATGGAGACCATCCTGTGCTGCAGAGAACCGGCCAAGCTTTTCAGCTCTTCTCCCTGCAGCCTTTTCCAGGCATGCCCAAGGCCCCTGATCTGCCCTCTTCTGCCACTCTTGAGAGATGCTAACACTCCTTTCTATATTCGTAACTTTAACATTCATGTTGGAAAACTCCAAGGTCATTCTGACTCTTTCCTGCCAGCGAGCCCTGGTTTCATGCCTACAAATGGCAGTGGCCCAGGGGAGTGTTACTTGATCCTCTTAGGTGTCCTGGGAGTGTGTGAACCTTCCTACTTCTAGTCACTTGCCTGTGTTGGTCTTTTAGCCAATTTGTGGTCCTCTGTCATGTCTATTATGACAGTTTTGGAGGCTAAAAAGCTCATTGCCAAGAAATTGGCAAAACCATGCCCCTCAGATCTGTGGTATTTGCTGGCATTGCTTAGGTGTCCTTGGCTTGTGACTGACTTCTGCCTTGGTTGGTCACAACATTTCTTTCCCTAGTGTGTGTATCTCTAATCCATTTCTAAATAAGGTTACATCCTGAGATACTGGGGCTTGGGACCTAACATACCTTGGTGGGGGTGGGAGGAGTCAAGTTTGACCTATACTACCCCAGCAGCCCAGGGCAGTTCCCTGCATGTGTTGGGGCAGTCTGGTAGAAGAAAGGTGTTCAATTTGCTGACTTTTCCCTTCTCCCTCTCTCTGTCTCCAGTGCCCTTCAGCTTGGATCCCAATACAGCTGCTGGTTGGCTCAAAGTGGCTGATGACCTCACAAGTGTCATCAACCATGGCTACCGAGTGCAGGTGGAGAATCCAGAGCGTTTCTCCTCGGCACCCTGCCTGCTGGGTTCTCAGGTTTTCTCGAAGGGCTCCCATTCTTGGGAGGTAGATGTGGGTGGCCTGCCGAGCTGGCGAGTAGGTGTGGTGAGGGTGCAGGCTCATGCACAGGCACAGGCTCAGGCAGATGTAGGTGGTGAAGGCCACTCACATAGCTGCTATCACGACACACGTTCGGGCTTCTGGTACCTATGCCGTACACAGGGTGTGGACGGAGACCACTGCATGACTTCAGACACAGCCACCGCCCCTCTGGTCCAGGCCATGCCACGCCGCCTGCGTGTGGAGCTGGAGTGTGAGGAGGGTGAGCTGTCCTTCTATGACTCTGAGCGCCACTGCCACCTGTATACCTTCCATGCCCACTTTGGGGAAGTAAGGCCCTACTTCTATCTGGGGACCTCTCGGGGTGATGGTCCCCCAGAGCCTCTGCGCATCTGCCATCTGCGAGTCTCCATCAAGGAAGAACTGGACATCTGAGCTGCCAGAGTCTGCTGAACACTGGGCTGTTTTGTTCCAACATCTTCTGGTAGCCCACTATTGACACCATTCAGCATCCTGTATCCTGTCTTTTCTGTAACTTCACATCCTCTTGTGCCTCTGTCTTTATTTTTGGTTGCTTTTCTGCCCCCAAAGTCAAGAGCCATCCAAGAGATGCTTGGTGAGCCTGGGCACCATTTAGAGTCATGGCACTTTCGGGATGTGGGTTTTCTGATTTCCTTTGTCCTTCTAGAATTGCTGATGAAGATGTTTTCTTGTAGAATGTACATCTATAAATGTAGGTGTGACTGTTTTTAGAGATGATCAGGCCAGCCTATCAGAGATGCTTCTTGTTGAGTCAGTTTGTCATTTCTATTTCCCTATCAGGCCACACAGGGGAGCCCCAGGGGTAGTTTTGTAAGACAGTAAGACAAGCTAGGCATTGGCCGGCCTAACTGGGTGGTGTGACTTTTGGCAGTTGGTCTAAGGCCCAGGAGTTCCTCTGTTTGTGTGATGGTTAGGACAGGAAGGCCCTGGCCTGCTCTGTGGGAACTGTGTAGGGTGTGGGGTACTCTGGCATACAGCTCAGAGTTAGTGGATGTCACAGGAAAGGCCGCTCTAAGGCTTTTGGCAGTGGCTAAGGATTGACCAGTTTCAAGTCAGTGACAGGCAGAAGCAACAGAACGCAGGGAGAAGAGAAGATAGCTGATGCTGCCTGGGCACGGACCCAAGCCCTGCTCCTCATTCTGAGTCAGAGCTTCTAGGTGGCATGCAATTGACCCTGGTTGACCAATCAGGGTCCGTTCATCCTTTGAAATTGTCCAAAGTTTCTAGAACACTTTAAAAACATTGACCTGTTTTTGCTCCTCCTCTCTGTCTCTCTCTGGGCCTTAGTTTCCGTGTCTGTGAGTTACTAGTGGTCTTGGAAATCATGGGAGAAGTTCTGAGAAGGGGCTGTTTCAGTTAGGAACTGAAAGGCTCCAGATTGCAGTCTGACAACCATGGGGATGGGAGAGTCCTGTCCCTCTGCCCTCTCGTCATTGGCTTCAGTCCACTTGTTCTTGCTCTGTTCTCTACCAGGTTTCACCCCAATTTGTCCTTTGTGTTTACCTCCACATTTTCTTTCTCAGTCATGCTTGTAGATGGAGTCTAATTGCTAGCTACCAAGCCCCGAGGAATATTGTAAGGAGAAATATCTTCCCAGGTGCACTGTTGTAATCAGGGACACATTACTGACCTAGGACTTGGCATCCCATTTTCAGCCTGCACCCCTTATTACATAAGCCTGAAGTTTTAAACCATGCCACTCGCCCACTAATTGGCTATAAATGGGTCATTTGCATTGCTTCTCTGACAAGTGGGGCCTCAGAAGAAACACTACAATGCAGGCCAAACTGGGAACAGGGATAGCGTTGGCAGATGCTTGGGCACTTTGGGATCCAAGTAGGTTTGAAAGGAAATGCCCTTGGTGTGGTGCTTTCTGTTTCTACACAAGGAACTTTCTCTGAAGTTACTGTTACAATGAGCTTTTTATTTTCACTTTAATTCTTTTGAAATAGAGTAATTTCAGTGATCTAGACTCCTTTAGAAAAATTTTATTGAACCCACAACTAACAATGTTTTCTTTCAGTGCTTTTGTAAACACAGATTCCTATTGTAATTTGTACCTGACCTGATGCTTTCCATTGTAAGATTTCATGGTGTGCAGTGAATGTACTGTTTAGTTTGTAAGTTGGTGGACATTTGACTTGTTGCAGCTTTTTTTAAGCTATTATGAGTACAGCTGCTATGAAATTTGTGTGCAAGTTTTGTGTGGACGTGTCTTTTTTTTTTTCCCCCCCTTCTCTGTTGTATACCTTGGAGTTTGTTTTCCAGGTCATATGATAATTATATTAAACCCTTTGAGGACTTGCCAAACTGTTTCTAATAGAGCCGTACCATTTTCTACTCTCACCAGCAGCAGATGAGGGCTGGGTTGTAACACATTCTTGCCAGCACTGTCTGCCCTCTAGCTTAGCTATCCTGGTGAGAAAGCAGCTTGTCTCATTTGACCTGTAGCTGCCACCCCTGACGGCTGGAAACGGAACATCTTTTCTCATGTCTGCTGTGTATCTACTTTTAAGAGACTTCCAAACCTTTGCCCCTTGGGTTGTCTGTCCTCTCATTATGAAGTTTTATGAGTTTGTTATGCATTCTAAATAAAAGTTCCTCTGTCAGATAAATTACTTATAAAAACTTTCCTCCTATTCATTGAGTTTTTTTTTTTTTTTTTTTTTTTTTTTTTTTAAGGGCCTGGAGAGATGTTTCTGATTAAGAGCCCATGATCTCTCCGAGGGTCTGAATTCAGTTCCCAGCACCCATATTGAGGGGCTCACAACCACTTGTAATTCTAGCTTCAGGGATTTGACACCTAGTACCTGCATGTATGTGTGCACATACCCCCATAAAGACACATGAATAAGTAATCTTAATACTTATGTGTTTATATGCATGTGTCTATGTACAAGTGCCTCTAGAGGCCAGCAGAGGGCATCAGGTCCCCTGGGAAATGAACTTTGTTCTTTAGAAGGGCAGCGAGTACTCCTAACTGCTGAGCCATCTCTCCTGCCTCTTTGTACTTTTTAATGATGCCCTTGGAATTCAGGTGTCTAAAACCGTGGTGATGTCCAGCACATTTTCTCTTTGCCTTTCTTGCATCTCCTCAAGATCTTGGCCATTGCCCTGTAGCACATGCAACACAAGAGCTGTATTTTGGCTCAGACGTGGAGCTGTGCTGTTTCAGGCCCTTGTCCTCATTTCATACCTTCATTACTGCTAAAGGTGGCCCCTGTTCAGTCTCCCCTTTTGCACTCCTGTATGGTTTCTAGAAGAGCCATCCTTGCATGTCCTCTTGGTCACCCTAAGTGGCTCCATACCCAAACCTGGGTGAATTTCTCAAGCACAGTATTCAGAGGGCCTATTGCCTGGCCCTGCCTTCATAAACAGGGTTTCCTGACTTACAAGATTCCAGCTGGGTGAAACTTGGTACCCTTCAGGCATGCCACCTGCTATGTACAGGGCCATTGTCATGACAGAAACCTGACAAGACTGGGTCCTTGGAGGCATTGCCTGCCTGCCCACACTGTCCTCAGTGCAGTGTCACTTGGAGTCTTTGGGACCCAGTCACACCAGGGGACATCCTTGAGTGTGCAGTGGCTGTTTTTTACCTTGCTCCCTCTTGCTTCTGGAGGGTGGAATTTCAACAGAATATGATCTTTGGTTCAATATCAGAACAATAGACGTCTCTGTGACTGGCTAGCAATAAGACTGTCACTGGGGTCTCATGTTTAGCCCTGGCTGGCCTGGAACATGCTTTGTGGGCCAGGGTAACCTTACAAGAGGTGTCCCTGCATCTGCTTCCCAAGTGCTGGGATTAGTGTGCAGCCACACCCAGCATAAGATTTATTTTTATTTTTTATTTATCTTTTTAGATTTATTATCTATACAGCATTCTGTTTGTATGTTTGCCTGCAGGCCAGAAGAGGACACAAGATCTCATTATACATGGTTGTGAGCTACCATGTGGTTTCTGGGAATTGAACTCAGGACCTCTGAAGGAGCAGCTGGAACCCTTAACCTCTGAGCTGTCTCTCAGCTCCTCAAGATTTTTTTTAAAGATTTATTTGTATTGTTTATGTATGTGTGTGCCTGCAGGGGCCAGAAGAAGATGTTAGGTCTTGAGGCTGGAGTTGCAGGTATGCAGCAGCTGCCTAACATGGGTGCTGGATCTGAACTCCATCTTAGTCACAGAGTGATCTCCAACCCTCAAGCTTTCTTAACACCTTAGGAACATATCAAGCGCTCCCAGCATTCTCTTAGCCCTTAGCCTACATCATCTCCATGACCTGGAGCTCCCCTACCTGCCACTGTGACTTGCCCATATTAGTTTCCTTGATGAATGTAGGAGCCACATGTTCACCTGTCCTATCCTAGATCCAGGGATGTCACTGGACCCACTGGACGGCTATTGGGTGGGTTATACTGTTGGGTGGCCCGAGGAGACCAGCAATTCATCCCAGACAAGGTACAGTCTAAAGGGACACCTGCTGGACAGTGACTTCATGGGGTTACTTCCAGATACATGAGTAGCTTCAAGACAGCTGTACCACCTTAAATCCTGCCCAAGTGTGGCGTGTGGCTAAAAGGCTCAAAATCTTCATTGCTGGAACTTTAGAACAGCTTGTTGGCAGCTCCAGCAAAGAATGCCCTCCCCAGCCGTCGTTTACTGCTTATGCCACCTTGCAGAGAGGGACTATGATTCTTGGTTCTTGAACTTAACTGGGTCTTGAAATAATCTTTTAGTTTAAAAAAAAAAAAAAAACTTTTAAAAGTTACATGTACTTACTTTGGGTGGGTGCCACAGAAACTATATGGAGGCCAGAGGACAACTTGGGCTTCTAATCACCATGTGGATCCTGGGGACAAAACTCAGGTTTGGCAGCAAGTGCCTTTACCCACTGAGCTGTCTCACCGCCCCCTCCTGTGAGGGGGCATTTCATCTTGTGGGAAATGGCCATTCAACAACCACATAAGGTTGTTCTGTCCAAGATGGACCACATCTGAAGGTTATAACTGGACTAAAAATGTGTGTCTGTCCAGATGTCTGTACTGGGTGCCATTCCTCGGGAACATACTTCTTTGAGGCCTTTCTCACTGGCCTGGAACTCACCAAGTTGGTGGCTAGTGAGTCCCTTAGGTCTACCCATTTCTCCCTACCCAGCTCTGAGCTTCCAAATACTTTTTAGGTGAGTTCTGGAGATCAAGCTTGCATTCCTGTGCTTACACAGACAGCAGGCTCCTTACTGGTGGAGCACCTCCCCAGCCCAGCACTGAGAAGTTCTCACACTGTCTAGTGTTTTCCCTCTGCCTTTTCAATGCTTAGCCACATGACTGCCATGTCAGCAGTTGCCTGCAGGATTAGCACAGTGACAGGTGTGTAGAGAGGCCCAGCAGTCTGTTGTCACATCTAGGGGTGTAGTAGATGGCATCTGCTTTTGTGTATGGTGTACAAAAACATCTCTTGAGGATCCATCTCAGGTTATTACCCCATTACTAAGCAATGTGTGGCTTGTCTAGATGTGGTCATGCCCCATAAGACAGGCCATCAAGTCTGTGGTGGTATACACCTTTAACCCAGCACTCAAGAGGCAGAGGCAGGCAGGTCTGTGAGTTCAAAGCCAGGCAGAACTACACAGTGAGTCCCTGTCTTAGAACAAAAGAGAGAAAGAGAAAGAAAATACTGTCTTCATTTGGGGAATGAGAACAGCATACTAAATGTGAAGTTCAGGAGCCTGGGTCCAGGTGCCATCCTTGTGATAGACAGGCTCTGGTCTTTGCAGCATTTCTCATGAGGGCCAGAGGATAAGAATATCTGCCCTCAGCTGTTAGGGGACTCACTGGGGCGGTTTAGAGTAAAAATGCCAGGTTTCTTATGTCAGTTAATTCTTCACAAAGTGGTAGATGCTGTATTTTGAAATTGTGATTTCTCAATAACAAATCCCAGAGACAAGGAAGAAGTTGAGAAATGTACATTGTTGGAAGAAGCACATTCAAAACAAAACAAAAAAAAACAAACAACAAAAACACTTCCCCGTTTAAATTTAACAAGGATACATTCAGGGCCTGGAGGCGTAGACCTGTAATCCCAGTTCCTTCAGAAGCCGAGGCAGGAGGAGCGGAATTCCAGGGCCAGTTCAGGCCTCTTAGTGAGACTGTTGTAAGAGAGCGTAGCATTGTGGATGTAGTGTAGTGGGAGAATCATTGCCTAGTGAATATGGAGCCCCACCTGTAATCCCTACTGCCACAAGAGAGTTCACTTTTCAGGAACTGGGGAGGCTGTTAGGTTGTAATAAAATAGGGTCCAAAGTTAAAGAGGCATGCAACATATGAAACCACAAGCACTGAGCAGTGGTGGCACAGGCCTTTCATCCCAGCACTTGAGAGACAGGTAGGAGAATCTGGGTTCGAAGCCAGCCTGGTCCACAGAGTGAGTTCCAGGACAGCAGGGGCTATATGGAGAAACCTGGTCTCAAAACCAAAAGAACACCACCCCTAAAAAACAAACAAAACCCCACAAGTTTCTCAAGTTTTGTGTATTTGATTAGATTATGTTCATGTGGCTGTAACTCCAAAGATACAGTCTCTCATTGCCATTATCCTAGGCAATCCATAGCATCTGTTTTCTCTGTAGTCTACCCAGAAATTTTGCATGTGGCACATACTCTATTAATGAGTGTGTTCTGCAAACACACAACACACACCATAATTTAAGAGCACATTGTCCTGCCCTGTCTAAGCAACCAAACTAGGAGCAGGAAACATAAAATGAATACTATGTAGGTGGAAATATTCCTTCTCTGTAGGAAAGGCTGCTCCTGTCTGGTGTCATACAAAGTTCAATTGGTAGATTTCATGCTTTTTTGCTTAAGTAACATATCTTAGATTTTAAAACAAAAGAAAAGACTAAATCCCTTTAAACCGGAGACTTTAAGAAATGTGTTTCAATCCCAGTCCCCACAAAGGAGTCTAGTAGTCCAGAGGCGAGGTTATGAAATTGGGATGAACAACCTGGGTTCAGGTTCTACCTCCACAGCTGTCACACCTTGGGAGAATAACTTCTTGCCTTAGTTTCAAGTGAAAAAGAAGTAGCATTCCTCTACCCTTAGTGCTTATGGGGGTTATGAGGTGGTGTGTATGTGTGTGTGTGTGTGCGCGCGCGTGTGTGTGTGTGTGTGTGTGTGTGTGTGTGTGCATAGTGTGTGTGTGTGTGTGTGCCCACAAATGCACGCATGCTGCTACATACAGCCTCCTGGGATGTCCGTCTTGATTTTGGAGACAAAGTCTCTTTGGGATTGAGGATTACTGATTAGGCTGGCTGGTCAGTAAATCCCAGGAATCTGCCTATCTCTCCCTTCCGGGCACTGGGATTAGGAGCTTGTCACCAAGCCTTGATTTTTAATGTGTGCTGGAGATTGAATTCAGGTCCTCATGCTTGTGTGGCAAGTGTTTGATCAACTGAGCAATCTTCCCAGACCCAGGATATGAGATTTAAGGTGAGTATGTGTGTACAGTACTAAAGAGTTTGGTACACATTTAGCATCAAACTTACTATTATTTCACTTGGCTGCAGCCATGATATCAGATAAGCTTAGGCATTTGTAATAATTTTTTTGCCCAGGTAATTTCCAGTGCCAGTGCCTTGTGATCCATAGTTGTTACTAGCACAAACCTGTGTCTTTGCTGTATGTGGAAGGGGCTGCTGATTCAAGAACCTGGGTGTGGTACTCCCCAGAGGGTTTGATTTTTGTTCTAGCCCAAAAGGAAAAGACTACAGCGTTTCAGGCAGAGCTAAAAAACAGAGGGGAGCAGAGCTTGAGATTCTGCATATGTCGTTTCTACAATGGCTCACGAGTTCATGGTGAACAATAATACCAGATGCTGCCTCCTGCTCACTGATGGGAGATGCTTTATGGTAGTGGGTCTATTTGGATCTGATGAAGACCATTGTTAGTGATGAGAGATGCTGGGACCACAGTCTCCCCTCTAGGTTTCAAGAGAAAGCTTTTGTGCTTCCCCCAAACCACACAGAAGGGCTGAGGAGATGGTTCAGTACTGACAGAGATGGATGGCCCAGGGCACAGGGAAGCTTTCCTGCCATTTGCCCTTGTTTGTGGTTGTCACTTGGGTGGGTCTCTTCTGCCAGAGAACAGGCTGAGGAATTTGGGAGATGAGGTTTCCATGGAAACTGGGCTGGCTGGTATTTGCATAATTCAGTTTGGAGAACAGACAGTCTGGGAACAATGGGGACCCAGAGGAACATGAGGATACATCGGAAAGAGTCAGGGCGGGGAGCTGGGCTCCACCTCACTGATTTACAGGGGTGTATTTGAATCTGTACCCTCCCAGCTCAGAGCCCGTGGCTGCATGGAGCCCCGCCCCCAAAGGCAGGTGGAGCATGAACAATATCCCCGCAAGAAACCAAGGCATGGCACAAACTGGGGCTGAGTCAATACTGCCTGCCTCCCCCCCCCCCCCCAGAGTTCAGTCACTGGCACAGTCTACCCTCCCTTAAACACTAAAAAGCGAGGATAATTAAAATAAGCTGATGTTCTAGTCCCACCTCAGACAAGGGAGACCTTGGGTGCCTCTTCAGAAGGCCCAGAGGCAACCTAATGCAGCTTTGTGTCCTCAGTAAGTGGGAGCAGAGGAAGCCAGTGACATCGGGCATGATGTCAGCCTGATACCCTCAGAAGAGACCTCCAGAAGATCAGGGGAAACTGAGAAAGAGATGTGAAGGCAATTTCAGTAACATGGTCAGAGGGAGGGAGAGGAGCCAAATACAGGAGAGAGCAGGTGACCAAAGTGCTTGGATTATATACTGAATTGCAGCCCGGCCCCTGGGCTGGAGAAGTTTAGGGTAGTGGGTGAGGCCCAGTAACAGGTCAGGACTGAGTAATGGTGGCCTGGTGGCCAGACCTAATTTGTTGTATTAAATAGGCACCTCGGCCATTTGTCCCATGCTTAAAACCTAACAAACATGTTTTTAGTTCCAAGTTCTTTATTTGTGGATTTTAATTAAATTTCCATTTTCAAGCATTTTGGTTATCTGTTCCCTTTGCATGCTTTGGGCCTCCTGGCTACTGCACGTGATTCCCCTCTGTCCTCTCCCCCTCCCGCCTCTCCTCACAGGGCTCTCCCAGATGTCCCTGCCTCTGGCTATACTCTCCCTCTATCTACAATAAACCTCCTCCTTCCCCAATAACACACCTAGGAGCAGTCATCTTTCATTTCCTTCCCTTTCCTTTTCCTTTTTATGTACTTAATTTTCACTCATTATTGAAGTTGCTTATCACATTCCAACAGACCAGGGCATGTGTTTTGAATTTTAGGTCACAAAACAAATTCTGCCATGTAGAACAGCATTGCAGAAGAATAATAACAATAAAAACTATTTACAAAAGAGTTACAGGAATGAAAAAGAGTACAAACTAGCCCTGCAAATGGCAGGAAAATAAGTGTGAATGGCAAGGTTCTGAATCACCTGGAATTGTTTAAATCATTATGTTTATTTCCTGATCTTGTGTATGTATGTGCCTGTCACATTTGTGGAGGTCAGAGGACAACTCCCAGGAGCCAGTTCTCTGCTACCCTTTTTGTTTTGTTTGTTTTTTCAGGACAAGCCTTCTCCATGCAACAGCTCTGGCTGTTCTAGAACTTGCTTTGTAGATGAGGCTGGCCTTGAACTCACTGCTGACTCTCTAGTACTGGGATTAGAAGTGTGTACCACTACGCCCCGCCTCTCCTCCTACCTTTTGGAACCTGCAGATCAAACAGTTCATCAGTCCTGAGTGCAAGTGCATCCACCTACTGAGCCATTTCCCTGACCCTGAAGGTTATTTTAAGGCAGTGGTTCTCAACTTTCCTGACTCTGTGACCTTTTTATTCAGTTCCTCATGTGGTGACCCCTCACCACCCCAAAATTAGTTCTTGGTTTTTTTTCTTTAAAAACTCAGGAAGTTTCCAAAATATGGACATAACAGGAAAAGTTCAACAAAACTTTTTAGGGAAATGACCACTTCATTATGATTGTATCAAAGGAAACAGCTATGTACAAAAAGATTCTTTCTTGTTCAGCTTTAAAACAAGGAAGATTCAAAAATAATAAATACCAAAGAGTAGGGGGATAGTTAGATTATCAGGCTACTTAATAAAAACTAAGAATATTTCAAGGCAGGAGAAACTAATAATTTGGCTGAAGCAAATATACAGTAATACACTGCCAAATAAATTCAGATTCAAGGGAATAGACAAAGTAACCATAATCTTTTTTTTAAAATTCATACACACACATTTCGATTTAATTAGTTGATTATATAGCATACCCAGAGATGAGGTTGACACCCGACAAGCGTGTCCTAGATCTGTTGTTGTTGGAAGAGTTGTTTACTCCTAGCTTTTGCTCCCTCTCCTTCTCCTCTACTGCACTTGGCCCCTGTGTTCTAAGTTGAGAAATCATTACACTTAGGGCCAGAAAGAAGATAACCGGAACCGAAAACAAGGGTGTAAGAGTAGGAGACTGAATGGTGGCGAGAGGCCTTGAGACAACTTGGCTTTAAGACTGTGGGGTGTTAACGGGCTGGACACCCACTACAGGGGCGGACCCTCTGCAGAGTCCCAGAGAGACAAGCTAGGAGGGAAAACATAAGAAGCAACCCGAAATGGAGTCATCTGAAAAAAACTGCGACAGAAGCCCCTTCCTTGATCCGAGGTCCTAGAACCCGAAGCCAGGAGAGGGGTGGGACTAGGGGCGGGGCTGCTGCTAGTCACCGTGAAATCTCCAGCGGACAACCAGATCTGCAGGGCGGGTGTCCATCCCTGCAGAGCCAGCCACGCCACGTTTACAGCCACTGAAGGGGCCCAGAGGCCTCACCCAGGGATCATGGCTTAGTGAGTAGGGACGCCATTATTGGCCACAGCTACCGGCATGATGTCATTATCACCCAATCTGAAGTCAGTGTCCCTCCCAGACTGGATAATTAATTAGGACTTAATTAACTCTTCTGGCAAAAGAGTCCAACAGAGTGCCAAGGTTTTGTAGGGTGTGTGTGTGTGTGTGTGTGTGTGTGTGTGTGTGTGTGTGTGTGTGTGTGTGTGTGTGTGTGTGTGTGTGTGTGTGTGTGTAGGCATAAATGTATGTTTATTCAGAAGATTATTGGAAGGATAATACAGAGTAATATTATTACACGTTTTCTACTTTGTGGCTTTTGTTATTTGTTTTTGAGACAAGGCCTTGCTATGTAACCCACACTGGCCTAGAACTCACAATCTTCACCTTTCTAAGAGCCAGAATTTCAAGGTACACAGCTACACCCAGTCTACAGTGAAAGGTATTAAGCCTGTCTTTCCCTCAGGATGTGAGATGATTTACAGGATTTTGCCCACATACTTGTGACAGCGTCTTCATCCACTGTGAAAAATTCCCTTTGCACCTATTCTTTAGATCCCTAGTAGTGAGTGGATGCCAAATGGACACTCCACAGGGTCACACCCCACTTTCCAGTATATAAACGTATGCCATCCATGTTACTTGCTGTAAAGACTTGAACCATGTATGTGGTGTTTTATTTTTTAAATAACAGGCTGAATGTTATTAAGTAGGTTGAAATGAACACAGCTGCATATACACTGCATTCCTGTCCAGTTACTCCTTTAGGATAAATCCCTAGAAGACAAACCTGTCAAAGAAAAAAATTCATGTTGCCATGAGCTGGGAGCCCAGTATGTGCCCAGCATAGGTCCTAAGTTAGATCCCAGGAATTAAAAAAAAAAGAAAGAAAGAAAGAAATGAGAACACACATTAACAGAATGCTTTGCAAAATACTATAACTTATGAGAGCCTCTGGTTCTTCACATTCTAATCAAATAAGGTTATCCTTGATAGTTTCATGTATGATGATGGCCCATGAGTAAGTTTTAGCTCTTCGTTCTTTCTTACCCAGATTTCGACTGTTTCTGAGGCTCTATGGGCCTCTTACCAACTCCCTGGATTGTTTTTGCTCTTTGCCCACTTTAATACCAGTCAGGGTGTCTATTGCTTAGTAATCTGTTTTCCAGGGTTAATTTCAGTCTGACCATGTTTTCTTGAATCTATTCAAGTGTACCTAAGTGGCTAGAATTATTTCTGTTAGGCTATCTTTATCCTCAGGCTCATGTTTCCATGTCCTGTATTGACACAGCAACTAGACAGTGTCTCCTATTTTCTTTGTACCACACAGTGTGTATAGTGTGTTCCTGGGACTTTTTTAAAAGGATCACAGCCATCCTTGCTGTTAATTCTGTGACCACTTTTAAAATGTCTTACATAATTATTAGTCAATCCAATTAGTTTCTTACTACAATTTTAAATTTTAATTATTTTTTGTTAAAATAATTAAGGTTTTAGTTAAGGATTTATTAAGATTTCCTTATCAAAAATTTCAAGTTACTCACTTGGGCACAAAGAGACAAATCAAGGGGAGGGTGGTGGGAAGTTTTCTGGCCCCTGTGTTGTTAGCTACTTATTCTAACAATAACAACCATTACTACTGATTAATTGTGGATTACTTTCCAGAGATATTGTACTGAAAATTTTTATGTCAACTTGACACAAGCTAGAGTCATTTCAGAAGAGGGAACCTCAATTTAGAAAATACTCCCATAAAATTGGCCAGTGGGCAAACCGTTGATGCAATTTCCTGATAGGTGATTGATGTGGGAGTGCCCAACTCCCTACAGGCCGTGCCACCACTGGACTGGTGTTCTGGATGCTATAAGAAAGCAGGCTGAACAAGCCTGGACAGCAAGCCAGTAAGCACCACCCCTCCCCTCCATGGCCTCTGTCTCCAGGTGTCTGTGTGATGTGGAAATGTAAGCAAAATAAACCCTTCCCTCTTCTGAGTTTATTATGGCCATGTGCTTTATCACAGCAATATTAACCTTAGTAAGACAGACATTCTGAAAATAAGCACATCATTTTTTGCTGGTGTTGGCACAGGCCCTTAATCCCAGCACTCGGGAGGCAGAGGCAGGCGAACTCTGTGAGTTTTAAGCCAGCCTGGCCTAAGGAGTGAGCTCCAGGACAAGCCAGTACTTTTTCACAAAGAAACCTTGTCTCAAAATAAAACCCAAAATAAATAAATAAATAAATATTTTTCTTTGCTTAAAAACAAAAAAGAATCATCTTGTAGAGATCATGTCTTACTTAGTACATATATAGCTAATTCATTCTTTTAAAAAGCTATTTGCTATCCCAGTATATGGAATTTATCCTTTCCTTGGTTATGTAGTCACTTTGTTATTAGGGAAAATTATTTCTACTATTGACTACTATTAGGAATAAAGCCACAGTATCTGTCCTGTGTGTGTATCAATCAAATCTGTGAGCTGTATCTTTTTATTAAGTTTAGCCTATCTGTAGTAAATGTCATAGCAGATAAGCTTGGTGACATCACACTGTGTCAGACTTCTATTACAGCTCTGCTTGTATTGCTTCTTATGGTCTTTCCCCTTTTTTCTGTGGCTATTTTATTCCAGGCTGCTGTTTCTTCTAAGAAAGGGACTATTTTTTGGTTCATGGGTTTTTTGTTTGTTTGGTTGGTTGGTTGGTTTGGTTCTTTTGTTTGTTTTTATGACTGTAGTCTTAAACAGTTTTTGTTCTCATTGAAGTCAAAGAACGCGGTCTTATATAATTTCTGTTTGTTGCAATTGCTTGTGTTTCTTTGGGGCATTGCATATAACCTACTTTGTTTTCCTTGTTTGGAAGTGGAAGGTAATCCAGAGAAGGGAAGGGAGTGCAGGGCAAATGCTGTACCACTGAGCTACACTGCCAGTCCTTTTTCATGTAATTTTGAGATTGTATCTAAGTTGCCCAGGCTGACCTTGAACTCGTGATTATAGATATGTGCCACCTTGGCTAGCTGAAAAGTTTAAAAGATTCATGTTTATGTAGATGAGTGTTTTTTCTGAATGCATGTCTGTATATCACATATATGTCTGGTGTCTGTAGAGGCCAGAAGAGGACATCAGATCCCCCGGAACTGTAGTGAGAGACAGTTGTGAGCTGCCATGTGGGTGCTGTGAACTGAACCCAGGTCCTCTGCAAGAGTGAAGAGTGCTCTGAGCCTCTGAGCTGTGGATCCAGCCCCACACAGATGAAGTAGGAAAGTGCTGTCACTCTCATGTGTCCTTGTCTCTCCACACCCCTCATCTTTACTGCGTCTTTTCCTTTTGCTTCTTTTCCTCTCTAGAATTTGAACAGTGTGCATGTTCCTTGTGGCTTTAGGACTGTTGTCTTTACTTTTATTGGGAAACACAAACCATGCTCTCCGGCCCCATGAAACTTGCACTGTCGCACAATGTCTGTGAGGGTCATCACAAGAAGAGACAGTTACGAGCTAATTTCATTTGTGGCTCAAAGTCCCAAATGGAAGCAGTAAATAGTGAAGCAAATTCTGCACTGGTATGTGCGACAGAAAGTGGGTGGGGCAGATTTGGAGGGCGCCAGAGCTAGTAGTTTTGTTTCTACACCAGGATGTCATTTCTCTGTGTAGCACTGTCCTATCAGGAACAAGCTGGGGCTGGTGGCACCTCAGAAGCTTTCTCTTTGCTGGTCCCTGCTTTCTGCTTGTGGGCAGGTCACTGAACAACAGAATTTGAATACTTTAATCTTCTGATTTTATAAAGCCATTTCTCAGCCAAACCACTGTGACAAATTTCTATGTCACTTACAAATCAGAAGGCAAAATTAACAGTCTTTTGTGCGCTTGGTATTGAGCCAGTGCTGGACTTGAATTCATGGAAACTTACCTGCCTTAATCTCCCAAGCACTGTACCACCACCCCAAGATAATTAAGAATGATTTATAACTTTTTCTGAAATTGTGCAAAGCTGCACAATTGTGCAAAGTGGGTACAATAGTGGCACTTCCTCCTCCAAACTCTTTGTCCTATACTCAGACATCACCACCACTTTAACAGTCCCGATTTCCCTGCAGCTCCCGTTGTAAAAGCTGCCATCTCTGCATGTTGTTTATCAGTGTCGCCCTCATGTGCTTTGGGAAATGGATGAGATGACTGTTTACTTCAGGAGAGAGGGTGTCTCAGAGGAGATGACATTGTGCACTGGGAATTCAAAGAGGAGCTGGAGCTGGCTAGAGAGGCCGAAGAGGTCAACCTGGGCCTGAGGGATGGAGATATGCTTGAGTGTGGGCAGCAGGGGTTACTGCGGCATCTTAGGAGAGGCTGCTGGATTACTGTGGAGACTGGATGTAGGTTCAATAGGTAGGGTGGGTGGGACATGTCATGGAGACCAAGTGAAGAAGGCCTGTCCTTGGGTCAGTGTGTATTGAGAGCCCAAGGAGGACAGAAAGGTAAGGAAGGGTGGACTCTCTTTCTCTCTGTGTGTGTCTGTCTGTCTGTCTCTTTCTCTCCCTGTCTCTCTCTCCTTGAGCTGGGACATCCATGTTCTCCTGTCCATGGGCATTGGAACCTTTCTTCCTCAGGCCTAGGATTCACAGCAACAACTCCCCAGTTCTACCTACTGACTCAGTGCAACTACCTCTCCCTTTTTGCTGGCTCTCAGGTCTTCCTACAGAGAGATCTTCTAGCTTGCAGATTGGATCACAGGGGTCCTCGGCTGTCAGAACCATGTGATCTATTTTCTTTTTTATTCTTTCATACACTACACCCCAACTGCCGTTCCCCACCCTCCACTCCTCCTGGCTCTACCCCTACTCTTCCCCAGATCCTCTATCCCTCCGTTCCCTTTCTAAAAGGAGCAGGCCTCCTAGGGATATCAACTGAACACGACATGACAAGATGCAATAAGACCAGGCACATACACTTATATCAAGGCTGGGTGAAACAACCCAGTAGGAGGAAAAGGGTCTCAAGAGCAGGGAAAAGAGTCAGAGACAAGCTCCACTCCCACTGTTAGGAGCCCCACAAGAACACCAAGCTACGTAACCATAACATATGGAGGACCTAGCTCAGACCCATACAGGCTCCGTGATTACCACTTCAGGTTCTGTGAGCCACTAAGAGTCCTGGTTCATTGATTCTGTTGGCCATGTTCTCCTAAGTGTCTTCCACCCCTCTGGCCCTACAATCCTTCCCCTCCCCTCTTCCAAATGGTTCCCTAATATTTGGCTGTGAGTCTCTGCATATGTTCCTGTCAGTTGCTTGATGAAATCTCCAATGATAATTGGGCTAGGCATTGTTCTTTTGGCTGGCATGGCCTGCCATGATCTAATTTTTAGAGTGAGTTTTAGTTCTATCCATATCCACATCCATATCTATAACCACAACCTAGTCTGTAACGTCTTTTTCTGTTTCTCTGAAACATCCACTATGTCTGATTGTATGTGGCAGTAGTTGGGGACAGAGGGGAGAGTAGTGCCCATGAATGGCCCTGGGGTTTGAATTTTTCCCTGTAAGTTACTGGAAGTCTATTGAAGGCTTTAAAAGACAGTTACAGTGGCTTTGAGAACACATTTCCCTCTTTCTCTTTCCTCAGGCTGTACCCTAGTGAAGTCATCCTCTGTGTGAGGGCAGGCCGTGGTAACAGAACACTCCACAGACCTGAAGCTGTTGGCTCCTGGAGCACCTGCCCACAGTATCCCTTGGGGTCCGAGAGCATCTCTGGAGTCCTTAACACCTTAGCCATCCAGAATGAAGTCATACCCAATGTCACCTGCATTCTCTTGCCCCAGGGACAATGTCCCCTGTCTCTCCTCAGACAAAGGTCAGGCTGACAGGTTGGGAAAGCAGGGGGTGAGACTTTGGTGTGCTCCACTTCCCAGATTAACCTGGAGAGGAAATGGTGAAGCATCATAATGGCAACAGGCCTACTGGTTCAAGCTTCTCTACTGAGACACTATCAATACCATCAAACATGACAGTAAAGTAACAAACCAACATCAGTAGAGTACAGTTGTCCTCTGATCCCACATCCACAGATTCAAGCATCTGTGGATCCAAAATATGTTTTAGATTTCCAGAATGTTCCAAAGAATGAAACTTGAACTTGCCAAGAGCCAAATACTATAATGAAAGAAACAATTGAATTATTCAATCAGGTAGGTATCACAGATAATTTAAAAATAATTAAAATTACATGGGCAGATGGACTCAGATTCTGTGCACACATTGTACCATTTGTAGACTTGGATGTTGTGGATTTTGGTGTCTCTGGGGGTTCTGAAGTCAATACCCTATGGAAACTGAGGGGTGACTGTAGATGGTACCAGATGGGGAAGACAACCTGTATCTTTTCCTGATTTTTGCTGGACACAGAGAGCACTGGTCCACCACCCACCCCTACCATAGAGCAAGGTGACTCAGGCCAATTGGTTAACATCCTTGAGACTTGGTTTCCTCATCTGTAGAAGATCAATAGTCATTCTCCTGCCAGATAAGCTTGTTGTGAAAAGGAAGGATGCAGCAAGCTCACAGTAGAGAACTGAACTCATGGAGGGGTCCAGACATGCTTGTCTCAGGCTGAGATTCAAAGGCAATGGGACCAACCCTTTAATTTGACAAAGTGGGGAGTGAGTCTCTGAAGCATGGGATTTAAAGAGTGTTTATCAATTAGTTTTTGCATTACTGTACCCAAAATATGTGATGGAAACAATTAAATGAGAGAAGAATATATTTTGGCTCATGATTTTAGGGGATTTTGGTCCATTATGGAAGGAAAGACATACCAATATTCATGATGGTGTCCATGGAAATGGAGATTTGCAGCAGAGGCCTTTCCTATGGACCAGAAAGTATACAAGGAACTAGAGATTGGCTATCACCATCAAAGGCCCTCCTTATATATTATTTTGTAAAAACACATATTATATGTATTATATATAACATATATATGGGATTTACTGGATAACTTACAGGCTTCAGTCAAGCTAATCCAACAATGACTGGTTGTAGCCTGATTTTTCTTGGATAGCCAGCCCCAGATCATAACACAGAGACGTATTATTAATTATGAATACTCAGCCTTAGCTTAGACTTGTTTCTAGCTAGTTTTTTTTTTAACTTAAATCAACCCATTTCTGTTAATCTGTGCTGCCCTGAGGCTTGTTCACCTCATCTACACACTGTCCATCCTGCTTCCCTGCTTCCTCTGTGTCTGGCTGGCTGGCTCTTAGCTGGCTGGCTGGCTCCTCCTTTCTGTCTGCCAGCCCCACCTATTCCTCCTCTTCCCTGGCTATTGGCTGTTCAGCCTTTTATTAGACCAATCAAGTGCCTTAGGCAGACAAGGTAAAACAGTAATACATCTTTACATAAACAGATGTGGCATAAACAAAAGCAACACATCTATTCATAGTTAAACAAATATTCTGTTCCATAACAGCTGGCTGTGAACAGAAAGTCCAACAATCCAGTAGTGCTTGGCCATAAGGCTGGACGTTTCAGCGGGTCTTCAGTGTATGCTGGGATCCTGAAGAAGCAGGCTCCAATGCCAGTGAAGGAATGGATGTGCTAGCAAGACGCAGTAGGCAAAGAGCAAAGGCTTCTCTTCCAGGTCCCTATATAGGCTTCTAGCAGAAGGTGTGGCCAAGATTAAAGGTATGTCTTCCCACCTCAATATCAGGATCAAAAGTGTGTGTCTTCCTACATCAAAAGTCCAGGCTAGAAGTGGATTCACCCACTTCATACCAAGCAAAATATTCTCTCACAGGTGTGTCCTCCATTTCTGGATTGTAGTCCATTCCAGATGGAGGCAAGCTGACCGCCAGGAATAGCCATCACAGATAAGCACCCTTTTTTGAAGTTCCATGATCATCTATGGTCTCACCACCAGGTAGTGAGCCTGTGGGGGGAGTTTCAGACATGAATAGCAGGGGCTGACATCCTTGTCTTGCATTTCCCAGCTGAACCCCTCCCTTCTATGAGAACTTGGAGATCAAAGACAATGGGATCAGAAGGAAGGTTTCTCTGAGGAGTGATGTAGGCAAG
The DNA here is from genome assembly GCF_943737965.1 of Phodopus roborovskii. Classification (NCBI taxonomy): domain Eukaryota; kingdom Metazoa; phylum Chordata; class Mammalia; order Rodentia; family Cricetidae; genus Phodopus; species Phodopus roborovskii. The sequence goes on along the minus strand of NW_026126511.1, from coordinate 46,948,138 downwards.
GCGTTCTGTGAATTCCACCTTTCCTTCCAAGACCTCAAACTCCTACTACTTGCCACCGGAAGCATGCATAAACATGGCAATGAAGGATATGTCCCTCTGCCACCATGACTAATGAGCCACCTGGAGTAGCTTCTATATGTGACTTTGGGAGCTGGGAGGTCACTGTAGACTGGCCTGACAAATGTTGTACTTGACTGACAACTCTGTTTCAGAAGAGATAGAATCCTCTAAGAATCAAACAGGGCCTGTGGGATACATCCTGGAGTTGTCTTAGACACTGCCCAAGGGGTAGGCGTTCCTAAGAGGAGAGGACTTGCGCCATGAAGGAGCTGGCATATACCACCATCATGCACAGGTGCTACTAGAGGACTCTGATCAACAAGACTAAATGCTCTCCCCCCTCAGCTCCCACAGTGAAACTGCAGGGAAGAAGGGCTAGGAAGTGGAGGAGAGGATGGGGAAGGTTAAAGACATCCAGGTCAGCTTTAGATACCCAAATGCACCTGACCCGGAAAGGGTGAAAGTGTTTACTTCCAACCCAGACGGACACTTGGGTGGACACACTGATTATTGAACTGTGGATGTTGAGACCACCTGTTATTTGAATGCCAGAAAGGCTATGAGGTGTGCCAGAGCTTTCCTTCAGGGACAAGGTGATCTTACCAACATGTCATCCTGTCAATACTATGGTCTCACATAGCAGCTCTAGGCTGGGACAGCTTCCTATCTCTAGCTACCTGGTGAATCCAGGCTCCTTCCTCCACCCAGAAGACAGTCAATGGTCTCTTCTATCATCCTCCCCTTTGTTGTGGTATGATTGGCAAATAAATTTGTGTAAGCTTAAAGCATTCAGTCTGGTGAATAGGTACCTATACATCATCGAGTGACAGCTACAACCAGATTAATTAGCAAACCCATCATTTCAGGTACCATATTCATTTTGTTGGTGTGAACCCTTAAGGTGAACTCTCACCTTAAACTCTACAAATATCACTATCTGTAATCACCTTGCAGATCATTCCATTCTCAGCACTTTCTTTCCATTAACCCCCAGAGCCTCACTCTTACCCCACAAGCCCCTGAGCCACATGGTGTGTTCCCTTTTGACCCGGGCTCTGCTGCTTACCTTTGATAAGGAAAGAAGCATACACATATCATTCCAGGATGATATGCTAGTACTTGCCAACACGTCTGTTGCTTTGGGACAGCACTGTTCCTTTAATCTTAGACATAGTGTATATAATGATATAGGCACATACATATAAACATATTACACTACCACCTAGAGTTTGGTTATTTCAAAATCACAGAGCAGGCTGAAGAGATGCCTCAGAGGTTAAGAGCACTGACTGCTCTTCCGGAGGTGCTGAGGTCAATTCCCAGCAACCACATGGTGGCTCACAACCATCTATAATGAGATCTGATGCCTTCTTCTAGTGTGCACGAATTCATGCAGGCAGAACACTGTATACATAATAAATAAATCCTTAAAAATTTCTTTAAAAACCATAGAGCTTATCAATAATGAAGGCTACTTGTGAGTTTTGACAACTATGTCAACACAATACCACCTACCACAATCAAGATTTGCCCCCACATCCCATCACTCCTAATGTAGCCCTCTGATGTCCCTCCTTCCTTTTCTGATCCTTCTGCCCCTCTCAGGCCACAATTCAGCCTTTTCCCAAGTCTGGTGGCCCCTGATGACCTACTCACTACTATCTCTGTAATTGCGTCTCCTAGACCGGTGGTCCTCAACCTTCCTAATGCTGTGACCATTTAATACATGGTTCCCATGTTGTGGTGACACCCATAAAATTACTTTCATTGCTACTTCATAACTGTAATTTAGCTACTATTATGAATCTGTGTTTTCTAATGGTGTCAAAGGGGTCATGGCCTCAGGTGGAGAACCACTGTGCTAGACGTTCACAGACATGGAATTACACTGAAGACAATCCGGACACACTGCTGCATGGCTTTTCTGGTTGTAGTCCCATTGGCTCAGAATCATATGCCTCCTCTCTCATCACATCTCTGACACACCTGTCTCTGCTTTTCTGCCAATGCCTGATTTATTTTCTGATATATGAAAATGACATTGACTTTCTTCATGTGGATGTTTCTGATTTCCTTTGGGTTTTGGATGCAAATTGTTTCTAAACTGCACAGGAAGATGGATGCAGACTGAAGGGGCTCTTCAGCAACCTTTTTGAGGGGTTGTCTGTATCTTTTCCTGTACCCTTATTTACAGTCGACTTTCATGGTCTTCTGGGACCTTGATGTCTATAAGCCTTTTTAGTCTAGCAGGGGAGCTCAACCTTTTGACACTGCAATGTGATGTTGTCATCTGTGAATGTACTGGGCCACATTCATAGCTACCTTGCTATGTAGTAGCGTGTAGTTCATGCATGGCCCTGAGTTGTACACACCTGCCAGGGATGAGGTCAAGTCAGCCTCAAATCAGCCTCTCACCTGCTGGTCTCCCTGAGATTCTGAGCAAGCCAAGGAAGGAATGTATCAAGACTATCCCAAAAATGACTCCAGCTCATGAGTTCTAGAATGTTCCCCTCAAAGAGAATCATACAGTACATAGACATGGATTTGGGGGGCTCTCTCTTCCCACCTCCAACCATGTGTAAGTTGCCAGCTCTGGCCTTTCTCAAGTGTCAGCCTTTGGGGACTCTGCAGTGGGTCAGAGCAGCTGGTCCTTTAGTCAGTAGACACATGAAAGCCACTACTACACTGTGCACCTGTCTTACTCTGTTTGGTTCAGCTAAATCTAAGTGCTGTGCCACCAGCAATGGCCTTTTGCTCAATGACATTTTGGTAATTGAGCACAGGACTGTTTTATCCTAAGTTTCTAACCCTGATGAGATACACACATGGGAATTCAGTAGTCTTCATTACCATTACACACACACACACACACACACACACACACGCACGCACGCACGCACGCACGCACGCGAACACACACACACCCTGTGGCTAAGATCCTAGGCATTGTACAAACACTTGTCCTAACTGAGCTGTGCAGGTTCTCTTACCTGGAAAATTTGAAATTGGGATAGAGAGGGGCTAGTTTGTGATTCTGTCATCAAGAAACAGGGCATGGGGGTGCTAAGAGACAGAGGTGGGGATGGCCTTTTAAATACAATTATAGAATGGTGGTAAACACAGAATGGGGGAGGGGTTACACAAACAAGAGATTGAGAAGGGAGGGGTAGAGTAATTTCCAGTTTTGTTCTGTGACACCCCTCTAATCTCAGTGAATGTCTAGTTCTCTTTAGTTTCCAGGCTTTGGAGAAGCTTCTGGTTGATCTATAGCAAAATGAACACTGATAAGATACAGCCTGCCACCAGGAGATCAAGCTGCAAATGACTTCACATCTGGCCAGGCAGGGCTGTGGGGCCAACAGGATTCCACCAATCGGGGACAGAAGATGTCCACCAGTGACATGCAGCTGGGGGTAGCTGGTGCAATGGGTGTCAGCTGAGTTTTAGAACTTAGTCTATTCTGCTTCTGAGACAGAGAAGTCAGAATTTGCTGGAGGACCCCTGGGTCTCCAGCAAGGTGTGCAAGAGATATCCCCAGTCTGAGGCTGACAGGCTAAAGTGGATGAGAAAATCAGGCCAGTTATGCAAGCCTGCTCCCGATGTCCCTCCTGCTGGAGGTATAGGATGAGGGGACCACTCGGAGACTGCTCTGGAAGTTAATCACAGGACTGGCTGAGCTGCGGCAGTGACGCCCTGCAGCAACCTACATCGAGAACTAAATTTGGCACACCACTTATGAAACAGTGAGGTTTTGGCAATTGGAACAAGGACGTAGGGGCAGGGCCAGCGAAGCTGGGGAACCCTGTGCCTTCCCAGGTGCTCTCCATTGCATCTTTGGTGCTGGATGAGGGTAGCATACCTCCTGCCACCCAGCCAAGAAGCAAACTTCAAGACTCTGCTTGGGATGTCCCGCATCATTAACAAGACTGGCATGGGATTCCTGCACTGCTGTCCCAGGGCAAAATGCATTATGCAGACATGGATCCAGCCCTCCAGCTTCTGTCAAAAAAAACAGACCAGCAAACACAGCTTAAATAACTGTGGGGAGAGGAACCTTTCAGCTAAGATGGCCTCCTTAAGTTAAATTGATGGACTGTCAGTTAAGATTTTTCTATACATTGTGTTTTGAGAAAGAAGCCTGAAGAACAGGCTTTTTTTTTTTTTTTTTTTTTTTGGTGACTCATATCTTATATCAAAGGTAGACTGAGACCCATGGACAAAATGCATACCCAAGCCAAAATGTGAACACATCCAGTTACTCCCCAGTGTCCTCCCAGGATGGCCCAGAGAACCCTGGACAAGGAGATACCCTTGCATCAACCCTGAATCGTGCTGTTGGCTAACCAAGGAAATAGGTCCAGGTAGAGCAGGATTCATCATCGTTCACTTGGCTCTGTCAAGGGTTGGGCCTGACAGAGTTTGCACTTCCAGTGCAACAACTCAGGTGATGCTGGCTTGAGGTTCTTGTGTGTCATCCCTGTAGCTATGCCCAGACCTCTCCCCAGCTAGACCCCAGGTGGGGGGCCAGACTGGAGGAAGAGGGGTCTTACTTGTGATCCCCTGCCCTGGTGGCATGAATGAGAAACACCCAGTTCCCATAGCCTTGGGTGCTTGACCACTTGGCCCTGTCTTGGGAGATTTAGGAGTTGTTTGTAAGAAACATGTCCCTGAGAGTTTCAAATTTGCCTTCTCTGCTTTATGGTTGTGGTTCAAGATGTATTCCCTCAGCTTCTTGCTCTTGCTACCATGCCTGGTGCTTGCTGCCAAGATTCCCCAACATGATGGATCCCTTCTGGATTCCTGAGTGTAATGAAACTCATTCTTCTGTAAGTTGTGGTTTTGGTTGTGGTGTTTTATCACAGCCACAGAAAAGCAGCCGACACTCCTCTGCAGTGGGAGTTGGTGAAGGGATTGTGCAGGCTTGTCTGTACAGGTGGCTGGACATACCCCCACGGTAAGATGTGGGTTCCTGGCATGGGCAGGGCTGGGGGATCCAGAGAGAATGGATTTCACTCTGGACACTGAGGACATACATCTGTGCCACAGCAGCCGAGGATGGTTGCTCTCTCTCAGGCAGCAAAGAGGATGACCTGCAGAAAGGAAAGAGAGTGGCAGCAACTTGGAGGGGTGGAGGGAGAGAGCAAGCGGAGAGAGGCCAGCCCATTTCTCTCCTTCCCTTGCTTCCTCCCTCACTCCTCCCCTCCCCCTCTCCTTGAGATAGGCTCTCATACAGCCCAAGCTGGCTTTAAACACCCAATGTAGATGTGGATGACCTTGAACTTCTTTTTTTCAAATGCATTTATTTGTATTTTATGTACATTGGTGTCTTGCCTGCATCTATGTCTGTGTGAGGGTGTTGGATCCCTTGGAGCAGGAGTTACAGACAGTTGTGAGCTGCTGTGTGGGTGCTGGGAATTGAACCGGGATCCTCTGGAAGAGCAGCCAGTGCTCTTAACCACTGAGCTATCTCTCCAGCCCTGGACCTTGAACTTCTGATTCTCCTGCCCCCACCTCCTATGTTCTGGGTGGGATTCCAGGCCTATACCACCAACATGCCTGATGTATGCAGTGCTCAGAATGGCACCCAGGGCCTCTTTCAACCCACTGAGCTATGTCCCAGCTCCTGCCTGATTAATGGAAAGGATCCCTCTGTTGGCCCTATGGAACAGCCCTGATCCCTTTCCTTCCTTCCCCCTCCCCTCCCCTCCCTTCCCTTTCTGCCCCTTTCCTCTTTTCCCTTTCCTTTTTCCCTTTTCTTTGTTTAGTAACTTTTAACTCTGAAATACAGATTCGGAAGAATTTGCAGAGAGTGTCCAGAAAGACCCACACCCTTTGCACCCATTCCCAACAACCTCACCTTAGGCTTCTGCAGCACAGTATCAGCACCAGGAAACTGACATTGGTCTGAAGGGTTTGTGCAGCTCTTACCATTTTATCATCTGTGTTGGCTTTCACAACGATTGCTACCATTAAGATGCAATGTTTCTGGATTCCATGAAGATTTATTTTCCCACCAATGCTATTCCTAATCCCTGCTAACTTCCAACCTCTTTTCACTTTGACAATCTTGTCATCTTGTGACTAGCTTATAAATGGAATCACAGTCTCTGACCTGCTGAGATTGCTTCTTTTCTCTCACTTGGAATCATTCCCTAAAGATCCATTTAAGTTGTACCAATACCGACAGTCCAGTTTTATTGCTGGGTGGTGTTCCCTGGGATGACTATCCCATAATTTGTTAGTCATTCACCTGTTGGAAGGCATTTTATTTCCACTTTGGGGCTATTACAAAGAAAAATTCCAATCATATTGTCATATTTTTACAAGATATAAAAACATTCCAAGTCATACTTTTACAAGAATGTGACTTTCCATCCTGTGGGAATAATGTCCAAAAGTGCAATTGCTTGGACCTCTGGCTAATGTATGTCTATTTAAAAAACAACTAAACAGTTTTTTGAAGTAGTTTTTACCATTTTACTTTTCTACCTGTAGTGTATGAGAGATCTATGCTCTCTGTGTTCTTACCAGAATTTAGTATGCATATGTATGTAGTATGTATGTATTACTTGTAGCTGTTTTTGGTTTGATATTTTTTGTTTTGAGACAGAGCCTTTCTACTTAGCCCAGGTCAGCCTCAAACTCAACACCTTTCTGCCTTAGCCTCCTGCATGCTGGGATTTCAGGCATGTACCATAATGTCCATCAGGTGTTTTAATAAGTTTAGATGAGGAGCTGTAGTGACTGCACCACAGTTAAGAACATTTGCTGTTATTACAGAGGACCCTAGTTTTCACAACCATCTCTAACGCCAGCCCCAGGGATCCAACAGCTCCTTCCAGGCCCCATGGACGCCTGTGTGCACACTTGTGTGCACACACAAGTGACACGCACGCACGCGCGCACACACACACACACACAGAGACACAGAGAGAGAGAGATAAATAAATCTGTTTGGGAAAACCTAGGAGATGTGTCCTTGATGGCGGAAGTGTGTCTCTGAGGGAGGGAGACCCTGAGGTTCAAAGCCTCATTCCCCCTTCACTCTCTGCTTCCTGTTTGTGATTCAAGACGATGCTCTCACTGTTCCTGCTGCCACAATTCCCTGCCATGATGGACTCTGATTCTGTAAGACCCTCAGAATGAGGAGTCTTCCAGGTTCGGTCGATACCCCAAGAACTCAATGTCCAGTCCAGTTGCTGCAACACGCAAGAGGCTTTAATGAACAGGAAACGTTTGCGCAACCGGGCTCCTCCAGCAGGCAGGTTAGAGAGACGCCCCCTCCCCCGGGCCCAGGTGTTTTTAAAGGCAAACCCACAAGCTTAGGGAGGGGGTGGGACCCTCTGTCCATTGAGTACTGACCCTTGGAGGCCGGATGGTCTGCTGTTAGGGTCAGCAGGCCTTAGGGCCTCAGGGTGTGCTAATTAATTTTGTCTGGGCAAACCAGAGTTGCAGCTATCTCTTTGTTTCCTAACAACCCTATTCACCACCTGCTGACTCACAGGAAAGGAGGGGCAGTGTGAATTCTTCTTATCTCAGAGCCTTGTGAGAGGAAGCTAGCAAATTCCAAGGAACAGATATTGGTTTCCAGGTTAGTCCATCATTAACATTACTTTTTTTGTCTTTCAATTCTTCTGGAACCATAAACCCAAATAAAACCTACCTTCTCTAAATTGGTCATGGTGTCTTTGTTTATTTAAAGTTTCTTTTTTTTTTAATTTTTATTTTACATGTCGATTCCAGTTCCCTCTCCCTCCCTCCCTCTTTCCCTCTCTCCCACCCTCTCATGCCCCCGACCACCCTCCCCTCCCATTCCCCCCCCATATTCTAACCTTAGTTAGAATATAGTTCTTCCCACCCCTCCTCCCACCCCTCCCCTCCCCTCTAGCCCACCCCCACCACCCTCCTCACAGGTAAGGGCTCCCATGAGGAGTCAACAAAGTCTGGCACATTAACTTGGGGCAGTACTAAACCCCTCTCCCCTGGTCATGGTATCTTATATACCAACAGAAAGGTAACTAATACACCGGTGGTCTATATATTTTCACTAAAAAAAAAAAAAAATCTATCTTTGAGTTTCTGTCCATTTTGTAGTTGGATTGTGTGTTTAACAATAAACTATTTTACTGGCAATTTTTCACAAACATGTTCTTATGTGTTTTTCACAAGTTTGAAGTGAGTTTCTGTTTCTCTTAAGCCTAATATTCATGGTTCATCTGCTCTGCATGCAAGGACAATCCTAAGAGCTGACATTGACTGAGGCCATGCTTTGTGCCAAGTGCTGCTCTCAGTGACACACAGGTGGTAGCCCCCTTGAAAAGAGCAGTCTTTATAAACACAGTCTTCTTTTGTTCTAAACACAAACAGTTCTGACTTAGTTTGCAAATCGAACAGTCTGCATAAATCAGTGACTCCCGCCACCCAGCAAGGCTAAAAGGCGAAAGAGCTGAGTTTATTTGTGTTTTTGCTGGCTGAAAGGATTTAAAAGTGTCACCAGGGCACATGAGTCAGAGAAGATACTCTTCCAGTGAGACAAGCATTCACATTTAACAATGACATCATACCTACATGTTGTTATTCACACCGAGACACTCACTGACAACATTCAGTTCCACAAAGTCTGCACAAAGAAACCTTGAGCAAAGGAGGACAGGCACCACCCACTTACAATGTAGACTTCTAGCTATTGCATGGGTGCAAGCCAAGTGAACACAAGGTTATCTATCAGGTTAATTGAATTCTCATGTCAGACCAAGATCCTATTTCCTGAGCATTGAAAGAGGTCCAACTTTCCATGAGGATCCAGAGGTTGACTGTCCCATGGGTCTTCAGCAGAACTACCCCAGATGCACGCAGAAATAGCTGGCAACTTTTCTTCCAAAACAAGGGTTGTGAGTCAGTTCATGGAGAGGCACCTGCTATAGGATCCCTGATTAGAAAGAAATAAATGACCATGGTCTCCATGATGCAGCCTGGAAGCATGTGGAGCTCTGAGGGCTGAGTGTCCTTGTCATGTACACTCTGAGCTATGACAGGTGACACTGCAGAGACCAGGGTGCAGAGCTGTGCATATCTTGGGCCCCACAACCTTTGCCTGAGGTCCAGCTGCTACAGCTAGAGCATTGGTCGCTAGCTCTTTGGCTCACACTGAAGCTGGCTTGGCAGGTACAGTGGCAGCCTCCTGTGACCTGCTTTTCTCAGCTGAGTAGTATGAGAAGCAGTCTCCATCCAGCCTTCACCGGTCCCCAGCCCCAGTCTCACTCTGCTAACCTCCTAGCTCTAATTACTTCTTTTGTGACCTTGGCTTTCTTTGGATGCTTGTTGTATTTTCCTATAAGAACCGAGACTTTCTCCTTGCTTATCATTCTATATCAGCTTGGAGGACCCATGCACTGAGACTCCTGACAGCGGCTCTACCTGGTGTGCGTTTCTCTTCTTTCTAACACCGTTTTCCTATTCTGTGTACCTCAAAATTCAGATTGAGGCCTTGCCCCTTAACAGATGCACTGTTTGAAGTGTCTTGGTTATAAATGGTGTGGGCAATACCCTACAGAGTGACTGTGTGAGTGAGAGTGTGTGTGTGTGTGTGGTCATCATTGCCTGTCACTGGAGTTATAGTTAGATAATTCTAGAAAGGAAGCAACCCTCCTCTCATTTCCCTTCTTTGCCTTGGGTAGTGATGACCGTCTCTTTTCATCTTACCCTTTCCCCCCACTCCACCCTCCTTCACTGGCAGGGTGACACAGACCACCTTTCCCTCTTTTAGTAGCAGCAGATCAGCAGATATCTGATTGGCTGCCATTGTCATGGCAACTCACTCTCTTTGCTCCCCCCTCCCTTTCCAGAGCTAGTCAATCTGTGTATGGAGGTCCAGACTCCTCAGGCTGGGAAGGGCAGACTGGGATAGAGGGGAGACGGGCGAGGAGAGGGCAGACTGTAGCCACAAGGCCATATTTGGGAGTCTGCTTAAATTTGGACCCCAGTCTAGTATGCTAAGGGACACCTCTGAATCTGAGCTGGAAACTGAGGGGGGGAGCGGCCCATGTGACCTGTGGTGATGCTTATTGAATTTCTGTCAGGATGGCATTCTTCCCCTGCTGCACTGCTGAGGATGATGCCTGAAAGAACAGTCAGATGTGTTCTGAAACCCAAAGGCAGGTACACCCCTATCTCAGCCACTCCCAAGCAGCATAAAGTTGGCCTCTTCTCCTGTTGTAAAACCAAGGATTTGAAGATGTGTGTCCACAAGGGACCCTTGTACAACAACACAGGGTGCTGAGCACAGAGAAATCAACCTGTGTATGTTGGCTGGGGGGGGGGGGGTTGGGCAGGTGAGGGGTGAATGCCAGGATCAGAGTCTCTGCATAGTCTCCAGGACAGTCTATGCCGTGAACACAGGCCAGGCCATGTGTGCGGCATGCTGCAGCCACCATTTAATTCACCAATTCTACTGCTGTTTAAACTCATCTCAAAACTGGGCGTGGCAGCACATTCCTTTAATTCCAACATTCACAGACAGGAGGGAGAGGCAGGTGTATCTCTATGAGTTCGAGGCCAGTCAAGGCTACATAGCAAGACTGTGTCTCAAACAACAAGTAAAAATGACAACAATAACAAAAACATTCTCCAAGTCCAAGCTGAATTAAAGTTAATTTGTTCTCAGTCTATGGGGTAGCAGAGGAGGAGGAGGGGGATCCCCAATGCCAACTGACATTGGACAAACCTTCCCTAAAAAGGATGAGGCTCAAAGACATTAAAACACGTGAATGAAGGAAGCCTACCAGGGAGACAGATGTCATATGATTCGACCACACTAGGCACACAGGACAGGCAGCTTTATTGAGATGTGCAGGAGACTGAGGTTGGGGATGGTGGATTTATGGATGAAGGTTCTGAATGAAGTTAGAAGGGATGAAAGGGCTCTGAAGATGGGTGGTGGCTGTCTTCACACAACATGGTGGCTGTATAATGGCACCGAACTATCTCCTTGTTAAGTAGTTAAAAGAGTACATTTTACAACAAAATATTGCACACTCCTAAGAAAGGGGACTGAAGTGAGGCTATGTGATAGTGTGTGAGGACACGAATGCATGGCAAGGGACTTCAGAGGCAGAGGCACTCGGAGGGAGGGTCTTGTTCCACAGGGCTCTCGCCCTCCCTCTGCACCTGCTGTCTGCAGCTGACAGGCAACGTGTAAACAGCTGACGAGTCTGTACAGAGGACCCCCCTAGTCCCCGAGGAAAGTCACCACCAGTGATCCATCGCTGCCCTCCAGGAATCCACCACATTCAGGAAAGACCCATGTGTAATGATGTCCAGTCTAATTTCCTACCTGTGGCTCCCTCTGGTTGGCTTGGGCTGGCTGAGTGGGCTGTGAGGACACACTAGTGCTAGGTAGATTCTGCAGGAGAGACAGAACAACATGCTTTTGAGGGAGGCCAGAGGGAAACCCTGTTCCCCGGGACACCTGTGAGGCTGGAGCCCTCAGCAGCTTCTGGACCGGGAATTTTTACAGCCTTTTCCTGCCATCTAAACAATCCTTCATAGGTGTTGGCTCTGATGGAACTGGGAACAGTCACCAAGTTCTCAAGGGGCTATTTTTAGGGTTCATCTGTTCTTCCTATTGCGCCCCTAGATTCCATATTCCCCCTCCTCCAGACTTGAAGAGCTGAAGATTCTTCAAGTCATTCATCCTTCCCCTAGCTCGCAAGCTGTGCTGGCACCCCCACCTCTCGGTACCACACCCTCTCTCTTGCCTCCTGGCCACGCTTACCCCTCTCTGCTTCCCCAGCCCCACTTCCCCAGCCCCACAGGCAACGGGGAAAGCAGGCTCTTTGTCTGACATCATCTTCCACTCCCCAGCCTGCTAAGAGTTACTCACTCAGGCAATCCCTGCTCCACCGGAGGAGACTGTCCAATTGCCAAGCAACCCACTGTTAGCCAATCAGAGAGCTCGGAGGTGATGTCATGGCGAGAGCCCAGCAGTGGTGCTGATGTTGAGAGAAGCCCAGGGTACCACTAATTGAGGGAGTGAGAAGAGAACAGCTCTCTGGAAATCGGACTGCAGGTAAGTAGAACTCAGATACGGATAATCGGAGGGTTTTTTTTTTCAAACAAAAGAAAGAAACAAAACAGCAGCCAGGGTTGGGGAGAAACGAAGGATTTGATGCCTATTGTGTTGCCTTTGGTTTCACTCAGTCCATTAAACTTTGTCAAATGCTGGTGTGGGGAGCAGGGTGAGGTAAAACGATGGCTCTTGTAGAGGGGCGAGGGTGGGCTCTGGGTATCACTTTTTGTTCAGGATGAGTGGGACATGTTGGAGGGTCATGTTGAGTTATTTCTGCATGAAAGATGTTCTGCTATTAAGAGAGGAAGGTGTGTTGGAGCTCAGCTTCATCGGGGGCTGTTCTAACTGAGACCCCATTCTATCTGAAGAATCTCTGCTCTTGACAGTTTCATCTGTCCTTTTTGTTGTTGTTCTTGTTTCTGGGCATTGTCTTTTCTTTCTCCTCTAGCTCTGTGTAGTCTTACTTTTTCTCTCTCCGCCTTACCGATACAGTGAGATCATCCCCTCTTGCTTGCCCCGCCCCACCCTGAGGTCAACCCAATTCTAACTGGCTCGGCAACTGGCTCTAAGGCAGAGGATGCAAGCTTGCAGGACTGCCACACCCAGGTTCCCTGATCCTTGGCCAGTCACAGCTAGCCCCCTTTGTGCTCAGCCCACCGCCCCAGCCAGGAGTGTTGGCATCTTTTTTAATCCTCTGTTTCCTCGTCCAGGGAACCAGAGCTCCTGTGTCCAGCAGATAGCTGTGTCCCCACGTGGCGGGGCTGTTCTTGTTTTATTTCTCCCAGAAACACAGTTAGGTGTCTAGGAGCCGCATTGTCTTCAAACTGGACAGTTTTGGGGAATACCTTAGAGGATAAAGTCAGACAGCCTTTGGTCACCCTGTATGAAGACCCCAGGTGGGGTTGCCCTATATCCCAATGCCAAGAGGATAGCAGATGGGATGACCTGGCAATGACCTGCTGGAGTTCTGAGGGGTGAAGGGTAGAGATGGAATGTGGTGGAATCTGTCTCCCCTATGGCTGAGGCCCCTTGGGGAGGAGAGTTCTCCCTCAGATGGGGGCTTGGAAGATGAGATCATGCACCAGATGTGGAAATAACGACAGCTGTGGAGGGAAGCAAAGGCAGAGGGGGCGGGTCAATGCACAGTCAGAAGGCAGCCACCACCTCCTAGTCCCTTGCTCTTGCCTCCAGCCCTCCTTGCCTTGTGGATAGAATTAGTTCTTGGTCCTTTTCCGAGCTGCCCAGATCCCTCTACCTAGTCCCAGACTTTTACTTTTCCCCAGCTCCACCCAGTCACACCTGGAACAACTGGGAAGTGACTTGGGAGCTTCACCTGCTAAAAAGGTCTGTCACAGAGCCTGGCTGCCTTGTGGAAAGTGAGATCCCCATCACAAATGGCATTTGGTGGAAGCTGGATGACCACCCAGCAGAGAGACACTGGACATCTCAGTGCTACTGTGGAGGTTAATCCAGACCAGGGCTGTGGAGCTGCAGGCTCAAACCTAACTAGTGGATAATGAGATTAATTTTGCAGAATGGAGTTGATATTTAAAGATAAAATTGTTCAGGACAGCATAGGAAAAAAAGACAGAACACACCCCACATAATGGCCAGGGCTTCCTGTGCCTTTTTAATTCTATATTCTTTAGCTAGGTATATATTTGTGTGTATATGTGTGTATGTTATATTCAAGTACACATGCATGTTCCTGTCTTAGCATTTGTACGCCGGACCATGACATAAAATCTAGCTTTTGTTGTGAATTCCAGTCAACAAATAGTTGAGAATCATTGGGTTAAGTGGCTTTTGATTGTCTCTTCTAGCCCCAAGCCTGAACATTTATGGAAAATTCACCAGGCTGGACAGTTTTTTTTTTTTCAGTTTAAAATTTTTAATTGTAGTAACATGTAACCATCATGAAAATGACTATCTTCACTATTTCAAGACAATGTTGTCCATGTGATGCTCAGGAATCTTTTCATCCTGCAGATTTGAGACAGCACACCTGTTAAATATCCACTCCTCATCACCATTGCCCCTTATTAGCAACCCTTGCTTGCTTTCCACCTCATATGTGGCTCTGCCAGGTGCTTCCTAGCAATGGAACACACATTATTTTCTGGCTCATTTTACTTGGTATGCTGTTCTCCTGTTTCATCCATGTTGTGGACTGTGTGCCCTTGCTTCCAGGTATCACTTAAGTCATCCAAAGTTACAAAGAAGTCTCAGTCTTGTTTAACCAGAGAGGATGTTTATTCAGGGACATACTGTGCTCTGAAGGATTCCTAAAACTAAAAAAGTTTGACTGCAAAGCATGCACACGCACACTGTTGAACAGACATACCACAATTCCGTCTTTATTCACAGTTTTGCCTTCCTTTGTCTCAGCTACCCAAGATCCATTATATCCAAAAATATTGCATGGGGATTTCCAAGAAAAAAAAAAAAAGCAATTCAGGAGCTTAAAGTAACTTTTACCAATATAACATTATTATTTGCATTTTATAATTGCTGTTGTTGATTTTTAATTGTGCCTTCTGTATAGACTCTACTTTATTTTACATATACATCTATAGACTCAGCATTGTCTGTGGTTCTAGACATCCAAAGAACTTCTTGGGTTGTGTCTTCAGCAGATAAGGAGGAAAGGAACTGGCAAGTGGGAGTGGTTTGGATGTGCAATGAATATTTAGATTTCATTTTGGCAATAAAGAAAGGAAGGAAGGAAGAGAAAGAAAAAGAAAGAAAGAAAAGGAAGGAAGGAGGAAGGCAGTATCTGAGGTCTGAGAGGTGCACTGCCTGTCCTCTCTTGACTATCCCTGCCAACCCCATTTGCTTTGTAGGAGAGAACTGGGTTGGTTGATGCTTAAGAAAGAGGGATGGAGATGCAGGGATGTGGCTCATTGGTAGAGTGCTGTCAACCATGCACAAGGTCCTAGGTTTAGTTGCCAGTGTTTAAGACAAAACAAAACTCAGCATCAAAGACTGAGACAGCTATCAGAGAATAAGATGTTGAACAGCAAAGGCAGACATACGGGACAAGGAAAACAGAGCAACTGGGAGGAGGTAAGGAGAAAGGATGGTCTCTGCACCAAGCCAACCACATAGAGAGAAGGGAAAACCCAAATCTACCTGTGTTCATGAGTTTAAACACCTGGATACTGAATGGTCAAGATCATCACCAAAGAAAATCTTATTTTACTTTCTTGTTGAAACACAAAGATTCTGTCTTTGTGTCCCACGTGGCCAAGACTTCAAGACCAATCCCCAGACAGATAACCCACAGAGACTCAGCTCCTGAACCCTTCTGTGCCAGGTCCTTCTTCGTGGAATCTGTCACAAATCAGGCCAGCCATGTTCAGGCTTCTGCCCCTTCATGCCTGTCCATTTCCTCTGCCCCCCCCCATCCCTTACTGTGCATAGGGTTAGTGGGACACTGTGGGAGGGGACTTACAGCTGTAATGAATGGAAGAGATGACTGGATTTGACTCTATTTGATGAGGAGGCTAAAGAGGCAATATGCGTGTGTAGGGGTAGGGTGAGAGGGATGTAGGGTAGAGTGGGAGGGACATATGTGTATGGGTGCATGCATATATCTCTATGGCTTCCTCCTTCCTGTTGGGATTAGAATGTAATAATCTAAATGCTAAAACAAACACCAAAACAAAACAACAACAACAACAAAAAAAAAAACAAAAACAAAAACAAGTGCTTTAAAAAAAATGGCAGGGAATGGTATTTTCTTGTTTGTTTGATTTTCACTCAGTCCCCCAGATGATTAACTTGTCTGGTATCTGTATTGCATGATTCAGGGAGGATTAAATGATTACAACGATGTAATAAACTTAGGGTGGGGGAGGGAACCCTGGAGGGAAATGCTAATAGGATTAAGTGGTAGATAACAAGGAATGATTGATTCTCTGTTCCTGGCATGTCCTGTTAATACCGTGTGGCACTGTGTATAAAGGGTGTGTATAGATACACACTGGGAAACGTGTGGTACACCATGCACACTATCAAACATCTACATTGCTGCCATTAGGAACAAGGTCATGGGTGTTTCTCCATGCACAGATGCCTGCAAGTGCCCTTGACTCCTGGGTCTTATCTTGTGTCTGGGTCATACACCCAGGATTCCAGGTAGCCTGCCTCAATGGAAGGTCCTGCCCTGAACTTGACTTCTGGCAGTGATTCCTCTGCATGTATTGAACTGGGAATAAAAATAGCCCAAGCTGTCCCTTCACAGTGCATTATTTGGGGCTGTAGGTTTTCCGGCTGTGGTTCCCCATCTCCATCTTGTCTCTCAGCATGGCTGTTAGTGCTCCAAGGCCTTTGCAGACTCGGGTTTCCAGGGTTCTGCTGCTAGCAGGGCAAATGTCCTAGAAATGCACATGAAGCTTCCTTCTGACATCTGCTGTGCACTCTAGGAGTTCTTGACCATGAGCCCTGGCATCACCTCCTCCTGCTGGAGCCCTTGGAAGCATTCAATGGGTGATTCAACAGTGACATTCTCCAAAGCCACTCATACCAAGTTTTGTCTATCAGGTCCCCTCTGCATGTCCTACTTGTCCATGCTTAGTGGTGTCCTCACCCCTTTCCCCCAAGGATACAGTGGCTGCATGGCTGGGCCAGAGGCTGGCAGAGCCTCAGCAGAACTCCCAAAGGCCCTACCACTCAGTTTCCCTGCAGCAGCTAACTATCTGCGGCTATTCCAGTGCCTAACAAAGGGCTTGGCACAGCATTCAATATTCAATAAATAGTGTGGAAAGAATGAAAACCACATTCATAAAAAAGTAAATTATCTCCTTTTGAGTTTTAAATACAAATAAAGCATACAATGCCAATCAGAACCTTGAGACAGCAGGAAACGAGCAAGGCTAGTCCTCTGTGGGAACATGATTTCAGCCAAAAGTGAAGATATGTGGCACTTGGGTCTCTAGGGCAGCACATGGCATCAGGATATAGAAAAGTGTCAGTCTGGAACTGCCTCTTTCTGCACTCTTGTGGTTAGAGGAGCTAGGCTGGAATTCATTACACCCACGCCCACGAAGTTCCCATCTTGAATCTGTGCCAGAATCCCTATATTTGTCTTCTGGAACCCTTGCCAGAGACAGCTCTATTTAAACCACTTGGACATGCATTAACTGCTGATCCCTCGGAAATAGTCCACGTGGGTTTCTAAACAGCCCAGCAGCAATAGCTGGGCATTTCTCAAAGCAACTAAGTACTTGTCCACTCTGCCCATTGTGTGGGCAGTTCAAGACTCTCCAGGGTTGGGCATATAAAGGGTAAGTGGCCACATCTCTCTGGAGCACTTAGCATTCTGTTGATCTCAGAAAGCCTAGGGCCTTGATCCTGACACAATATCCTGCAACAGCATCCCTTCTAGGAACCCATTTCTATACAGAGGGAGGCTCTGCAGACCCTGATGTGGGCTGTTGTCCTATTCGAGAAGGTAAAAGGGACCCAGGACAAGGCAGAAAGGCTCATACACTGGAACCCAGGGCTTTGCATTTTGGTTCTTCCTCTACCAACAGCTCACTGTGTAACCTCAGGATCCCTTGTCCCCAGTGAGCACAGGACTGACATCTTGGGTGGAGCAGTATCTTGCACTGACCTGGCTTCTTCTCACCAAACACAACAGTACTGGTCTAGCTGTCACTGGCAGGTTTCACATGCTCCTTATAGGGAGACATTATCCCTATGCTTGCCTGTCTACCTGGTTTCTGATATCATGTGAAGGGCTCCATCTTTCCAGTTTAGCTATCTTTTCTCTCCCTTCTAGCTGGAAGTTCTCCAGTCCACAGCCTCCACTCTGTCCCTTCACCATCAACCTCACCCACCTAATTTGCATCATTTGCTGTGTCTGATTGTGTTCTTGGTTGCCTGGTTCCTTGGGTGTGTGTGATATCACTCACAGATGTGTTCTATTATATATGCTGGTGTTTTAATCCAGCAACAGAAAAGTGCGATTATTTGCATTTCCATACACAGCCACTTAGATACTGGCATTGTATGAAGATCAGTTTATAGTTGGGAGAGCAGTGGTGGGTGTAACTCCAGAGTGTGATTCAGTATAATCAGGTCCCTAATACTTTGAACCTGGCCATGACATCCAGTTGCTCCTCCTTGACTACTCCCTAACCTGGTACCACTAGACACACCTTTTAGCCACAAATGCTAGATCATGAAGACCTAAACAGATTTCCCATGAAATACACATAGATCAACTTTCAGCTCAGTTCTAACTTATATGACTTGGTGCAATCTACTCAACATTGCTGAGCTTCGAAGTCCTTATTATCTTACATTAAGTTGAGATTTATCTGCCACTCTTCTGGAACAAAGCAGACAGTCAAGACTGGTAGCTATTATTACTGCTATAACCTTAGCATCCGTATCCATCTTGGTTCTCATAGAAAAAATGGCAACGGCTTGAACATGGAATAGTTACAAACTCCTTCAGTGGCATGGAGGTGTCTGTCTACTATCTTTTTGTTCCTACTCTGATGCTCAAGACAGTCTGTATGCAACCCACTAGGTCCCCTCTGTTCCTGAATATGCATAATTCACACTTCAGCATAGCCAAGTTCCAAAACCTCTGCATGGTTCTAGGCTCAAGGAGCCTACATTGCATAATGTCCTTTCCAACCTGGGCTAAACTGTCTTCTTGATTTTGACAGCAGACATTGGAGTCCTCTCACCACCTGCTACTCTGGCTCAGTCCCCAAAGCATGGGTGCTGGGTGATTAAGAGACTCTTACATTTGACCAACCAGTTTGTGTCATGCTCTATGCGGGAGCCTGGAAATCGCCATCCTGAACCCTTGTTATTTCTGTAGCGACTATTGAGTGACTGTGTCACATTGGCCTTTAGAGCTTGGTGTGCAGTCAGCTTCCTGTTACTTTCCTTAGGGGCTACTAAAGCACTAAGATGGGCCTTTGTTTTACCAGCAAACATGGGAAGAGGCTTTGGTTTACCAGCAAACATGGGAAGAGGCTTTGGTTTACCAGCAAACATGGGAAGAGGCTTGGGATGGGCCTGGGGTGTATGTAGCATGGGAGCTGCCTTCTGATGCTCAGATGCTTGATGTCATAGGTAACATATCTTCCTGATAGGCAAGCTCTGCTTCACCTCTCTGCTGGCCACCATTGCCTCCTCCTGCCTCCGTGAGTTTTAGCATTCTGTGCTGTGCTGTGACACTCCCTACTTCTCTCCCTGGCAGCTGAGGGCACACCCAGTAGTCCCTGCCTCTAGGCTGTATGTTGTTATGACAAGATGGCATGCTCATAGTTACAGAGCAGGAGCCACACCACAGGCAGAGGGCTGGGGGAGGTGGGTTTTACTGGCTGCCACTAAGCACTGATGCTACAAGCTAATAACGGGAAAGTGAGACTCCCTACTGCGAGTTCCATCCCCAGGGGCTTAAAGTTGCCTTGCATTGCTGCACTTTCCAGAAAGCATTGGCCGTGGCCTTTCTCAGAGTGCCTCATGCATATTGGCTACAATAGAAATGATGTATCAGCATGAGAGTTTTGAAGGGTCCCATGAATCTCTGGATCCAAGGGTTATACTCAGTAACAAATTAGGTCATGTTAAAAATAAATAAATAAACTAGCCACTCGGAGCAGTGAAAAAACCATGGGTTTATCATGTACTGTGACTATTGGGGCTGGCATATACCCCACCACATAGCAGGAGTTTACAAGTTCAAAGTTAGCTTATTAAAAGCTCCAAAGAAGATCCTTACTTGTGTCTTCCAGCTCGGTGTCTCAAGGCATTCTTTGGCTTGTGGCTGCATCATTCTGGCCTCTGCTTTCTGACCTTACATGTGTTACTCATGAGCCCCACCTGGGTAGTCAGGGATGCTCTCATCTTGACATTATCAGTCATATCCGCAATGGTCCTTTCTCCACATACAAGCACATTCACAATGTTGGGGCATGTGTGCACTGCTTTTTTAATCCAGGGCTTGGAAATGTCACCTCATTTTTCTGAGCCTCGCCACCTTCATTTACGAGAGAGGATTGGGGTGAGTGTGTAGTAAAGCGAATGCTCTGTGACTGTGAGTTTTAACTGTGCAAGCTCGAACCTCACAGTGCTGAGATCTGTGACAATTTCCTTGTCAGTCTGTCACCTCCCCTGACCCCTGCCCTGGCCTTTCTTCTTTGGCTCTCCAACATTCTTTGTGCTCTCGTGACTCATAGACCAGATTTTCCCATATGGAAAGTACATGTTTGAAAAAAAATTAATTCCCTTCTTCCTCCAAGCTAGGCTGCTTTTTCTGTGTCCTTGGGACCACGATGGACAAGTAGCATATGTCTTGCTCTTCCATTTGCCACTAGAGAAGAGCTTATAATTCAGATGCTCTGGGTCTGGACCCAGGCTGGACTCCCTTAGAGCTTTGTGACCCTAGGCAGGTATCTTAAAGTCATCTGAATGCAAAAGCAATGGCACCTGCTTTGTTGGCACAACTTAGGCTCATGTGAAGGTCAACTGGGAGAAAGTTTAAAGTGTTTTATGTGTGTAGGGTCTTGTCATTCTAGCCCAGGCTGAGGACATGCCCCCACATGGCTGTACCTGCGCATCTCTCTTCTTCCTCGGATGTGTGTTTTCTTCCCTTCTCCCTGTCCCCACATTCCCTTTTGACCCATCAACCAAGGTCCTAGGTCTCTGCCTCCCCTGGCCAACATGTCTCATTTAGTCACTCTACTTTGCAATCCTCCTGGACCTCAATGAATGCTGGCCCCATGATCAAGGACTTTGTCCTCAGGCACCAGGCTGATCTCCATATTCAGGGACTCACTGGTACCATCAGGACCAGCCTGACACCATGGAGAAAAGGCCTATTGTATTGGCAAGAGAAGGCTCTGGCAGAGTTTTTGGCTTGAAAATGAGGAACAGCCCTCTAAGGACAGCTGGGTTTGCTTCAAATCTGTGCTCGGTTGGTTACTCTATTAGTCTTGACAACTGGGGGCATCATCCTTACTTGCAGGGCTGGTAAGGGCTGCCCTGATGAAGGGGGTGGAGGAAGGATGTTTTCTGGGTGATGGATACAGGGCAGAGCTTTTCTTATTTTACAAGAGCAAATCTGTGCAGAATGAACACTGGAAGCACAAGGTTTAGGTGTGCAAAGTGACAGGGTGATATAACACCTGCCATCAACTTTGCACTAACATAGTTTTGAGGCTGGAACTGGACTCACTGCTCCCCCAGGATCTCCCCTCTATGTAGGCCTTGGCCTCATAGGGGAGACACACTCACTATCTAAAAAAGGGAATTTCAAGTCCCTGAGTTTCCCAAGGCTGAAGGAACGTAGTAGTAGTCTCTTGGCTCATGTCACTCTACACTGGCACAGTGACCATCAAAGGTGGCAAAATACCAAGCAGTCTTTATGCCAAGCACTTACCACTGGTCCTCAGTGGAGTCCTGTTTCCTCTCATCTCCCAGGTGTTTATAAGTGCTCCTTCCTCAACCTTCCTATCTCCTTTCTTGTCTTCTCCTTTCTTCTTTATTGTCTTTAATCCCAAGATAGTCTCACATGCCCATGCATGTCTCTGTGCTAACATATTTATCATGATGATATGTCTTTGTGTGTGTCTCCCCTCATGGACCAGGGTCATTTTTCAGTGGACTCAAGGGACCAAGCTGGTAGTTATTGGAGGACAGAGAAGTGAGAAGGTATTTCAAGGCAGGTTTCACATCTTCCGCCCTCCTACTCAACTTGTTTTGGTAGAGGAGTTCAGACAGCTATCTAATTAACAGACATTTCCAGGCAATTCCTATGGAGGGCTTGCCTCTGGCCTTCACCCTGACCTTGGGCCAGTTTATTAAACCAGACAGGGAAAGATAAAGTTGGGGGAACCCATCTTTACATGCTATAAGGCCTGAGTCATTTGTGAAGGGATCCTTGGTGTGTGAACTGAATCTTCCTGAGCAGATGTGGAGGACGGTGATGGGGTAGTGAAAGGTAGAGAGGGGAGGGCCTGGAGATCATAGCAGATGCAGTATGCCCAAGATTCCTTCAGTGCTTAAAAAGATGTCCTTATGGTGACAGTCTGTCAATGTGAACTCTTCTCTCTTTCCTAGGATTGTAATTGTGTTCTGAGCTGGTAATCCATCTGCTGTGATTGTCAGTCAATCCAACCACCAGATTCCAGCCAACATGACCCTCGCAGGTAAGTACACGCATCATCACTCAGAGATGGATGATATAGCACAAGCCATTTCTCTCTCTTTATATGTTTTTGTGTGCTGAGATTGCATGTGTATGTGTGACACATGTTTGTCCATGGTATATATGCATGCTACATGTGTGTAGACATCAGAGAACAACTTCAGGTATCATTTCTCTGGATCCATTCATCTTGCTGTTTTTGGAAAGGGTCTTTGTGTATTATTTTAAAACAATACCCTTATAATAGAGTTGAAATTATGCTTTCAGGTTCTTAAGAGAAAATGTGCACTGGCAAGTGGTGGGGTTTGGACTGAGGAAGTCTCTTATGTTGTACGTAGAACAGGGTGCAGTGGGAAAGGGCTGGCAGAGGCCACCATGATGACCTGTGACCTCCAGAGAGACTGCTGTCAGGGGTGCATTTTTTTCTCTGTGGACAGCCACTCCCCTGCTTTGATTCCTGTGCTGGGAAGTTATGAGAAAAGTCTTAGCCCAACTCCCTCTAGAGTGGGCCTGGGCCACAAGGAGAGTAGTAATTTTGCCCTCTGTATTAACCCCTTGACCCTTTAGGCAGCTGTGTCAAGTACTTTCAGCAGAATGAAGAGTCAAGGACCTGGCCTCTCCCTGGGTAGAAGTATGAAATGGAGATTGGGGACCAGGGTGGGGACACTGGCCCCTGGGTCTTTACTTGAGGGTACTTAGCATTTGGTATTGACAGAAGAATAGGGTCAGCTGTGTGAGTTGGAAGGTCAGATTTCAAGTCTGAGGTGGTCCAGGCTTGGGTCCTTTGGAACCAGAAAGCCTGGACTGACTCTTGGAAGTGCTGGTTTCTGGGACTGGTGGGCCCATCTTCACTGGCTCACTCTCTCGTAGCCTACAAGGAGAAGATGAAGGAGCTCCCATTGGTGTCTCTGTTCTGCTCCTGCTTCCTGTCTGATCCCCTGAATAAATCATCCTACAAATATGAAGGTGAGTGGGGGCTCGGCTGGGAAAGGAAAGGGTGGAGGTTTCTGTGTCCTGTGTTTGTGGGTGCCCCCCATTAGCCCTCATCTTGTAAAACTATCCTGGTCATAGTGTGTCTTCTTTCCCAGAGCTGGAGGGGTCTGAGCCCAGGGGATCTGGCCTGGAGTGCCAGGTGGCAGTCAGGGGTCTGGATTAGGCCCTCCTGTAGCACTTGCTCTTAGAGTCCCTTTTGCACATTCCTTGAATAAACGGATGCCACAGAAGATGCAAGGACAAGCCAGACATAGGTTCTGATACTCTGGTATGTTCATCAGGGCATCCAGGGATAGACAGAGATGTTTCCCAACAGCCCCGAGATGAAAAGGATGCTATCAGAGTCCCCAGACACTGTCACAGAGTACTGAATGGCCATGCTGATGAGGAGTGGTCAGGGGACAGACAGGTCATCTCTTCATTTCTGGTTGCAAGGAAGGGATGGGTTTGGTCTGTCAATGAGAGAGGTGGGTGATTGGATGACCTGAGACTGTTTTTTCCGTTTAGGCTGGTGTGGGAGACAGTGTAGGAGGAAAGGTCAAAGCCAGCGGAAAGGCAGTGCTGACTGGAGAGAAAGAAGAGAACAGGGTAGGTGGGAGGCAGGGGAGAGGTTCACAGGCCATCAGAGGGACAGGGCAAGGAGGGGTTGGGGGTGGGTGGTGGGTGAAATGAATTGATGCCTGTCACTAGCGAGGAACAACAGTAGCTGGCGTTCCTGCAGCTGCTATTGCAAATCACCCCCTGGGATCCTTGCCCAAGGATCCCAAACCTTACTCCATTAAAGCCCCTGGACTTAGGGTCCAGTGTTTAGGATCCACCAGGCCCTCATTATTGGTATGCCTTGGGACCCTAGCTTCCCTGTGTCTACGTGCATGTGTGCATGCTCGTTGGGACCCCAGCTGCTCCTTGGCAGGTGAGCAGCCTCCACTCTGCCCTCTGCAGCAGATACTGTGGACCTGAACTGGTGTGTCATCTCTGACATGGAAGTCATTGAGCTGAACAAGTGCACCTCGGGCCAGTCCTTTGAAGTCATCTTGAAGCCACCCTCCTTCGATGGGGTGCCTGAGTTTAACGCCTCCCTTCCTCGACGGCGGGACCCATCATTAGAAGAGATTCAGAAGAAACTAGAAGCTGCGGAGGAGCGAAGGAAGGTTAGCACAGCCCCTCTTTCTTATCCTTCCTTCCTTTCATCCCAGTGTGAGCAGGAAGGAGAGAAGTGGTGTTCCTGAGGAGGTAAGAGGGCACAGTGAACCTCCTGAGCACAGAGCATAGACCAAGCCACTGCCTGAAGAAGATAAGATCATGAATGTGCACTGGGTGAGCTTACAGTTTGCTTCGTGTGGCTGAGGTATCACATTCCTCTCAGAGCTGGCCTTGTATTCACTTCCTTGTTTCTCATTGATTCTCGTGGTTCAACCCAGATGCCATTTGAAGAGCATTTGTAGAAATGCTCTTCAGTTTCCGGGGAGGGGGGACTTTCTCCGTTGAATTCTGTGGTCCCTCCCTTCACCTGCAAGACATTTATCACTTGCAGGTCTGGGTTTCAGTTATTTATTAATATGCATGTTTATTTCTATTAGGCTATTTGCTCCCTTCCAGGGTGTCTGGAGTTGTGAGTGCCTTGACGTTAATATAAGATTATACAGGATTTGTGAATGAATGAGTTGAAGAGTGAACGATGAAAACAAAGACTCAGAGGCTATATAGAAAAGAGTTAATAAAGACAATGATGGAAAAAAGCCTTGCAGGTGGTCCCGTGTCACTGCTTCCTGTTTCTGGGCTAGGGGACCAAGTTCAGGGATGGTCCTCATCTGGGCGTGGCACTGTTAAGCCTCAGATGGTAGAAATCATCCTAAATCGGCTCTCTTTCTTATGCTCCCCTAGTACCAGGAAGCAGAGCTCCTGAAGCACCTAGCAGAGAAACGAGAGCACGAGCGGGAGGTGATCCAGAAAGCTATTGAGGAAAACAACAACTTCATCAAGACGGCAAAAGAGAAGCTAGCCCAGAAGATGGAGTCCAATAAGGAGAACCGGGAGGCCCACCTGGCTGCCATGTTGGAGCGGCTGCAAGAGAAGGTAAGCGATCCTGGATTGGCAGGAGGCTCCGTCCGCTCGTGTAAGTACACGTGACTTCTGCATCACTCTGGAGGAAGCAGCCTCTGCAGGAATGGGAATGTTTCCATCAGGCAGGGCCTTCGTCGTTCTAAGGGTAGGATTTGGGAAGTCGCAGACAAGAAGCACACACCATACCTTGGGTGGCCTCGGGGAGGATTTTCTAAAGTTTTACAACTGGTATTTCTTAGTCTCAGGAGCTTGCTTACACCCATCTTTTCTAGAGAAAGCCTGTCCAAAACATGTATCTGAGGAGAGACATCTGTCTGCACATTTTTGGCTTCATCCTTGAACGGACAGTTTTGGCTTAATGAAAGATGCTACCCTGAGCATGGCTCTTAGCTAGGGGCACAGCAAGCTTGCTTGCCAGTAAAACAGGAAAGAGGATTCTCCCCAGAGCTCTTGATAAGGGTCACAGAGTAGTCGGTTTTGTTTTGTTTTGTTTTGTTTTTTCAGTAGTCTGCCTTTGTCAGTAACCAAAATGTCACCTACATATGAGAGGTGTGAGAGACTGGGGTTGGTCCTCCGTGTCTTCCTTTGGAAGACATGTTGGCCTCATTCTCCGAGTCCCGGGCTGCCTCAGTTTCTCCTGCAGCTCCTGGGAAGCTTTAGCTCTGTGTTTTATTTCCAGGAGCCGCCTGCTGCGCGGTGACTCCCGGGACCGATCGGTGGCCTCGTCCCATGGTGAGCAGCGTGGTCCTTATTCCTTCCTGCCTACCCACCTAGAACCTCAGGCCCTTGACAATAGTTCCTAGAAAGATCTGCCTTCATTCAGGGATGAGAGCTGCACAGGCTCTGGAGATGGCCAGTAGGTGGCAGCCCCATGCTCTGCCATTCATTTCTAGGGACAGCAAGGCTTTTCTCTCTTTTCTGCTTTAGGGGAGGGACACAATCTGGGTCTGACTTTGGGCTTCTCCAGTTAATGAGAAATACTGTAGAAAAACCTAACGTAGCCTTTTCTTTTTAATACTGAGTCTCCTGCATACAAGCGGCTGCTTTCTTGCCTGTCTCAGAGAGACTATCTCAGTCTTGTCTCACAAGATTTTTTTTTATCAGAAGGGCTTCTTTAAAGACCAAGCAAGCAGAGGCCAGAAATCTGCATACCAATCCCCTAGAAAACAGAGGTGGAGGTGGAGGTAGAGGCAAGGTTGTATTTAAAAAGACAGCTGTGCATTTCAAGTGGATGCTAAGAAACAAGATGCCAGATCAGACACTTGAGAGGACATCTTCTCTTGGAGATCTTGATTCCCACTCATAACTATTTACTGGAGGAGGCAGGAGGCAAAGTGTGTGGTTTTCCACCACATCTCTGTCCAACGATTAGAGATACCTTCAACATCAACAGTGCTGTCCATGTTAGCTCTTGTGTGGGTAATGACCAGAATTCTTAGTCATTCAAAACCCAGCCCTTACTTACTGCCTGGGTTTCTAGAGGCAAGGTCTGAGGGACATGTGGGTTCCAGGTCATGTGATACACATCACAGTTTGAGAATCAGGCATGCTGCTCCTTGCTTTCAGCCTGTGGAAATTTACATGGCCTCTGGAAAGATAAACTTGTAGGTGAAGATGTAGTTTTAGGAACCTTGGTGGCTTCAGGGGTCTATTCCTGGTTAATCTGCCATCCAGATGTGGGAACATCAGGATCTGGTAGGGGATCATTGAACAACTGTCAAGGACCATGTACCACAGTAGGGGCTGGGAAATACAAATAAGAAAAACAAAAGTTTCTGGCCTACAAGGACCCAGACATTTGTCTAGTGCTGGACTGATATGGAGGACAAGTGTGACATCGTCCCACAAGTAGACACTTCTCAGAGTCTTGGAGGCGAGCCAGCTGCCCATTCTAGTCCCACTGGAAAGATCTAAGAACTTGAGGCCTGGTTAGATAGGACAGTCAGTACACAGCTGGCTGGGGGCCAGGAAGGCAAATCTTGTCTTTAGGTTAGATTATGATATAAAGCAAATGAAGCCCGTTTCCCAACACATGTGAGCCAGGCCATTGTCTGGAATCAAGAATGCATTCCCAACAGTTCTCTGTCAGTACATAACTTGAGAGTCCTCCTTCAGTTAGCAGTTTACCACAACGCCAAAGTTGTCGGCATCTGTGCTGTGTCAAGGATGCCGGCAATGGGATGATTCTTTTCCCATCCCCCAAACTGGCTGTTCAAGTGGCTCCTTATATTTAGTCAAGTGACCACCATCCCAAGTGCCAGAATGACCAGTGGAGGTAGAGAGAGCCTACTGTGTCTTGGAGTCTCTGTGAGGTGGGTCCACTATAGGATGTGGGGACTCAATGGTTCATGGGCTATGTGTACCTGTAGGCTTACACGTCTGTATCCTGCATCTTACTCGCCTCCTTCCACCCCTCTCAGGATGCCTTCGCCGACAACTCTGCTCTGCCTGTGGTTACCAACTTTTGCTTTCCATTCTCTTGCCCTCTGATCTCCCTTGGCATCCTTGTGTGACCTGCCCTTGTCCCTCCCTTCCTTCCCAGGACAAGCACGCAGAGGAGGTGCGGAAGAACAAGGAGCTGAAGGAAGAGGCCTCCAGGTAAAGCCCAGAGGCCAAGGAAGCTTCCAGGACAGCCGGATGGCTCCCACAGCAACCTGGCTCCAGCAGCCTCGGCTGCTGGCTGCTCTCCCAGCACTGGGGTTTGGGGGGAGGGGGGTGGCCAAGGGGCGTTTCCTCTGCTTTTGGTGTTTGTATATGTAAAGATTGACCGGTGAAGCCATCCTATTTGTTTCTGGGGAACAATGATGGGGTGGGAGAGGGGACAGAAGGCGAGGAGTGTGGAAAGGGAGGTAGAGATGAACCCATGGACATTGTGACACTGTCCACTGACTGAAGACTTGGGCCAACGCCCCCGCTTTTCACGGCTCTGCCTGGACATCCGGCCTCCAGGTTCTGATGGAGAGAAGATGGGAACCGAGGCAGAAGTTCAGAGTGAAGGGCAGAGTCCTGGTGGGGTGATGGCTGCAGGGCCAGCAGAACAAGCCCATCTGGATGGAGTGAGACCCGCCCTTCAGTGGGTGGTTTTAGGTCTGTGTGTGTGTGTTAATTGTCATCTTTTGATCATCATGACCAATGAAGCATTTACTTCAAGTCTCCAGCTTTTTATTTCCTGAGTTTTTTCCTTTGCAAATGGGTTGAATGTTCTGGAAATTTGGCTTCGCACGTATCTGATGGCAGATGTTTCTAATTTTCCCATTTAAGCAGCCGATGTGCTGAGTGAGGTGGGTAAGTTCATATTGGAATTATTAGAGGTTTTCTTTTCTCTTTCCTTTTAGACCCATTCTGTGGGTTGACCCTTAGTGCTGGAGTGCATTGAAATGATGAGAAAGACCATGGCACCTTTCCTATCTGCAGGCTGACATCCCATTATAGTCCCAAGGATTCACTGTAAGAAGAAAAATGTTAGGCCACGTAAGCTGCTATAACAAAATACCTTAGGCGGAATAACCTATAAATCTATAACAGAAACTTACTGCTTACGGTTCTTGAGGTGGGAAGGCTGAGATCAATGTGGCTGGTGAAAAGCTACTTTCTGCCAAGAAAATGCATGGTGCCTTCTTGCTGTGTCCTCTTGTAGCAAAAAGTGGAAAGGCTTCATACAGCTTCTTTTATACGGGCATGCATTTGATTCATGAGGGCAAGAGACCTCCGACCCAATCCTTTCCTAAAGTCCCACCACTTCATATTATTGATTGGGGGATGGAGCTTTAATATAGGGCTTTTAGGGGGACAGCAGCATTCAGACATAGCAGAAACTGTCACCCAAGGTCTTGGGATTCTAGACAGATCACAGAATACCAGTGAGGAGAAGTACTGCTTACTAGAAGAAAGCAGAAGGGCCACGTTCTCTAGGACACTGGACCAGGGCTGCAGGAGCCCCTCTGACAACAGGAATGGGGTGGAGTCTGTATGAACCAGATCCCAGGGTTTCTCCACACCCCATGTCGTTTTGCTCAGCTTTGCAAATAAACTCTTTAGTGCTGCTGTAAGTGAGCTTCATTATAGGATAGAATAACTGGAGAGTCAAAGGTGGTGGTGACGATGGCAGTTGTTGTGGTGATGAAGGTGGTGGCGATGACAGTAGTGGTAATAGTCGTACTAAAAGTGATAGTGATGATGGTGATGATAGTGATGATAGTGATGATAGTGGTGATAGTGGTGATGGTGCTTGCAGATCATACTTTTAGGCAGCACCTATTAGATGCCTATTTTCTAGACTGCCACACATTTATTACCTCATTCAATTTTGTACCAACTGTAGGAGAGTTGCTGCTGTCATCCCATTATGCAGACAAAGAAAGTAAGGCTTAGAAAGGATAAGTCGCTTGCCCAAATTCCCACACATAGTAAGTGGGAGAAGAGGGCTTGAATTTGCAGCATGTTCCCAAAGTCTGCAATTTTAGCCACCCACAGTACTGCTTTCTGGCGCATCTAAAGTGGGCTGTGAGTCCGAAGTCAGGGCTTCTTAGAGTGAGTTCTGACTCACTGGATGGTGAGGCCAACTTTTTGGTCCCACTCAGTCTTCTTTTTCTCTCTTTTCCCTTCTGTCATGCTGGGAATTAAGAGTCATGGGCATGGGGGGAAAGTATTTTCTGCGCAGAATTGACATGGAAGTTTTTTTTTTTTTTTTAAATAAAGAACAAATGCTGTGGACAGATGCACAGAGAGAAAATTCTCAAAGGGGGAAAATCATTCCTTATAGAAACGGATCTTACAGGGAAGGGATCCTTGTAGGGAAAGGATCTCATAGGAAGGGGTCCTTGTAGGGAAGGGATCTTATAGGAAGGGATCCTTGTAGGGAAGGGATCTTATAGGAAGGGAACCTTGTAGGGAAGGGATCTTATAGGAAGGGATCCTTGTAGGGAAAGGATCTTATAGGAAGGGATCCTTGTAGGGAAGGGATCTTATAGGAAGGGGTCCTTGTAGGGAAGAGATCTTATAGGAAGGGAACCTTGTAGGGAAGGGATCTTATAGGAAGGGATCCTTGTAGGGAAGGGATCTTATAAGAAGGGATCTTTTTAGGAAGGGATTCTCACTTTGTTATTTTAGTTATTATTATAACTTCATTTGTCTTTCCCAAGGCTGGCCATTTAGGTGAGGTGCTAGGGGTCTTGGGAGTTAAGTAAAAGCTGGGCATGGTGCAGTGCTGGGGAGTTGGAGTCAGGAGGATGCCTGAGGCTTGCTGGCTGGCCAGTCTAGCCAAATTGGTGAACTTAAAGTTCAGTTTTAGATTCTGTCTCAAAAAGGAAGGTGGGAGTGGGGCAGTGGTGGCACACGCCTTTACTCCCAGCACTCTGTGAGTTCAAGGCCAGCCTGCTCTGCAGAGTGAGTTCCAGTACAACCAAAGATCAAGATAAACCCTGTCTTAAAAAAAAAAAAAAAAAAAAAAAAGGTAAGGTGAGAAGCAACTAAGGAAGATACCTAAAGATACCTGATGTTACCCTCCGGCCTTCAACATGTACACACTTGCACCAACATGAACACATACACAAAAGACTGATCAGGATTTGCAGGAGGCTGAAGTCCATCTCCAGGACAGTCTGTGTCCTCCCTAGTCCCCAGCCCTTGACAGGAAAAATCTAATACACTATGATGTGTGTAGCTCGGGACACCTTCCAAGTCCAGGACCCTAGTATACAATTTTTGCAATTAAAGTGACCACCAGCAAATGTGGCAGGAGGAGCTGGAACCAATGCAGGATGAGTTTACGAGAGACATGTGGCTCTGAGGTCCTCAGTTGGTGGCTTTCCATTGGAAGTGCCCCATCATTCTGAAGCAGAGATTTGAGTTAAAGCCAGGAGAGAGTACAGTGCTTTCCTTAAATGAATGGAGGCTAAGAATGGCAGATAAACACCAACGGGCACCCAGCTCAACTCACAAATATGAATTAGAAATCTGTTGAGGATCATTTAGGGCCAAGCCTAAATTATTTCACCTAGAAACAGCTTCCCCACAGATTGGCTAAGAATCAGTATATCTTGCTCAATATACAACTCTTCCATGATCAAACTTCAGTGAATACTGAAACCCAGAGATACTGGAGATAAAAACACTTAGACAGTACTCAGGTTTCAACTAGGCATGAGTAGGAGTGCGGTTGGTATGGCTGGAAGCTTTTCTCTGTCCCGCTCGGTGCCACTGGACCAGTTTCTCTCCTGCCCACTGGTCCCCACAGCCGCTTATAAAACAATCGTTCACAGGCTTACCATTAATTATAATTGTTTGATCAATGGCTCAGGCTAGCTCTTACATATAAATTAACCCATTTGTAATAATCTGTGTATTGCCACGTGGTTACATAGAGTTACCTGTTCTCCAGTATAGCTTGCTGTTTAGGCAACTCATTTGCTTGACTCTGTCTTCCTTCTCCCTGTATCTCTGCTTAGATTTCCCACTTAGCTATATTCTGCCCTGCCATAGGCCAAAGCAGCTTTAATCATCAACCAATAATAGCAACACATATTTGTAGCATATAGAAGGACATCCCATATCAGGGTGGAGACATACTCTGGGACATTCACTCCTAGAGTAATAGCAGACAGAAGCATGGAAAGGTAGATAGATACCCTATGTTCAAGGGACCATATCCCTTCTCGTGGTACACAATTGATAAGACTAGAAGACTAAGGACAGAGACTAGCCCACACCTATACCACATCTTCCTAATCTAGGAGGAATGAATGCCTCTGCCCTTGTGAGATCTACAGGGAGAGCAGGAAACTCAAGCACCAATACAATGCACAGAACCAAAATATAGCGACCACCAATGAAGACACCAAAGGGACAGAACACATTGGGTTCTAAGTGTATTTGACATACTCAGTATCTCAGCATATCTCAGGAGAAGGCTGGCATCTAAAACGGCTCTTGTTTAGAAGTGGAAGAGATACCAGCCCACTAGGAATCTAGTGTATGTATTTCCCAACATGCACATACAAGATACATGAAACATGGGACATGATTCCTCCCAAAGTTCAGATTTCTTCCTTCAGTATTGGACTCCAAAGGCATTGAAGTGGGTTAATAGTTGTAGAAAGAATTCAAGACTGATGTTTTTATTTTGTTTTATTTGTAGAGCTTTGGGTGGAACACAGGTTCCAATGCTTGCTATGCAAGGGCTTTATCACTGAGCTAATGGGTTCTCACTGTGTAGCCCATGCTGACCTCAAATTCATAATTCGGTAAGAAGCAGTAGTAGCCTCTCTCTGAGTGTTAGGATTACTGTTATATCTCACCATGCCCACCTCAAAACAATGATATTATTTAAAAATAATGAATTCAAGTAAAATACCAAAAAAAAAAAAATTAGCTAAAAAGAGTTAAGGAAGACAGTACAGGGTATGAATGAGAAGTTTGATAAAATGAGATATTTGGAAAATGAATCAAATCTTCAAAATGGAAAGCTCAATAAGTCAAGAAAACAAAACAAAAAACCAACCAACCAACCAACCAAACTAACAACCAAACAAAAAACCAAATCAATGGGAAGCCACACTCATCAGTCTAGATAGATCAAGTGACAGAGAGGTCAGAGCTCAAAGGCAAGGTTGATAAATAAGAGTATTCAAACAGATATAAGAACAAAATGAAGTGAACAGGGAAGCCCTCTGGGAAATGACTAAAAGACAATTTTGGTGTGGTGGAAGGCGCTAAAGTATATGCTAAAGGTGTAGAAAATGTATTCAGTGAAATAAAAGGAGAACATTTCCAACATCTAAGGAAAGGTGTGGATATAGGGGACATTTATAATCCTAAGCAGGCGTGGCCATGTAGGTATTTTGTTTTTAAAAAGGCAACAGCAAATAATGAAGATTTTTTGAAAGCTATGAGAAATTCCAACTCTCTTCTAAATGTGACCTCAGCAGAATAACAGCAGACTTCTTTACAGAAACTCTAAGGTCATGAGAGGTTGGGGTGCGTTTATTGTAGACCCTGAAAGAAAACTGCCAGTCTGGATTTCTGGGTCCAGCAATATTGTTCTTGAGTTGAACTGAAGAATAGGCATCTTCCAATATGAC
The DNA here is from genome assembly GCF_943737965.1 of Phodopus roborovskii. NCBI lineage: Eukaryota > Metazoa > Chordata > Mammalia > Rodentia > Cricetidae > Phodopus > Phodopus roborovskii. The sequence continues at coordinate 46,914,699 of NW_026126511.1, read as the reverse complement.
CAAACATCACATTAATTCGCTCACTCCATCTCTGGGAAGATGTTAAATGAATCCTAAGCAGAGGAGGAAGAGAAACATGAGCACAAAAACATAGGGAGATGAATTTCAGCATGAGCCCATTAAATATGCAAGTCAAAGGACAGAATTGAACATTATAGAAATAACAAAACGAGAGGAATTAATACAGAACTCTTGATTGCATCTTTCCATGTAAATGGTCTCAATTCTCCAGTTAGAAGCCACGGTGTCACTCGCTATATGAAGCATACGACCTGACGATCTGCTCTCTACAAGAAGCACACCTCATTAACAGGGGCCCTTGCAGATGGAAAAGGAAAGGGTGGAAACTCGATATTGCAAGCAAATGGAACTCCCAAACATGCAGGAACAGCTAATCAGAAGCAACCAAGAAGAGCTCTACACACAGCCAAAGGGAATGATACACCAAGAAGATATTACAATCATGAATACATGCAACGAACGTTAATGTAGCCACACTCAGGGAGTAAATTTGGCAGTGGTCCCTGCCTTTAATCCTAGCACTCAGGAGGCAGCAGAGGCAGAGGCAGAGGCAGAGGCAGAGGCAGAGGCAGAGGCAGAGGCAGAGGCAGAGGCAGAGGCAGAGGCAGAGGCCAGAGGGCAGAGGCCAGAGGCCAGAGGGCAGAGGCAGAGAGGCAGAGGCAGGCAGATCTCTGAGTTCCAGAATAGCCAGGGCTACATAGAGAAACCCTGTCTTGGAAAACCTGGGGCAGAGAGGCCTGTTTACAATAATAGTGGGTGACTTTAATAGCTCTCTGTCATGCATATGTAGGTCATACAGATAAAACCTATAAACTTCAGGGTTAATTTACACTGTAGAGTCAATGGGAGTCAGAACTATCTAATAATATTCCACCCAACAACTACATTCTTGTAGCTCCCATGACTTTCTCCACAATAGAAACATTCTAGAACACAAAGCCAGTCTTCACAGATACAAAACCAAAGTCAGTTCTGGAATTGTATAAAACTGTTATGAAATTAACAGCAAGAGAAGCTAGAGAAATATGCATCACATGGCGATTGAACATACATTTTTGAATGAAAAGTGGATTATTGAAGGAATCAGAGGGTATTTAAAGAGTTCTGTATAAGGACTTACCACATCACCCAGTGCACAAGTGCTCCACAGATACTCAAGCTGGGGATGGTTTCTATTGCTCTCAAGAATGACCCCAAAGTCTGCTTTCTCTTCCTCATGATGGAGCCCCAGCTGCAGAAGTATTCCTAATTGTCTTTAGGTGAACTGTCCAGGTGCCTCCAATAATGGCTTTCAGCTCTAGTCATTGCATATGAATGCCCTCTGTATCCTTAGCAATATGAGATACAGTTCAGCCTGTCCCTCTCCCAATATGAGATGCCCATTTCCACCCAGTGTGAATCCAAGTGGGACTAGCTTTTTTGGCGAGACATTTGGCAGCACAGATTATGAACTTAAAGTCCCATACTCATTGCTGAGTTTTTCCTCTCTCTATGAATTCAGCTCTAGGAATAAATCTAAAGCAGTGCTTTGATAGCCAGGAGGTGGTGGTACATGCCTTTAATCCCAGCACTGGGGAGGCAGAGACAGGCAGATCTCTGAGTTCAAGGCTAGCCTGATCTATAGCTAGGGCTACACAGAGAAACCCTGTCATGAAAAATAAATAAACAAAAAAGTGCTCTGCCTCACAAAGAGTGGAAAATCATTTATCAAAGCGCTAAGTATGTTACAAATACACAACTCACACAAATGTATAGCAACAGAGAACCTTTTAAAAGGCGTTTATAAACACATAAGAATGGATGGCGCTTGTAAAGCCTGTGAGAAGCTTTCAGAAATTTATTGTTTAATTTTAAAGGGAGAGGATGGGTTAGGTATGGAGCAAGGGCCAGGATATAAATGTAAACAAAGTAGGAATTTCTTGTAATAGAGACGAGGTCATTAGAAAGTCTTAAAATATTGCAATAGGTTGCACAATGAAATATTTGTATGGTCCAGGTGTGGAGCTGAGGGAAGTGGAGGGGGAAGAAGGGGGTGGGGAGAGAATGGAAGAGAGGAGAGGAGGGGGGAGGGGAGGAGGGGGGAGGGGAGGAGAATGCAGTTCGCTAGGCAGCAGCTTAGTGCACAGGTGAGAAGGCCACCTGGCAGAAGGAAAGGGACAGTGGCTCCCTAAAAGAGAGATGGGGGCATGGAGTAGTCAGTGTCCTCTAGAGGAACAGGGTTAAGAGGATGGCTTTTACTGTGGGAGGGTTTCTTAGGCTGGCTTCCATGACAGGGGTGGTCTGATGTGTAGGAGCCCCAGGAGCAGCCTCCACCATAGTATACTCCCTCACCAGCAAGAGGTGAAGGCAGACAGGTTTCCTCCAACTGCTTTATAGCCGAGTCACGGTGAGAAGATGCCACCCACTCTAGGGGAGGGTCTGCTCCCCTCAGGTCCTGGAAATACAGACACACCCAGAGGTGCCCCCCCCATTGATTCTAGTTGATGAAGACTGACCACCCCTGGGCCCTCCAATGACTCTCAGGAGGCAGAGCTGAAAGGGTCACAGGACCCTGGGTTCTTGTTCTGGCCTGGAGGGGAGGGGGAGTGAGCTAATGCTGTGAGTATGGAGAGAGGGTTGGAGCAGGCCAATGATAGAGCAGGCCACGGCCAGATGCTGGGCAGAGAAGGCACAGGAGACCAGGGAGGGAGAGGCCTGAAATGTCCAGTGGGGATGGGTTGACTGAAGGATGAGAACAGGAGGCTAGGGATAAGGAGAGGGTGTGCAGACATCACCGGCTTCTGGTATAAATGGTAAGTCACTACTGTAAGGAGGGAGATGTGGCCAGAGGGAGAGCTCAGTAGGAAAGGGGTCAGCATGGGCATGGCTAATCAAAGATGTGCTCATTCTCTCTCTTTTCCCCTCCCTCCCTCCCTTCCTTCCTCCTCTGTCTTTGTGCGGTGTAAGCCTCGGATATGCCCCTGTGTGTGCACAGGTATGTGTTCATGTGTATGAGTGAATGAAAGCCAGAGGGCAACCTCTGTGTCTCCCTCCACTCTGCCACCTTATTTCACTGTTATTTGCAGAGGACATGGAGGAGGGTATCATCAGTCTTCAGGGTTGGGTGACACTTGAGCTGAGGTAGCCCAGCAGTAAGTAGAGATGGACGTGCCAACGGGGCTTTTCGAGAGATGTATTATGTGAACAAAGGCAGTGGTGTGTGTGGCTCCTAGGCTGATGTACCCAGGGAGGAGGATGGTAGGCAGAGCAGGTGGGAACTTTGCGGCTGGCTGGCTGGTTGGAAGGACCCCGGTTTTGGACGTCATCAGTGGTAAAGCCTATCATGGAGACCAGCACGTAGCAGTTCCATAGTCACAGCCTTTCATCAATACCTCATCAATACAAATTCGTCATTTCAAGTTTGTGCTGAAGGACTCAGAATTTTATGAGCATGAGGCAGAGGTGTCTGTGTGTGTCTGTGTGTGTGTGTGTGTGTGTGCGCGTGTGCATCAGTGTGTGTGTAATAAAGAAAAGGAGACCATAGATTTGAGATGGAGGAGGGGTGATACAGGAGGTGATGGAGGGAGGAAAAGGAAGGGAAGAAATGATGTAAATACAGTACACATATATGAAATTTAAGAATAAATTCAATAAAAAAGAAGAGTAAGTTTTCAGAGGAATGGAAAGAAAATGGGTTTTGAGAAGTTAATTAAGACTGGAATTCACCTGCTTTAGGGAAGGAGACAATTGCTTCTAAATTAATGGTAATGAGATATTCACACCTTTTCCTTGATCTATTTATGTGCCTTCTCTATAGGTCAGGAGAGATGGGTATTAAACAGCTCATTTGATTGAATTTCTAAAAGTGCTACGCATGGTGTTTATTTAATTTGAGATTTATGCTTTATAAAAAGGCAAAGGGAAATTATATAATTTAAAACTGCATTTTATGCCAAGTGCAGAAGACACTCACGTGCCCACTGTGTTCCTGTGAGGCGACTGCCACTCAGCCTGAGTTCTCCCCTCCCCACGTTTGAAAGGAAGTTGCAGAAGAAACCCCTCCCTTTGAGTGAAGCATCCACAGGGCAGATTAACTGAGTAGAACTTCAATGATTGTGGAGAGGTTGAAATGTTGCAGGTCCAGGCACTAATTATCATTTTCTTAGGACAGTTTTTTTGGCCCTATAAATTGCCATTCCTTGCCCACCTCTGTGTCCACATCTTGGTGACTAACCTATAAAATATCTGAAATGTGTTAACTTAAACCACCGAAGGCCCCCTGCTTTGCTTTAATACACCTAATGTTTTCACCATTGTGCTTGGCAAGTGCCTCAATTTATGACTCTCTTAGCCCTGCAACTCTAAAAGCTCCCCATTTAAGGTGAGAGCTGTGTTTGTACATTGCCACAGGTGATTTATTGTAGGCACCTAAGAACTTGGTGACAGTTGCTTCTATCTCCTCAGGGCCAGTGCAAATGATTCCATAGACTCTTCTGGTAGGTTCTAGGGTCCAAAACAGTATCACTAGGAGGACTCTAAGCTCTACCAAGGATGCTGGCTCACCTACATTTACCACTGACCTGTTCACCATAGCCAAGGAACAGACCGAGCCAATGTCCACCATGGGAGGAGCAGATGATGAACAAAGGAGGTGAGAGGAGGGGGGAGAAATGGGGGAGGAGGGAAGGGGCTGGGGAAGAGGATGAGAGATGGAATTAGGAAGGAGCAGGGCAAGGGTTAACACATCTTTATGTCTGTGGATCCCATATTGAGACCAATCACTTTGTATGCTAACAAAAAAAAAAAAAAAGTCTATTTGAAAAAACTAAACTAATGAAAACAGGCAAATGAAGGTCACATTTCCTTCCCACGAGAAACTTCAAGGGCTGTGGCTTTTTCTTGTTCCCTTTTCGAGGTTCCCAGATGGCTCCCCACTGGGAGCTCAAAGTGACAGGCCCTTCACAGAGGCCTAAGAATTGGATGAATCCTCTCAGTTTAAGGAAAGTTGAATCAGAAAACTCCTGGGGTTTTAGTAACAAAAGAAACAACCAAACAAAAGAAAGGAGAAGGCCTCAGGCAGCCTTCTGGGAAGCTATCCTTTGAAAGCAGCTCAGGGTCCACAGGAGGATGCTTTGCTGAGTCACACAGACGAAGACTAGCAGAAGGGTTTGCCTTTAGGGTTACTCCAGGGTTCTTTTGTCTTGTGCATGACCCCCTACTTCCCGTGTTCTGTCACCCAGGCTGTGTATGCTGCCACTGGGTGGTCCTGCTCATTGTCGTCACCGGTTTTGCAGCTGAAGGCCTGAGAAGACCACTGAAAGTGTTGAAAGAGAATTTTCCACCTCAGGGCTCCAAAACTGTCCTTGTTCAAGGGTTTGTAAAAAGAGAAAAACCAGCACAGAGGCCCAATGCCATCATTCTCTCTCTCTCTCTCTCTCTCTCTCTCTCTCTCTCTCTCTCTCTCTCTCTCTGCCCTGCCACTTCTACCATGCGTGTGTGTGTGTGTGTGTGTGTGTGTGTGTGTGTGTGTGTGTGTGTGTGTGTCCCAGAGGTCTGATGCAGCCATATGCCTCTGTAATCCCAGCACCCAGTCTGGGCTACTACAGAGTGAGAACTTGTACCCCCAAACCCCAAAATTCCCAATCCCCAAATCAACAAGAATTGTGAAGATCAAAGCCCCAGGTTATACAGGAATGCTCACCTCTGCTGTGAGAAGTGGTAACTATTATAAAAAAAGAAAACCATTGTCAATAGCATTGACTGTGTGAATTCAAGAAGGCTCGGATCAAATCAAAGACAAAGGCTAACAAGAAAGCAGAAGAATCAGGAGCTGGGAGGAGCAAGAAAGAAACAGAGATGCTCATGTTGGGGAGCACTGAAGGAAAATAAAATGTGTACCAGAATTCTGATGTGTATAAGAATCAGATATAGAAAAAAGGTTAATTTAGGTAATATGTAATACAAACTCAGAAATGCTTTTATTACAGAGGAAACAGAAGAAAAAAAATAAATAATGAAATAAACAGAATATATGATACGCTAATAGCATCCTTTTGTTATAGAACTTTATATCCAAGGGAGTTTATGGGTGCACTGGAGGTGGGGGGGGAGGCTCTGGGCTCTGGGCTCTGGGCTGTCATTTCTAATTTCCCTAAACTGGTCCATAACAGTCCGGTGCATCTTCATATTATATAGTCACACTAGTTTTCTAAACACGCATTTTCCAATTAAATGTATGTAATAGGGCCTTGCTACACATCACAGGCTTATCTGGAACTCATATAGCCCAGGCTGATCTCCAATGTAAGTGTGGTGCCCCACAAAGAGCAAGGATTGCCGCTGCAGGTCCCACACACAACTTCTAAACATTTACCTCAAAGAAAATTGACAGTATTTAATGCATTCGAGGCAAATCTTTTCCCGGAGTCTGCACAGACTCAAATTCATTTCTTAAGACTGAACACACTGGTGTTTTCACATTCTAATGCTTACTTTCCTGTCTCAATTTTCTATTGTGCTTTGAAGATTTGTCACTGTGTTTCTGACCCTTATTTTATTAAGATAAGAATGGAAATTAATTTTCTGGAAGTTATGATTGTTATTTGCTCACCCTGCTGTTTTTTGACTTTGGCTTTGGGCCCGAGAATCCGCCACGAGCTTGCGCTATACAGGGATAGGACCAGCAGGTGGTGCTAGTGCTGTTTTTACTCTGGGAGCCGCAGTGTAAGTTCTGCAGAGGACAGATTTGCACAAAAGCAGCTTCTGCAACTATCGCTGTTACAGTTGGTAATTAGGGATAAGGTTGCTATGGTGATGAGGGGTCTTGGGATGTTTATAGCTTTGCAAGCGCCAATGCCAACGAGCTAGCAGATTGCTTCCTTTGATGGTAATGGCTGGCATAGTGAGGTCATGCAAATACTCGAAGATGGTGCAACCTAAATAGGAGATTATTCTAAAGCTGCTATAATTTATGGAGTAAAAGCGCGCGCGCGCACACACACACACACACACACACACACATGCAAACCATATTTATTTTATTTCATATTGATTTGTTTCTATTTTCTGTATGTTTTATCTCCATTCCCCACATTTCTCAATATGGTTTTCATTAAAATTCTCTGAGAAGAAAGGCTCCATTCATCTAACAAGGCGGGGAAATATTGCACGTTCATGCTGTCGGAGATTCACAGGGCATGCAATCTGCAAGCCAACAGAAGTCCTGTTTCACCTCCACATGCTCTTTGCCTTGCGAACCCATTTAAATGGACTATCCATTAATTCTTAGCTAATCATTCCTCATCTCATCCCCAAGACGTTAATGGATATTCCTTAAGTGTAGGTTTAGCTGTAACCTCACATTTTTTAGGTGTCTTCAGCAAAGCTCTGAGCTCTGTTAAGCTAGTCTATAAAGGCTGACTGTGTGGTCAAGATTCAATGGGTGTTAAAGGCTATTTATGAACTCCTAAGAAATGGTTTCAAATTGAGCTATCAATCATGGATACCACTGATTGAAAATATTCTTTGTTAATATCCTGACCCATAAATTTTATTGGGGAAATGAAGCCACACGGCATTAATAAGTCATTTGTAGCTTAGCACAGAAATATCATCACACTTTGGAAACAGAAAAGATTAAAGTGCATTTGTCCCTAGTCAGTGTTTCTTTTCTATGTTGTCTCTGATGCTTTAAGTTCGATCTGCACCCCCCTCTCCCATGAATAACCATTTTGTGATTGATCATAAAATAGAATGTATTAAAAGCAGATTAAAAAAACAAACAAGCAAACAAACAAAAACCACTCATACAAACTTCTTCTTCCAGGGAGTCATCCTCACCAGTGTTTCACTGTTCAAAGGGAGGTCTCATAACTGTCCCAAGGAAGGAGGGCTGGTCCTCTCCAACTATGGAAGGGACAATTGCCCTGGTCCACTAGGACAGCCACTAGGAACACAGACAGTCAAGGACGTTACTATGTTCAGATAGTGTTTTGAGTCTAAAACACACTAGATCCACTCTAGATGTTTAAGTGTTTTTCTGTGACCCGCCTCATCCCACGCTCTAGAAGGCCATTATTGGATCTTATTGCTAGGGACACTGAGAGAATCAAGGACATAAAAGGACAGCTAAGAGTAACCAAGTGTCCTTGTCAGCCATCTTGCTGACTGAACCTTAAAGCCTTAAGGTAGCCTTTACTGACACCATTTCACAAAGAGGAGATGTAGGCTGGAGGAGCTTTGCCTCATATTGGACAACTTGGAGGGTCTAAGGGAAGCTTTGTGAATCTAGGTTTGTCCAAATCCAAAGTCAAACAGAGATAGCAATATCTGTAGGAGAATCAAATTCTCCTCAAAAGAATACAGGAGGAAAAAAATAGAGAAAGAGGAGGAGGAAGAGGAAGAAGAAAAGAAAGAAGAAGAGGAGGAAGAGGAGGAGGAGAACTGGATGAGGAGGTAGTTTGTTTCTTCCATGGAAGGTTCATAAAGTTAGTCAAAGGGAGGGGGTCTCTGGCCTTCTGTCCAGGCCTGTCACAGGCTTCCACAACAATCACTGTCCTAGTTACCATCTGTGTTAGTTTCTTTTGCTGTTGCTGTGATAAAGTACCCCATCACAGGGAGCAAAGGTCTGTTTTAGCTCACACCTCCAGATCAGTTTATCACTGCAGCTAAGTCAGGATGGAGGAACTTGAGGTAGCTAGCCCTGTTAGTAGTCACAGAGAGCAGAGAGTGAGGAATGAATACATACATGCTATGGCTCAGCATCTTTTCTCCACACCAGTTGGGGAATGAACCTCCTCTCCCCCCCCCCCCGAAAATAACCACACACAGTGGATGTGTCTTCCCACCTCACTTATGCAATTACGATAATCTCCTACAGCATGCCCAGAGGTCTATCTTGCAGGTGACTTTAGATTGTCAAGTTGACAATAAATGTTGCCACACCTGTTCTTTTCCAAGTACTTACTCAGTTGCCAACTTGTCTGGCATCTATTGTGTGGGCTGAGCTTGTGTTGGCATTTATCCACATTTTCTTAAAACCTCCTCAGTCACAGTTTCTTTTTGCTCAAGCCTCCAGTTATTGTAAAAGCTGGCAATTGCCTTCTACTTAGGGTTTTTTCCATTACCCATGACAGTTTGTCTTAGACTTCATTGATAATCAATGCACTACTCCTTTTAATACTTAGTGGATCAACATAATGGCTTTAATTACCAACCTACTTGAGAATCAATGACTTATATATTCAGCTATTTCAACAGTTTATCTGACTTGTTAGTCATAGGATAACACTTTCTTTTTCTTTTATAACACATATTCCTTTGGATCAGTGGTTCTCAACATTCCCAATGCTGTGATCCCTTAATACTGTTCCTTATGTTGTGGTGACCCCCAACCATAAGATTATTTTGTAGCAACCTCATAACTGTAATTTTGCTACTGTTATGAATCAGAATGTTAATATCTGACATGTAAATGGTCTTAGGTGACCCCAGCGAAAGGTTTGCTTGGTCCCGAGGGGGCATGAGTCACAGGTTGAGACCACTCCTTTCGATATAGATTTCAGCTTTTATACAAGCAGCTCCCAACGTGAATCGGGATTTGGTTAGCTGTTGCAAGTTCACTGAAGTCTGATGGAATTTGAGGATCCAAACGGTAAGTTGGACTTATGTGATACTCTGGTATCTCTGTCCTAAGCAGTTCTCTGTGATTCAGAGGTTCTTAGTCTCGGTCCCTAAGCATGTGCACTGCTCACATAGCTCCTTCCGTAGGAAGCTGTCCAGTTCCTGTTGTCATCAGCAGCTAAGTATTGATCAAATAAACACTGCGTCTGTTACCTGGTTCTCTTTGCTTCTGTATTCTGGTCTCAGTTTGGGATCACTAGCATCTCTGGTCTCTGGGAAAGGAGTGGGGGGTCCCTCTTTGTACTCTTAGATTGCTACTCCCTTCTACACATTGCTGGCAGTGACCCCATGCCAGTTCAGGGACTTTGAGAGTTCAGTTGTGGTCTCTGGGTGTACAGCGCCCGTTGGGTTATTGTCACGGTGGATTCTCTCCATTCCTCTTAAAGATTCCAAGAGTCCGTAAACTTCTAAAATCGTCCATGTTTTCCAGCCCAGGGTTAAGTATTCTGTAGTGGTAGTGGTATGACATTTTTACTCTTCTGGGCCTCCCATCACCCAGCTCTCAAATAAATCACACATGAAGGCTTATTCTTCATTATGAATGCTCAGCCTTAGCTTGGCTTGCTTCTAGCCAGATTTCCTTAACTTATCCCTTCTACCTTTTCCTTCCGAGCTTTTACCTTTCTTACTTCTGTATATCTTACTTTCCTTCTTATTCCGTGGCTGGCTGGCTGGGTGGCCAGGTGATTGGTTGGCTAGCCCCTGATGTCCCCATCACCTTGTTATCTTGCTCTTCTTCCTTCTGGTTTCTCCTATTTATCCTCTTGGCCTGCCGGCCCCGCCTATCCTTGCTCCTGCCTCGCTATTGGCCCATTCAGCTCTTTATTAGGACCATCAGGTGATCTAGACAGGCAAAGACTCACAGCTTCACAGAGTTAAACAAATGCAACATAAACAAAAGTCACACACCTTAAAATAATATTCTACCACAACATTCAGCTGCCATTTCCCAAACGACTACAGGCTTTCTCAAGAGTATCTGTATACTCCCTTCTGGCCATTGCCAGGATTGGGCAAACAGCAGCAGCATAGCTATTGATTTCTTTGTCTTCAGCTGTCACTCCAGTAAAGTAGGTGATCAAAGGCACTTCCTTACAAGATCAGAAAGAACATTCAATATGCAATGAGCACAAAGCCTTGGCTTGCCTGGGAGGCACACTGGTTATTCCTGTTTTTTTCCTTCTGTCTTTGTTCTCCTTTCCAAACTCATCTTGGTGTTCGCACCAGTGCTGAACAAAAACTCCTTCACTTTCCTGACCATCTAGGGAGCTATCAGTTTTAAAAACAATTCCATTGGTTTTAGCTACATTTTCGTTATTACAGTGTTAAGTACGGATTTTCCTTTGAGAACTATCTGTTAACATCCCTTGTTTATTAGGCTCTGGGTTTGTTTTCCTTATCCTTATTATTTTGTGCTTTCTCTTAATGTGAAGTTGTAGCTTTTGGAGTAGATTTGGAAGGTATATGTCCCAATTTTCCAAATTTCTTTGTTTTTGGGCACAGATATTTAATATTCCCACAGAGTGGGGTTGACTGTCACCTCCCTTTAAGGCCTTTGATATACTACTGGGAAAGTTTTCTGTTACCACAAAACTGCCTCAATTTACCTAGTCTTTCTTCTGATTCTTTTATATGCTATCCCTACTTTACATTTAACTATTGTATGCAGAGATAATCTGTGGGATGTATATTTGGATTCATGGTTTAAGGTAGGCTGTTGATTTGAGTTATTTCTGACTAGTTATGGTTTTGTTTGTTTGGATTTTTCAAGAAGGGTTTCTTTATGTAGACCTTGAGTGTCCTGGAACTTGCTCTGTAGATCAGGCTAGCTTTGAACTCATAGAGATCCTCCTGCCTCTGCCTCCCAAGTGCTAGGATTAAAGGTGTGCAACACTCCTGGGCCTAGTAGTTTTTATACTCTCTGTCTCTCCTCTCTCTCTCTCTCTCTCTCTCTCTCTCTCTCTCTCTCCCTCCCTCCCTCCCTCCCTCCCTCCCTCCCTCCCTCCCTCCCTCCCTCCCTCCCTCCCTCTCTCTCTCTCTCTCTCTCTCTGTGATGTGCCAGATATCTGCACGGGAGGTCATCAGGTGGAAGGATGTTGAGGGTCCTCCCCTTATTGTTTTGAGACAGACTTTCTCACTGAACCCAAAGTTCACTGTTGGAGTTAGGCTGACCACATAGGAGCCTCTGGGATCTACATGTCTCCACCCCTGACCCACAATTCTGGGACTGCAGTCCATGTATCCATGCCTGGCGTTGATGTGGGCATTCATGTTTGAGCCCAGGTTCACCATCTTTTCCTGCAAGAACTCTTACACACTGAGCCTTCTCACCAGCCCTCATACTAAAGTGAATAGTCAATTCTTCCCACACTGCGCTGTCTAGCATGTCTTTAACACATGACATGTTTTTGTTCTATAGTCCTGTTCTTGGATTGCCTTTCTGTTCCATTCATCTATATTTCTAATCCTTGCTCTAGTGCTATTTTAGTAGGTACCACTTTTATGTTTTAAACAAAAATAGTATATTCACAAATGTTTTTTTTCCCTCTGACTCAAATTTATTATAGCTAACTCATAAGGTATTTCTTCCAGAAGGATTAAAAAAAAACTTCGGAAATTATTTTCCATAGTGTCTTGAAATTGGATAAAATAAATCAAGTTGGGAGAAACTGAAATCTTGGCATGTGGAATAATTTCATCTAGCAACAGTTTGGTTTTCTCTGGTTATTCAAGTCCACTTTCTAGAGCCCAATAAAGCTTTATGGTTCTTCAAATAGTTTTCATAAATATTTTGCTAGTGTACTTGAATATTTTGTATTTTTTGTAATTATTATTTCATAACTTATTACTAACACTTAGGAAAATTATATATTTTGTAATTGTTATAAACTAATTTATTTGTAAATATGTTTAGTAAATTTGGTAAGAGATGTGGATATTTCTGGTTAGGTAATCATGCAATTTATAAATAATAAAATGACATTTTGTTTTCTATTCTGATATTTACACACCACTTTTCTCTCCTTTCTGTCCTTCCCTCCCTTCCTCCTCTTCTTTCCTTTTCTTCTATCTCACACTGTACCTCATAGGAGCATCAGACTCACATGGTAGCCCAAGCAGGTCTTGAACTCATGGCAACACCTCTGGTTCAACCTCCCAAGAGCTGGGATTCAGGCATGTACCACTATGCTCAGTCCCCTTTCCATAATGCACTAGTTAATGCTTCACGCAAATCCTAGACAAGAGCCATGAGTGGTATGTGCTCTTGACTCCTCCTACACTGGAGCACTCAAATGCTTCACCATTAAGTGTGATTCACAGAGCTGGTGACAGCTGCTTCCCTCCTTCCCATCCATCTTGCCTGCATTTCTCAGACCTGCATTGTAGTCTGATGCTCACATCACCAACTTTCATCCCCTTTTGCTCCCTGTCTCCCTTCCCCTTTTGCTTTAATGGCTTTCTTGTCCTCCAACACCTACCCCAGCTGATTTTCTCTAGCACTTTCCATCTTGTCTACAATGGAAGCCGATGTGCGCCCATGGGAAATCCTCAGTAGATGTTATCACCAGTGGGAATTTCGTGGTGACTTGTGACTATGAACATGGCCACTTTCTCTTTTTTGGTTATAGAACTATGAAAATATTTTGGTTTTTATTTTCTCTTTTCAGTAGACATGTCAGAAATTTCTATGCTTGGTTTTCAAAGAGCTTGGGTTTATCCCCGCCTCCACCTCCTTCAGAACTAACAGTCTCTTTAAATCTGTCCATGTCACCCCGTTTCGCTGACCCTTGCCCCTGACTCCATGTTCTGCACCAAGGGCTCAGGTCCTTTCCTGTCATCCTTTCTTCTTTGCTTACTAATGACAAAAAGTTTTAAGCATTCACTTTTTCCCTTTTGTGTTTGCTTGTTTGAGACTCATCAGTTTTGAGCCGGCATAGTCTCAGTGTTTATTATTTATTTATTTGTTTTTGCTGTCTTGAGGTCTTGCAGTGGCAACCTGGGATTATGAGTGTTGACCACCACACTCAGTTGTGTTAATAACTAGGAACTGCAGTTTTGATCTCATAATTTATTTATGAGAGGGTATTTTTATTTATCTCTTGGTTATTGGTTTCTTCTTGAACTATAACATTTACTGCAATGGTTTTAATATTGTTAATATAAGAGTGGCTCTTTAAATGTATTGAATATTTCATACATTCACTAAAATACAATAATTTTATACATTTAATACAAATATATTGAACTTAATGTTTCATACATTAATACAACACAATACAAAACATATTTCATACATTCAATATAATACAATTGAATATTTCTGTGATCTAACATGTAACTGGATGCTATAATTCTTCCCTGGTTGATTAATAACAAAAACAAAGAAGTTTCTGTTGAATGATTTGATATGCAATATAGCTTTTCAGTCAGTTTTACCAATAATATTACCCACTATAATCTTTCTCAGTTTCTATTTCTAGTTTTATCAATTTTATTGTTCTATTATTTTTGTTTTGTTTTTTGAGACAGGGTTTCTCTGTATTGTTTTGGAGCCTGTCCTGGAACTAGCTCTGTAGACCAGGCTGGCCTCGAACTCACAGAGATATGCCTCTGGAGTGCTGTCTCTGCCTCTGCCTCCCGAGAGCTGGGATTAAAGGCATGCATGCCACACCCTGCTTCTTTCTATTATTTTTAAGATTTATTTTTATGTTTGTGTGCTTGTGTGTCTCTGTGAGTATATGTTTATTGAGGTAAGAAATGGGAGGTGTGTGTGTGTGTGTGTGTGTGTGTGTGTGTGTGCGCGCGCGCGCGTGCTTGTGTGTCTCTGTGAGTATATGTTTATTGAGGTAAGAAAAGGGAGGTGTGTGTGTGTGTGTGTGTGCGCGCGCGCGCATGCTTGTGTGTCTCTGTATGTTTGTGGAGGTAAGAAAAGGGAGGCAGATACCCTGGAGTTTAAGTTACAGCAATTATGAGCTCTCATGTGGATACTGTGAACTCAATTTAGGGCCTCTGTAAGAATAGTACATGCTCTTAACCACTGAGACATCTCTTCAGCTCTCAATGTATTATTTTCTGTAAACTTTTCTTTGTGTTCCTAACATAATTAAGTTGGCTCATCCACTCACATGTCCACTTGAGATACTTCACTGAGTAACCAGGAGGCATCAGGAACTGGATACAATTCGTTTCTTAGCAACACAGACTGTGAGATAGTCTTGCTGCCTCTTGACTTGGATTTGCGTTCCAATGAAGTAAGAGAGACAATAAATAAGAACCCCCCCTCCCACACAAACAATCAAACACATAATGTGGTAGATGGGATCAAGAGGTTAAAAAAAATCAATACGTAAAAACTGGAGAGATGGTTCAGTAGTTAAGATCACTTGCTGCTCTCCCAGAGGATCTGAGTTCAGTTCCCAGCACCTACACCAGGCAATTCCTAACCACCTGTAAGTCCAGCTCTGGGGAATCTGATACCCTCTTCTTCCCTCTGAGGACACCCACACGCACAGGGCATGCATTCACACAGACACACAGACACAGACACAGACACACACACACACACACAATAAAAAATGAGGTTGTGAAGTTGGGAGGAAAATGTATTAAGGAGAAACCTAGGGGGAGCTAGAGAAAGGGAACTGGGTGGGGGGCAGGGGGTAGACATGTTCAAGAAACATTGTATCTTTGTATGAAATTTTCCAAGAATAGGTTTTTTTAAAAATCGCATCAGGCAAGAAATAGAGGGTGGTCGCCTGGGAGAAGCTACAGTGAGTGGACAAGCTGGAGGAAGCCTCTCTGGTTGTGACAGATCTGAAGGAGGTAAAGGAGACAGCATTATAATCACCCCAGGGACCAGTATGCTGGGGAAAGGTCTACTAAGTGCAAGGTCCCCGAGGTAGGGTCCTGATTGGATATCCTTTCTGTTTTTGACGCTGTCACCCTTACTGCTACCGTCTTCTCCTGTCCTTGATACAACAAATAGGGACTTCTTGTTTCAATTTGCCATTGACTTAATCATGCATTCTCAGGTGTTCCAGAGGCTTCAATTCAATATTCTTGGAGCAAAGGGGAGGACACTAGGAAATGAGATGCCAGCACTCATGGTGTCGGCCAAGGTGATGGAGACCTTCACCAACTGAAGGCAGGCTTCTCAGTCTGACCAGTGCTATATGCATCAAATCGAACGTCATCAATGTCAAAATGCTACAGCGTTGTTCTTTTAGTTTATCTCAGAAGTGTGATTCCTACATGGTCATTGGCTTCAGACATTGGATGTCATTGCATGTAAAAAGTGTCTTAAACAAAATTATACTTCAAATTTATTTCTGATAGAAATTTACCTCTTTCATTAATTTTACTCTTTCATTATCAGTTGAAGTGTAGTGAAATGGTATCTTCTGGGTATCACGTCTCTCTAAATGCATGCAAGATTCAAACCCAGTCAGTCTGCCGGTTACATCCTATCAATCACAGTTTCCCAGTTACAGTCCCTCAGTCACAGTTTCGCAGCCACAGTCTCCCACTTACAATGTCCCAGTCAGTCTCACAGTTATAACCTCTCATTTACAAGTTCCCACTAACAACCTTCCAATCAGTCTCCTAGACACAGGTCCGCAGGCATGGTCTCTCAGTCATAACTTCCCTTTTACAACCTCCCAGTTACAACCTCAGTTCTAGTCTCCTACTACAGTCTTTTCACATTCCAGTCGTTGTAACCTCCCACTTCCCATCTCCCAGTTATAACCTCCTGGTCAGTCTCCCTGTGATAGTCTCTCAGTTACAGTCTTCTAGTGATAGCCTTTCTTCCCTTCCTATAATCTTAATATGCCTATAAATCAAAGTTTGTCTTCAGATGCTATTGTGTGTATGTACCAATATGGCTTGTGATTGCTAGATTATAGTGACTTCCATTTTACCCCTCTTTCATTTCAATCATGCCCTTAACCATTTTCTGCTTGACTCAACTCAATGTTGTAAATAGTATTCTCTCTCTCCTCTTTGATACCATTGCCCACCATGACATCCTCTCCATTTCCTCAAATGTACCAAATTGAGATCCCAGCATTTATTGTGTGATGTACTTTATTATGTCTGCTAAAAAATTAGTAGCGTTTCTTAAAGTGTGATTTGGTCTAGTGGATCTGTGGAACTGCCATTTTCATTCTTGGGAGATGTGTTGGCTAGGAGGGAACCTCAACTGAGAAGATACTTCCATAAGCTCAGGCTGTGAGCAAGCCTGTAGGACACTTCCTAATTAGTGATTGATGGAGGAGGCCCAGAGCATTGTGGGAGTACCATCCCTGGGCTGGTAGTCCTGGGATCTAAAGAAAGCAGACTGAGCAAGCGATAAGGAGCAAGCCAGTAAGCAGCACCCCTCTATGGCCTCTACATCAGTTCCTTCCTTGAGGTTCCTGCTCTATGCGAGTTCCAGCCCTCACTGCCTTTGAAAGAACTGTTATCTGAAACTGTGGGTGAAAAGAACCCTTTCCTTTTCAAGTTTCTTTTGGTCACAATGTTTCATTACAGCAATCCTAACTTAATCCTAACTAAGACAGGAGTCTTGCCAAATCTAACCTCTGAAACCCATTCTTAATCCTGAACAAATTTTCATTAGTTTGTTCTTTTTCAGACTTACTTGCTACATCTCTTTAAAAGAAACTCTGTGTGTGTGTGTGTGTGTGTGTGTGTGTGTGTGTGTGTGTGTGTGTGTGCATGCAGAGGCCAGAGATCAACTTCAGCTACCTTTTCTCAGCAATGCTGTCCATTTTTTTTTTTTAAGTGAGTCTCTCACTTGCCTGGAACTTGCCAACTAAATAAGGCTGGTTGCTGGTTGTGGACAGATCTCCATGAATCCACTGGGCTCTAGCTCTCCAGCTCTGGGATTACAACCACTGGTCACCACACCCAGCTTTTTTACATAGATTCTGGGGATTGAATTCAGGTCCTGTGTTTACATGATAATCACTTCACCAACTGAGTTTAGCCCTACAATTCAAAAGCTATTTGTTCTGTCTATCACTTTATACGTATACATACCCTAATTATGCATATATACAAATGGGCATTTTTATATAGAATAAGTAAAAGAGTCAGAATAGTAAGGTGTGCTTACAGTATAGATACATCCATGCTCTGTAAAGAGTATAAAGATAGGACTTGGGAGTTGTTTATATAAAATAGTTCCTTATAGAGCCTAAAATGTAGCTGGAGAAATGAAGTGCCACATGACTTAAAAAGTATAAAAAGCACTGAGGCTATCAAATGAAGTTTAAAATAGTAATGAAGCAGAAAACACAGGCAATGACTAGTAATGAGTAGTGTGGGATTTCACAGAAGGCAGAAGTGGGGTGGAGTCTTGGCTCCATCTTTGACTAGCTATGCAATCTTGGATGCATTATTTAATATTTCTACACGTTAATTTCTTTAACTTCTTATGGAGGCAATTGCAATATTCCCTTCTTAGAGCCGCCAAGAGACTGGAACTTAATAGAACAGACATTTTATACCACGGATATTTGGGTTTTGGCGACAGCTGTGCAATTTGAACATGCCTATCTTTGGGCCTTTTTGGGTATCGTAGTAGAAAAAGCATGAGGAAGGAAATGAGTTGTCCACATATTTCTTGGTCTGACCTGCAATACAATCCGGGGGTTGAGTGCAATGCCGATTAGACTTTTTCAAGAGAACTTCCAGAAAACTTCAAAAGATATAAATAGAAGTCACAGAGTAAAAGACATTTAGCATAAGGACATAAAGAATATCCAATAGTATTCATAAGAAAGGACAGGCAGGGTTGAGATGTAGTTTAGTTGCTAGAGTGCTTAGGTTGGATCAGCCAGGTATGGGGTACATCCCTATAATGCCAGCTCTGGGGAGGTGGATGCAGGATGGTAGAGGTTCAATTTGATCATTAGCTACAGATTAAGGCCATCTAGTGATAGGTATGACTCAAAAACAAACAAACAAACAAGAAGGAAAACAAATAAGAAAAGAAAGGTCACTTCCCATCTAGAAGACACGAAAAGCCCAAATGGTTTCAACAAGGTCTCCTGTGAGAGTTAGAGGACCAGCAGTCTGACATTGCTGCAAACATGCTGTGTAGTAACAAGTTGTGGGGAAGGGGACTTCGGCAGGACCCAGGGAAGCATCATAGCTGCGTTCAGTTGACTCACAAATCTACTTCCAAGAATACACCCTAAGGATATGTGGAAAGCTGTGAAGTAGTCAGTGTACACGGTTGCACACTATAGTGATACTAGCAACATCAAAAGATTGAGGCATAAATGATTAAGCCAACCAAACATGACATAGAGGGGGAAACTACAAAACTATAAAAAAAGGATGAAGGTACTTTCTATAAACATATAAAGTATTGTCTAAGATTCATGGATGAAAGAAATAATGTAAAGAATCACACATGTAGCCTATCTTTCGAATGAGAGAAGAAGAAAGATATCAACATATATTGATTTATTGCATCAGCTACTTTTTGTCCCTCTGACAAAATATCAGAGAAAATGACTTCAGGGAGGACCAAGGTTTCTTTTTTGGTTCTCAGTTTCAAAGGCATCAGTTGGCATCTCTATTACTGTGGGTCTGTGGAAAGATAGACACAGTAATGGTTGGAGCATGGGGCAGATAGGGTTTCTCAGGAGGAGAAAGACACAAGGCCAGAAAGTAAGTTTATTTCCAAGGTGCATTTCTAGCTTTGGCTTCTATTTACTAGTTCCCATTGCCCAATAGCCCATTCAACTATGAAGTCAGTAGTTAGAGCCCTCAAGATCATGTCATCAATCATACCTCAGTAGCTCCAACTGGTGTCAACTCATCCACACAGAGGCCCTGGGGGTACTTCACAGGTAAACCACCTCACTGTAAATGAGCAAGAAACACTACAAGGAGAAACTAAAAACTAAAAAAGCCTGCAGGTGAATCCAGGACAAAATAACTTGGAATCTGTTTTTTTCAAATGTAATTTTTAGGTTCAAAAGACTATACATATATTGCAAACTTGCAAACTATCCGAAAAAAAAAAAAAAGAACCCAAGAAAACAACTTAAAATTGAATGGTAACAGAAACTAAACCACACAGGTATTTGAGTGCACATTTGTAGTGAGGTATGCAACAAAAAGACACAGAGAAAGAAATAATATTAAATACTGTTCAAGAGTTCATCATTAGGAGAAAAATGTAAATAAACAATTATGCCTACAATGTTTGAAAATTACATTTGTGGTATAGGAAGTGATTCAGTATGGGAAGTAAAGAGTGTAGATAAACTATCACATCTAATAGGAAATGTTAGTATGAACCCTTTTACATTCAAAGTTACCACTTTTTTTTAGATTTGTCCAGTACAAATGCTAAAATAATAGGCAGCTTGGAGGTGGCCCAGCAATTATGAGTTATGAAGCCCTGCTATTCTTATAGAGGACCAGAGATTGGTTCCTAGCACCCACATCAGGTGGCTCACATCCATCTGTAGCACCAGGTCCAGGGGATCTATCACTTTCATCCAGCCTCAATGGTCACCCACAGACACAGAAATAAAAATAATATTTTTACAAATAAATAAACTATTGATGGCTCCCCACTCAATGAGCATTTGCCACTAGGATGATGGTGTCTAAATTACTGTTACCGAGAAGAACAAGGCTCTGGAAGGTCAGTTGTACCCCATTGTAGAGAAGGAAATCTTTCTTTAGACTGGAATGCTCAATTTTGTTATGAAGCAAGTTTTTAAAGACATAGTACACATTTAAAACAACACAAGATCCAAAAGAATGGATTCCCAATGGCCACTTAACTAATAATGACAATAATGGATGCAATTGTTGAAATCCATTGATCACACAAAATAGGAAATAGTCCCTATAAATCAGAACAACTCACTGGATACTATTGGAAAAAAAAAAGCCAAAATACCACAAAACTGAAGGAATTAGATATTAACCACTGATTCAGTCTTCCCATGTATCATATTTCAGGTTGTCAGAGGACCCTTGGTGATGTAAGGAGGGAACTGTAAAATCACCATTTCTGCAGTTAATGATTGGCAGTGGATTAAGAACCAGGTCAGGCATGGATAGGGAGCTCAGAACATGGCGGGCAGGGTAAGTGATTATATTGTCATCTTCTGAGTCTATTGACTTGTTATTGCCAACTGTGGGATGTCCATACTTCATGCACCTTCTGCAGTGGGGTGGCATGAAGCTCATGACACTCAATGAAATCTTAGCATAAAAAAGTGAAACTGTATCAAATCAAGTTTCCAGGAAACTCATGGTCACACAAGGAGGAAGTTAAGACTGTGGGCATCACAGATGGCTGGTTTGGCTTTTCAAACATGCCTAAAAGTTACTTTGAATTATAAAATTTTAAAACAACTCCTGGGAGAGCATTGGAAAGACACTTAAAAACCATCTTTAGATATTCTGGTCTTTGGGACATCCTCATTTAGGGGTAGAGTTTTCCTAAATCTGGCAGATCCCTTCCCAAATGGAAAAAAATGGCCTGTTTTGTTGAACTTGGACCTTCTTATGTATCCTTCAAAGAAACACACTGACTATAGTGTATACAATATGGTTTTGGGGCAGGTGTCCTATTATGATTTCTATTACATAATAAATGAACACCATGACCCTGGGAAGAAAGGACTTATTTCAACAACTGGGAGGAAAGTTAGGGAAAGAATTCAGGTTGGGAACCTGGAGGCAGGAAATGAAACAGACATGGAGGAGTGCTGTTTACTGGCTCACTCCCCATGGCTTGTGAATTTTCTTTCTCATATACCCAGTGCTACATGTGCAGGGGTAGTACCACACACAGGAAGATGGACCCTCCCACATTAATCATAAATTATCAAGAAAGTGACTCCCCCACAGACTTGTCCATGGGGCAGTCTGATGCAGGAAACCCATTAATTGGGGTTTGTTATCCCCAGACAACTCTATTTTATGTCAAGTTGACAAAAAACTAATCAACAATGTTCAATATCTATTTATCTATCATTCTACTTTCAGGAAGGATCTTCTTGTACCTGTCCAGAGTTTGGGGATGCCAGATCCAAGCTGGGTGACTTTTAAGAGCCAAATGAGTGTTCCTCTGCAGGGGTCTTAGCCCAACCACTGAAAGTTGAACTGGGTCCGAGGAAAGGTAAGTGTGCTGCTCACCTGTTTCCAAGCCTCCCAGAATCCTGGAGACAATCAGATGCAGCAGGGAGTCTAGTCAAGCAGGAACTTGTTTATCATCCCATAGCAAGTATCTTTTAAAGGAAAAAACTGCAGAAGCAGGGGTGGGGATGGGGAACAGCCATCCAGTGGTTTTAAAGGTCAGCATCAGCAGCGGGAGCATCAGAGCAGTCAGGAAACAGGACATCATCTGTAATTTTTGAAGAACACAAAAGCTTCTCAAGGGTCTGGCACCCTTGGACATGGTTAGGTATCATTGTATTGGTCCTCTTATTTTGGAGGATGAGCCTTGACCACCATTGTTGCTTCCTTTCCTTGTTGGTCAATCTATTCTTGGTCATCCTCCTGCACTGTGGAACAGGCAGGAAATTTAGATTTCTGCTGGAAGCCAGATGGCTCTTCCTCCCCTATGGAGAAGACACATCCAAATCTTCTTCCCATTGTAATGAATGGGCCTGGGCCCATCCATTGGGATGTTAGAGGGTCTTTCCATTTGACCTTAACTTGGGGTTTGGGATTTAGGTGGCCCCAATGTTTTTGGAACTTAGATTTGGTTGCTCATTTAGAAAAATTTAAAATATTAATAGTGAATAAAGCCATTCCTAGTTGTACATGGGAGCTGATTCCCCCTTTTGTTTTAAAAGTTGTTCTTTAAGATATTGATCATTTCTTTCTACAATTGCTTGTTGCTGAGGGTTGTAAGGGATTCCTGTAGTATGTTTGATGTGCCATCTATTGAAAAATTCTGCCATGGAATTACTGGCAAAGCAGGGATCATTATCAGTCTTAACCTGTGTGGGTAATCTGGGTAATCCTAGGGTTGGGAAACATTGGAGGAAATGTGCTTGAGCATGTTTGGTTTTTTTCTCCTGTATGTGCAGTGACCCAACAGACCCCTGAATAAGTGTCTATGGAGACAAAAACATACTTCTGTTTGCCAAAAGCTGGAAAATGAGTAACATCAGTTTGCCAGAGGGTACTGGGCTGTAGGCCGCTGGAGTTAACTCCTGGCAGCTGTAGAGGGGGAGCTCTTAGATATGGTTGACATGATTTGCAGGTGTGAGGTATCTTTTTTAGTTCTTATATAGGAATCATTGGGGATCTATTATGTAGCCCCCTCCAATTGACATGGGTCATGCAACTGAGTGGCTTCTTGTAGGATTAGTGCCACTGGGGCTGTCAACAGTCTATCTGCCCATTCCTTGCCCTTAGTCAGGAACCCTTGGATACCGGAATGTTTCTGAAGGTATTGAAGGTAAATTGGTGCCTCTCGATCCTCTAACAGGGCCTTAAGAGCACCATAAGGGGAGTTATAGGATTATTATTTAACCTAATATGTGCCTGAGGGATATGAGGAAGTAAGTTAACTTCATAAAGACTGTCTGAAAAAAGATTGCAGATTGTAGGGCTCAGCGATATCCTATTATGCCAGCGTCACAGCCAACATTTTCTTATATTGGACAGAACTCTGGCAGGGTTGGAATCTTTGGTGGCTTGGTGTTGCTTGGTATTCCCTAAAGTCAATGTAGGCAGAGCCTGCTCAACCCCCATCAGTGAAGATGCAAATGGCTTCCAGGATGAGCTCAGATGGAAACAAGGTAGGCATCTTAAGGAGTAGTATCTGTAAAAGAGGAGCCCATTTGGATGGCTCATAGTGGGAATCAATACTCTCCGTAAGTCTTTCTAAGGTGAGAGCAAGGCCGGTGTTAGCCTGAGCAAGCCATTCAACATCTGCCACCCCGAAGGGATAGACAATGGTATGGGGGGGTCTAACCCATAGTGTCAGAGGGCCTGCATCCTGCCCTTTATGATGGTGTCAGCCAGCTGATTTGCCTGACAGTAGACCTGGGGTATTTCTCACAAAAAATAAGGATCCATTGCAATGGCTCCTCTTCCTGGGTTAGAACCGCTGTAATCAGGGAGGCTCTAGAAAACAGCCAGAGAGACAAGGACCTAGTCACCAAATACCTCCTTAGAGAGCGTTTTCCAAGGCCGTCTGAAAGACAAGGAGCATCTCTTGGTGTTCCATTGTCATGGTTATAGTATCATGAGGCACCTTGTCCTTTAGCATAGTATACAGGGGTACCAGGTCTTCTGTGGGGATTGACACCCAGGGTCTCAGCCAATCTCCCCCAGTAAGTGCTGGAGCTGGGTCAGGGCCAGATTTGGGCACCTCAAGATCAGGCTTAAGAGGGCTGGCCTGTGTCATCGTGAGGTGCGACCCAAGTACTTTTAAGGGGGGCATCTTTTGGACCTTTTCTGGGGCCACAGTGAAGCCCCCCCAATTTTAAAGCAATTGGAGCACCTGTGTCACAAAGCCCTCCAGATATGCTGGATCCTGATGTCCCCAAATTAAATCATCCATAAAGGCATATATTATTAAATCCTTTGACTTTAGCATAGACCTTAAGAGTGACAGCAAGTCAGGCTATTAGCTATTACCTGTGGTAGCAATACCCATTAAAAACATTGATCAGGTTTGGAATAATTAAGTGAAGGAACAGAGAAAGCAAATTTGTCACAGTCCTCTGGATGTAGTGGTATAGAAAAGAAGCAATGTTTAATATCAATTCCCATAAATGTATACTCCGTGGAAATAGTAGGCGTCCAGGGCATGCTCCTTAAGGGGTGCCCACCAGTTCTATCCTGTCATTTATCTTGTGCAAATCTTGGAGCATGTGCTAAGTCCCAGACGCCTTTTGAATTACAAACACCAGCAGGGTGTTCTATGGGCTCATAGAAGGGCAGATATGTCCCAGCCTTAATTGTTCATCCACTAGCTGATGAAGTGTTAGCAGCTTAGGTTTAGTTAGCAGCCAGGGCCAGAGATGGGGATTGGTGTTGTTGGATACCTACATCTTGGGAGGCTACCACCCATCTGCTCAGGGAACTGTCTTTTAATCCCGGCGCAGGCCATTCTATGGTCCCCATTTATCTCTTCCCATTCCAGCAGTTTGATAAATTGTTCTCTGAGATCTCCTGGCAGCAGCTTGCACTGAATGCTCTGTTGGACCCAGTCTATAAACTCTGGCAAAGGCTCGCCAGGTTTCTGCCTCACCCCAGCTATGGGGGACTCAACAGGCCCATTGTCTAGTTTAGCCCAGGTGTTCAACCCAGCCTGCCTCACCTGATCCAAATATGGTCCAGGGATCCCTGCTGAACCCCAGTGGAGTAACCACCTCCTGTTCCCGACAGCATAGCATAGGTAATAGGATGGTGGGGTTAGCATGCCTATTTGCCTCAGGTTGCACCTTATATTCCTCTTTATAAAAGGCACATCGCTTGATAAACTGAGAACTAGGGAGGACTGCTTTAGCCACATCCAGCCAGTCCACGGGAATGCCCGGATCATAGGTGATGTCCTGTAAGGGGTTCTGTGCCCAAGGGGAATTAGGGCCATCTTCTGTCATGGTGGAGCTCTTTAAGGTCCTTGGCCTCCCACGGGTACCAGTCTAGAGCCCTGACAGGCCCAGAGGCCAAGTTTATAGGCTTGCCTGTAAACTGGGGCCTCCAGCTCTCAACCTGCCGTTGTCTGGTCGATCATAGGGATCCAGGTCCCATGGGTTTTCCCTGAGAGTGGTATAGGAGGACCCAACATTCTCGCTCCTGGGCTCCTGGGAGCATAAGGCAGGGGTCTGGAGATTTTTTGGGGTGGATGGTTCGACCCATCCCTTCTCTGACTCATCTTTGGTGGACTTCTCCGGTCCTTCTCTTTCTCCCTTCTTACTGAAAATAGAGTTACCCATACTAAGGGTCTCACTTACCCTGAGAGACTGCTTAGCCTCGACTGAAATATAGGTCTTTTGTGCCCCCAAGTTGAGGGCGCTAGATGCAGGGGTCTTAACTCAGCCACAGAAAGCTGAGCTAGGTCTGAGGGAGGCCTCCCAGAATCCTGGAGACCATCAGACGCAGCAGGGAGTCTAATCAAGCAGGAACTTGTTTATTGTCCCATAGCAAACATCTTTTAAAGAAAAAAACAAAAAACAAAAAAAAAAAAAAAAAAACAAACAAACAAAAAAAAAAAAAAAAAAAAAAAAAAAAAACAAAAACTTCAGAGTGGGAAAACAGCCAGCCAATGGTTTTAAAGGTCAGAATACCATGCGTCTAGGCTCCCTAGGCTTTACCTAGTGAACAGAAGCTGTCCATGCAATGACCTCGTCTGATTCGATCTAGGCAATCCATCATCTAATTTTTTTTTTCTTTTTGTGTGTGTGTGTGTGTGAACAACTCAGGTCTCACCCATCTGACTTCCCCTCAGTGCCATCTTTGACTGGCTTGTGTACTCTTCCTCCAAAAAGGCTTGATTCATTGTCTCTTAGAATCCTGTGGCCCATTTGGTGCTTGTGGAGTTGGATACCCTAGAGCTGGGATTACATACAGTTGTGAGCTGCCTGATATGGGTACTAAGAACCAAACTCAGGTCCTCTATAAGAGCAGTATGCTGGTTGACTTTTGTCAACTCATTACTAGCTAGGGTTATCTGGGAAATCAATTGAGAAATGTCTCCACCATACTGGCTTGTGGGCAAATTCTGTAAGGCATTTTCTTGACTGACGATTGATGTGGGGGCGGGGCACAGCTCATTGTTGGCAATGGCAACAATGGTCCTTAGGCAGGTGGTCCTTGGTTTCACTTTAAAAAAGCTATAGAGAACAAGGTGATAAGCAGCTATTTTCCCTATGACCTTTGCTTGAGTTCCAGCCCCTAAGTTCCTGCCTTGGCTTCCCTTAATCATGAATTGGAAGTCAAATAAATCCTTTCTTCCCTGGGTTGATTTTGGTCTTGGTGTTTATCACAGCAACAAAACCTAACTAATACATGTTAGCTTTCTTACCAAGGACTCACTGTTCCAACACCTACTCACTCATTTACTCTCTGTAACTAGGGTGTGGCTAATTCCTTCTTGGGATACTGAGCCAGAGGACCTGAGATGAAGTAGATTTGCAGGCTGAAGATGATTTTTCCAAGGGAGAGCTGAAATTAGGGCTGAATATGATCTGTACAATTGGATTATAACATTTAATTCCTGCCTCTAATTGTGTTAATAGAATCATTATTTTTTTAAAAGGATATTAAAACAACTGTTGCTATGTAATGCCTTTCAAAAAGTCAGATTATAAGCTCTAAATTTAGACTTGACCTCCACCTGCCCTTTCTTGGCTTGATGATTTGTAAAGGGTCCATGAAATCCCAGTTGCAACCAATCCAGAGGGTACTGGAGAATGTTCCAAAGCACAGTATCCCCGGGCACTTAGTGTTATGTTTTTTGAACCATCTCCCTTGTAGGGGTAAAGTCTGCAAATAAATATTTCTGTTTATTGTTACTTGATAGCCATCAGAGGGGAGGTACAACATACCCTCAGATTATGGAAAATCAGTCTTCCTTCCCTGGTGTGGACCCAAATGAGAGTGAGCCACTGGCTGGGTCACAGCCAGCAGAGAAGGGTCTGGTGGGCAGTTCTGGGAAGAGTAGGGGCTCCCCAAGTGTTGAACTAGTTGTAGGTGGGATCTCCCTTTATTGTGTCTGCTTTTGTGCTTGGAGTTGCTAAAATGTTCCTAAGAACAGAGATGATGTGGATCACCAGGCTACCCTGGATGCAGAGGGGCTTCTGTGTCTCCAAACTTACACCCAGGGTACAAGAGGGCCGAGGAATCCCCTGAGTTCTTCAGGCTCTTAAGGGGGTAAGTAGACCTCTCACAAAGATCTTAATCCAGTGGAGGGAGAGCTAGAGGGAATCAAAATTACAATGATGTTCTGAGGATCACACATGAATCTATAGTTTGTGGACTTCTTAGATCTCTTGTTATCCAAGAGGCAGAATCAATACATGTAGCTCTGACCTTCCCAGACATGAACAAACAGCCTTATCCTCCAACCACTGCTGGGAGCCATCTCCACTACCATGCTCTTCCCACTATGACAGATAATACCTCTAATGGTGAGCCTGAACATGCCCTTCCTCTCTTAAGCAGCTTCTTCTCACAACAATGAATAATATGTTGTGTGTTGGAATAGTTACTCTAGAGGCTAGTCAAGGATTGATTAGAAGCCAACAGAATAACCCCTTTGCATCCAGGTAGCTTCTGGCTCCCACTGTCTTCTCCAGCAGCTAATTTCTTTGACTTCTCATGGTCAATGCTTGATGTTTTAAATGCTGTGAATTCTGTGTCAAGCTGAAATCCTTCCTTCCAATCTTAAATGTTCACTCTCTTTCCAGCCTGTGGTTGATGTAGTATTTGTTTTTCTCATTACTGTGACAAAATGTTAAGAGAAACAGCCAAAGGGAAGAGAAATTTGTTTTGATTCCCTGCTTTAGTCTGGCAGGGTATGGCAGACGTGGTGGGCACATTCCTTGCAGTGGGGACATGCAGCAGAGGCTCCTCACATTTTGGTGGATCAGGAGGCAGTGGGGCCGGGGAGGGGCAGAAGTGGGACAGAGGCCTTCTGTGGTCTTCAGAGGCCTGCCTTTAGCAGCTTATGTCCAGTGGTGAGACGTCATGCTCTGAAGGCTCCATGATTTTCTAAGACATCATCACCAGCTGAAAGGCAAAAACTTAAAACTTGAACTCATGGGTGGCATTTCATATTCAAACCATGACAGTGTCAATACACTTTGCTCACTGTACCATTTATTGAATGCCTAGAGAAACACCAAGCTGTTGACACCGTTTCTTGTTTAGATTATGTTTGGAAACTCTGCATTTCAGGGATTTGAATAGCCAAGTAATTGTTAAAGTAACCCCCTCCAATGGTATGTGATCCTGCGCTCAGTATCACAATGCTTACAAAATTTCAGAAAAAGCAGGTTGGGTGGTTTTAAAGGAAAACATCTATTTTGCTGATGTTGGCCTCTGTGAAATAGAGAAAGGACAGCTCTAGTTTGTGGAATAGAACATCTACTTGCCAGAATGTTGGGAGCTTCCAATGTTCTTCTTGTCATACGTTGTCCAGAATTCTTTTCCAATTGACCTCAATAGGAGGCCAGCACACTTCCTTCAACAACGAAATGCAGACATTCCAATACAATCTTTTCCAGCTTGTTATAATGACATGTTAACACTTATGACTCAATTGCTTCTAGTGTAGTCATAGACTTGTGTAACCATCAATAAGATTGAGGACATTTTCTTTATCAGAAAGAGCATCTCCTTGATCACTTCCTATTTCCTTTCTCATCTCCAGTCAACCAGCCCTTAGCTTCCTGTCTTTGTAGGTGTGTTTTCTGTGCATTTTATATAAATGGAGTCAAACAACACATGGTCTTTCATGACTGTCTTGTTTCAGTTAGCATGATGTTTTCAAATGAATCCATGCTGCGGTCTGTTCAAAAGTCATATCTTTGATGACTACTATTCCACTGTGTGGATGTACTACATTCAATATATCTATTCTCATCAAGGGACTATGAGGAGTTTTTTTTTCCTTTGGTTCCAACAAACATTAACATCTGCATGGGTTTCTGTGTGGGGATGTAGCTTAGTTCATCCTGCAGTTCAATGTTTAATATACTAGGCACTGATACTTTGCTTTCCAAAGCACTGACACCCCCTTACCTGCCTACCAGTGGCCCAAGAGACTCTGACTTCCCTGGTTGATCACCCATACTCAGTGTGTAATTAAAAAACCCTTTTTTAGTGTTTTAATTTATTACTGGTGTGTGTGTGTGTGTGTGTGTGTGTGTGTGTGTGTGCACAAAGGCACATACATAGAGATCAGAGGACAACTTTTGGAAGTAGGTGACGGAACTCAGGCTTTTACCAGCTGACATTTCACCTGCCCACTTTTTTTTTCCAACTGAGTACTGATTGTTATTTTCCTCATTGCTAATCCCCCTCTCCTTACACACACCCCTCCTTTTTTTTTTTTTTTTTTTTCTGAGACAAGCTTTCAGTATGTTGCCCTGGCTTCCCTGGATCTTGATGTGTAGCCCAGATTGGCCTCAAACTCAGAGATCCACCTGCCTCTGCTTCTTGTGTGCTGGGATTAAGGTGGGTGCTACCATGCCTGGCCCCATTGTCTCATTTTTATTTGCATCCCCTCATGACTAATGACATCCAACATCTTTTAAAATGAAAATTGGTCACTTGTATATAATTTTGGAGAATGCACATTTAACTCTGGTGTCCATTTTCTAATTGAATTGTCTTTTAATTTCTAGGCTGTAGGGCATCATTACATACTCTTGGTCCAACGCTCCTTGAAGATACACGATTGAAAGGAAACTTTCTTCATTTTCTTAATGGAATCATTTGAAGCACAAAGCTGCATCTTTTCATTATGCGAAGTTGGTGTTCACACAGTACATTGGGCCTCTCTCCCTAATGCTAATGGCATTAGCCCTGCCAAAGGTCAGGCCCATGGGCATTTTATTTACTTTGGTCCCAAACCAGTGTCCTGGATATCTTCTGAGATCTCTAAATCCACACAAATATGAGATATTTGTACTTAATGATTTTATTTATAGCCTTCAGCTGTGGTTTTGATTTAAGCAAGCATCTTTTTTTTTTCTTTTGCTTCCTTACTACATCTTAACCACTGAGCCATCTCTCTAGCCCTGTTTCCTTGTTTATTTCTTACTAAAATTTGTGTGTGGAGTGGCTAGAACTCATGTGGAGTTGGGGACCTTACATTCTTAGTGTATGTTTGCATTTTTGGGACAGGTGGTAAGCTTGCTCATGTCCATGCAGAAGTGCAAGGCCATTTTTTGAGGGAAGAACAAGAAATTTGTCATTGCTAAGCACTGTGAGTCTGTGTATTAGGGCAGTGCAAGGTGGGATTGAGGTCCAAGTAGAAGAAAGGCAGAGAGACAGAAGAAAGGAGATGTGGCAGATAAGAGGCAGAATAAACAGAAATAGAAAGGAAAGAAGGATCAATTGTGAAGGTCCCAGGTACTCTGAGGAATGGTTCACAGCACCCTTAGTGATGCAGGGAGGAGACCCCACCCTTCAGTGGGTCTCAGAAGATTGTGATGCCTTGCTCAGTCTTGGTCCAGAGTCAGCACAGCACATTGAGGCACTGATTGAAGTCCATCTCCTCTAACTGGACTTAAGACCCCTCTAGGGGAGTCTGGGAAATGTAGGAGAGTGTCGAGATGTGATCTCAGGAGGAGAGGATGCGTTCTCAGTAAGATAAGACTGTGTGGCAATACATGTATTAGTAATTATGGGTTAATATTTAAGACAGAACTAGCCAATAAGAAACTCTACTTACTGACCAACAGCTTTATAATTAATAGAGTCTCTCTGTGTTATTTTGGGACTGATGCAGCTCTGGGACCAGGCTGGTGGGAAAGTGCTCGTAGCAAAATGGCGCCTGCAATGTGGGTACTAAGAACTTCCACTTAAAACTTGACAAAAGCCTAAAAAGGGATTTTAGAAACAAAATATTAGAGACAAGTAAGGCTTCTTGGTAGCAGCATTTTTGTTGGGTGGGCTCTGTTTTGCTAGAGACAAGCAGAGACTCATTTTGCTCCTTTAAGGGAGGTTTCCTGACTTGGCATAAGCAGAAAATGGTACAAGCTGCTGGCAGTGGCAATGACCACATCTCCAAGCAGGCAGCATGCTGCTTGATGGCAGTAAAGACCAAGGCAGTGAGCACAGCTCTCAGTGCTGGCGATAAATGTACCCCTGCCACACTGGAAAGCCAGCAGCTAAAACAGCCTCAGCTTTAATTTTAGCAATCTTGTTTAGCAGGTAAAAGACTCACTGCCAGAAAAAGATAAAGATTTACAATAAAGACAGACTCAGAGGGAAAAAGTAAAATCTCTGAAGGTTTACAGTGTGTTTAAAAATATATGTAGGCTTGTGAGAGAAAAAGAAACAGGATAAAGTAGCTTAAAAGAAGAAAGGAAGGAAGGAAGGAAGAAAGGAGGGAAGAAAGAAAGGAAACAAGAAAGAAAGAAAGAAAGAAAGAAAGAAAGAAAGAAAAGAGAGTAGCTGGTTGCAGTGGCACATGCCTTTAACCCCAGCACTTGGGAGGCAGAGGCAAGCAGATTTCTGTGATTTCAAGGCCAGCCTAGTGTACAGAGTTCAAGGGCAGCCAAAGTTACACAGTTTCAAAAAAGGAAAAAAATAAAAGTAAAATAAATAGAGTAATAAAAGAGCCATGTAAAGATGGAAAATACACAGGGAGTCTGGATACTGCATGCCATTGTCTTGTCTTTGAATTGTTTGACTGCTGAGGAAATAGCAACAATTGCTAAGAGAAATGTTGCTGGATTAATCCAATTTGTATATTTTTAAAAATGCCTTATTCCTCAAAATTTAAATCTAAGGATATGTTACTTTGGAAAAGAGATTTTATTTCTATTCCACAGAAAATGAAAAGCTGTGGATTCCTTCCAGAGTCCCAGGTGATCCAATATTCAAAACAGCTGGGACAAGCCAGCCTTTCAGACCAATACAGCCAGGATTTCCGGGTCTTCCTAGAATCCCCATGGTATAACAGAAGGAAGCAGTTTGGAGAAAATGAATCCCACATTCCCAAATATTCTCTACAAATGTTTGCTTTCATTTAAATGGGGTTGGTTATAAATGGGTAATGATCACAATTTCTTTTTAAAGAAAAAAAAAAAGGGGGAATAGGATATAGAAATGAATATTTTGCATTGGTATGGATTTTCATTTATTGATACAAATTTAAGGTCAATTTTGTGATATGTATATTTCTCTTCTTGTTTAGGTATTGTGTTTGTATAACACACTTAAAAATGTAATATGTAATTAAGTATAGATTATAATAGTCAAAACTTATAGTTAGGTTAGTTAGATTTTCTAGATATAAAGAGATATATTTGAGGTGGATTGATATTCTTCAAATCTTTCAAAGACCTACAGAATATGACATTTAAAGTATTTTAGCATTTTTCTTGATAGTGAGACACAACTGCTCCTGGCAAAACTAATTATGACTGAGAGAAAGATGGGCATCAAAGAAACTTGTTATGGAGTTTGCTTTTGATATAGCAAGACTAACCAAGAAACTGCTCCTGTCTAGAGTGTTTGGCTGTATGCGGTATAAACTGGGCATGCAGGACCCACAGCAAAGTTACTGCTGAATTTGTAAAACAAGATGGACATTGCTACAGGGTTCCTGCTTCATGAAGAGTCTGCCAGACATTCTCCAGCAGAATTGACTGACAGAGAAATTTGACTGACAAACTGCCTATGCAGGCAGACAGTTTAAGATTTCCTGCTTAACTGAGAATTCTGTCAGATACACTATGCCCTATGTGCTGAAAATGGATGCCCCAACAGTACAGAAGAACTTCAGGTGACTGTCCAGGTAGTGAATGTCCCCATCATTTCTAGAGTTTATATATTATCCTTCTGTGGTCTTTGGTGGAGTTGAAAATAGATAGTTATGGTTATAGTTTTCCTTAGCTAGAATTAAAGATAAGTTACATATAAGACTTTAGACTCACAGAGATAGGATAGATGATGAAATATTTTCTTTAATTTTTGCTAAACATTAGTGAACTAAATATTGTTAAATATAGTTCTTTTTTGATAACTGTTTTGTTATATATAATTTTACTATGTTAAAATTAAAACCTTTCTTTTTATTAAACGGAAAAGAGGAGATGGTGGGAGATGTCATGTTTCTCTTATTGGTTAATAATTAAAGTACTGTTGGCCAATAGGGAAACAAGATAGGTGGGACTAGGAGAGATGGAGGAGTCTGGGAAACATTGGAGAGAGTCCCGATGTGATCTCAGGAGGAGAGGATGTGTAAGACTGGCACTCTCAGTAAGATAAGACCATGTAGAAATACATATATTAGTAATTATGGGTTAATATTTAAGACAGAGCGAGCCAATAAGAAAGTCTAGCTATTGGCCAACAGATTTATAACAGAAACAGACCCCTCTAGGGCAGGACCCTGAGACCTGTATGAGGTGAAGCTAGTGTTGGAGCTGATTTCCCAAGACCCAGTTGTGTCCTGCGTGGATTTACGCTCTGAGTCCCATCTGAACATTGAGTCGGAGTTGTTAACATGGATTTAAGATGAGAGCTTAATTTAAAGTGAAAGTGTCTGTGTGTATATTTAGGAAAGATTGTGACAGTAGGTGAAACAGGACACCAATCACAACTTTCTTGTATTTAATGGTTTAAGTAACTGAGTTCACATTAAGAGTTAGTAATCTTTCAGTAAACAAAAAAGCTATTACGTTTTATGAAACTTCCAGATGACTTTCCTGGTCATACACACCTTTACTGGTGTCACAGGTTTTAAACTCCTTCACTTAGCAAGCATTTGACAACGCTGGGTAGCTGTCATTTGTAGGCTACCTGGTAATCGTCAGTGCTTTGCAATTCTCCCGTGAGGCCTTCAGAGTCTTTCTTTCTGCACTTCTTATTGGGAAGTGATGATGTCAAAACAGACTCAGCAAACCAAATCCCCCAGGAACAGATTCCTGGGAAAGAGGCTGACGTTCCCATTTAAGAGAAAGTAAGAGTGTGGGAAGTCCCTCCATGGGAACGTTCCCACACGAGGTTGGTCACTAGACATGCATTTCTTACTTTTTTACTAATATTTCCCATGTGCATAGAAGGTGACTGCTTCTAATTTCTGGTCTTCATTTTCAAGCATTGCTTTCCCCAGGGGAGTTTAACATATTGGCATGGAGGACTAGAGCGGTGACAGTCTGGACAGCTTGGGATGAAGTCTGGTTCCTGACATTTATGTATTTGTGTGGAAACAGCCTGGTCACCTTTAGGCATGAATTTTCTAACTGTTGCATGTCTAAATTCCTCCCCATTTAGTCCACGAGAGGCCGTTGCTATCCCTTGCAAGGTGGTCTCTTTCCAGTGTAAAGCCTTTCTTCCTTGCTCTGTTGATGGGTAAACTGCTGAGCTGTTTGGGGAATCACAGTTCACTCAACTGATCAAGGGCATATTTTCAGATTAATTACAACTCTGCCTGGTGGATAAGCCAAAGACTTGTTACTGTATTTCCACTTAAACAACAACAACAAAAAGTGTTCTGTAAAAAAAATGATGCCAGTATCATGGGCTTAGTAGACATAGATAGATATTATGGTTCCATAGAGAAATGAAACAATAAGACATAGAGAGTATACACATGTATATACTATATATTCTGTAGAATATATTCAACATATAATTCAAAATATATACTTTAAATGCTACACATATTTTTTTTCATTTTTTTTTTTTGAGAAAAGTATTTCTCTGAACTGGGACTCACCAACTTAGCTTGGTGTGATGGTTAGCAAACTGGGGAACTCCCTGTCTCCATATTCCCTCACTAGGACTACACATGCTCATCCCAATACTGGGCCTTTTACGTGGGTGCTGGGGACCCGAACTCAGGTACCCATGTTTATGCATCAAGACATTGTGCAACAGAGCTGTTTCCCCAGCCTCCTTCACCCAGGAAAGGAAGGAGGTTCAGCTGGGCGTGTTCCTCCAGGAGGGCCTGGGACTTGCTTTGACTGCTACTCTTTCTCCCCAGGCCACACACACTGCTGAGGGACAGAAGCAGCTACTTTGTTGGAAGATTCACTGTCCTTGATACTGTTTACACTTCTCGTCCAAACCTCTTCATGTGCCCGTGAAACCGTCTCTTTCTTGCAGTAGGTAGCTTTCTGTCCTCGGCTTCTGTAGGCTCCACATCATCAACAGGCGCATGTGTTTTGTCCACTTCTTTTACCACAAACCTAGTGCCCTTTCTACCTTAACCAAGCACTTAGGCCTTGACCACAACTTTTCTTTTCAGTTGGGAGTTCTGCAACAAAAATTGTGGCACTGTTATTTTGGTTTTCCTTCTTCCCAGTTTCACTGGCAAAACAGTTATTATTATATTACCAAGGGTATTAGCAACCTCATCATACACTGCTATTTTAGTCCTTCTTAAGTAGCTATCTTTTACCTCTCTGTGGCATGGCTAAATTGTTAGCACCACTTACTCCTGTGCTTCTGGACCAATATTGAGTAAAACACAGGTTCCTCAAATGCATAGAGAAAGGGCCCAGTTGACTTGATAACTGAGATGTCTACCAAGTCACAGCTGGAGGGTAGGGCACCCAGGAAGGACACACTGCATGAAAGGGTGATGCATTTCCTGAGCAAGGTAGGTGGGATGACCTGGAATTTCATCATGTTACTCAGAACAGTGTGCAGTTAGAACCTCATGAACTGTTTACTTCTGGAATCTTCTATTTAATATTTTTGGTCTGTAGCTAGCCACGAGGAATTGAAAGCACAGAGGCTATGGCACAGTCATAACTTTATTTAATAACAAGTGCTTATAGAACTCGTTCAAATCCTTTGGAAAATATTGATGTTTACTGACACCAACCTTTTCCTCATCTGTTCAAACAGAGTCACCACAACACAATTACTAGAGTGCCAAAATCTAGTCACAAAATATGAGCTACAGCAAGTCTGCCCCCTCTTTCTGTCCCACAGAACATGATTTTCCAAGTGCCACCTAATAAAGCAAAGCAGAGTGAATTTCTCATAAAAAAGAGAGAGAGAGAGAGAGATGTTGAACGTTAGTTGTATTTAGCCATTTTT
This sequence comes from Phodopus roborovskii, assembly GCF_943737965.1. Lineage (NCBI taxonomy): Eukaryota > Metazoa > Chordata > Mammalia > Rodentia > Cricetidae > Phodopus > Phodopus roborovskii. The sequence continues at coordinate 46,878,282 of NW_026126511.1, read as the reverse complement.
AAATTACACCATCTACATTATCTGGGGCAGTGTTTATTTTAAAGAGTGAGCTAGAGCAGAAAGACTCTGACAAGGGCAAGAAGACTCAGAACACAAAAGTGGTCAGAGGGGCAGGTCCAAGGTGAGGCAGCAGGGAATCGGGCATCTCTTCCAGAAGGTACAGGTCCGTGATGTTCAGAGCCTACACAGGATGAAGCTGCCTTCTAGTGGAGGAGACAGACTGGAAGAAGGCCAATTTGTAAGACAGCCTTGAGTCATCCAGTCCCTGGCTGAATGGAGGTGATCTCTCCTTCCCCACATAACTGTCAGAAAATGATGAGATAGATGCTCTTCAAAGTAAAGAAGGATCAAACCAGAGCCACCAGTGTTCAGCACCCAAAAACCTAAATCAAAATGAACAAAACCCCACAGAAACACAGAACAGCACATTTAAGAAATGGGAGCTAAAAAGGCAACACATTCAAGTTCACAGAAAACCTAAGTGTGATGGTTTAAAAGCAAATGGCCTCCATAGGCTCAAGGGGGTGGCACTATTAAGATGTGTGGACTCCTCGGAGGAAGTGTGTCACTGGGGGAGAGCTTTGATGTTTCAGATGCTCAAGCCAGGCATCTTTCTTTCTTTGTCTTTCAAGCCAGGCATCTTTGATCTTTGTCTTTCTCTCCTCCTGCTGTCTGCCCATCCAGATGCAGAACTCTCCCTTATATTTCAGCACCATGTCTGCATGCAGGCAGCCATGCTTCTCACCATGATGATAACAGGCAAAACCTGTGAACTGTAAGCCAGCCCCAGTTAAATGTCCTTTATAAAAGTTTCCATCGTCATGGTGTTTCTTCACAGCAATAGAAACCTCAACTGTCTAAGACACTAGGTATTAGAACAAGACATGGATTTTATAGTTGTGATGATAAATATATTTATCTAGGAAAAAAGCAATGTGGTGGAATATGTTTTGCTAGAGAACTGAGACCTAGAAGGGATTTTGCAACTTAAAAATACTACAACTGCAATCACAAACTGAATAAAGATTTTAAATCAGATTAGCCACCTATCATTGACCAATAGGAAACATCTAGAATGAAGTTGTGAGAGGCAAAAACTTGAAAGAAAAAAAAAATGATGCCAAAGTTATTTAAGATGAAGAGCACAGGTACAATGCGTGATGGGAATGTCATGTGGAAAAGAGGCCAGTGAGGTGGAGGCAGTATCTAATAACGAACAAGCTGAGATAGTCCCCAAACTCATGAAAGATTCAAGACACAAACTCGAGAGCAATGAACCCAAAGGGCTTTTAATGAACGATGCCCACTCCTAGACCTTGAGCAGCAAAGCTGTTGATGGTCAAAGGCAGAGGAAGTCTTGGCAGAAGACAGGACAGTGATATCTGCATCTTGACAGGGCAGCTGTCTTTTCAACACCCGTAGCTCAAGCCAGGAAGAAAGAGAACAGCTTCTTGGCACTGAAGGGAGGCATTGACCACATGGCATTGCAGGAGCTCAAAATGCCTCCCAAAGGTGGAGACAAAGCAGAGACGGTTCAGATGAGCAGACCCAAAGCCACACAAACCTGCTCTTAGAGACCACATGGAAGGACTGGAAGATGGCTCAGAGGCAAGAACGATTGCTCGGTAAGTATGAGGACCAGAGGACCTGAGTTCTAATCTGTAACACCTATGTAAGACATTGGGTATGGCTGTTATTCCTGAAACGCAGCACTGTGGGAGAGCATAAAAGGTGGGCATCCAGTTCAGTGAGATACCCTGTCTCAAGGCAACAAGGTAGAGAGAAATAGAGGAAGATGACTGGCCTCAGGCTTTGACCACACACACACACACACACACACACACACACTGCACTGAAGGAAAAATTATAGCTTGTCCTCATGCTTTCTCAGTACACAGTATTAAAAACTGAGGAGGAATGAAGAAATTATTATGGAGATATTTATAAATGAATATTTGCTATAGAAGACTAATTAATAATGTCCTATGTTTAACTATGCGCAAAAAACCAGCACACTATCAACAGTCCAAAAAGGCAAGGTTGTAGTAAAGTGAGACAAAGTTCCAAGATCCTTTAATTCAGAGAAATGATAAATGTGTAATTATCTACGAGCCTATTAAATTAAGGACACACTCTATATCTTCTAGGGTAGGATAAAAAAATTATACAATAGGGGGAATAAAAAGTGTTAAAAGGAAAATCTCAAGGGGATAAAGAAAAAACAAGAACTGGGAAAATGGCAGATTTTACTCTAATTACTTATTTTGTTAAGATTGACAGACAAAATCATAATGTGGATAAAAGATTATTAAAGCAGATTTTAAAAACCATTAGTATCAATATGCTTTTTATGAGACTGCCCTTAAAAATAAAGAGGGTGGAAGCATGGTTCTGCAATAGAGAACATTTTAGAGGAGGGGAAATACATGACAAAGATATGAAAAAAGCCTAAGTAAAATATGTATATTGAAAAAATAATTTATTCTTGTGGAGTTCCTGAGTTCAATTTCCAGCATGCACATGGCAGCTTGCAACAGTCTGTAACTCCAATTCTAGGACATCTGACTCCCTTCCTACCTCTTCAGGTACCAGATCCACACATGATTCACAAATACATGCAAGCAAAACACTCATGTATGTGCAGTAAATACATAGATAAATAAGACAGAAGCGAGGAAGCTCAAGATACTGGTGAGGATGATTCAAAAGGCAGCTCATGGAATCCAAGGAGAGAAGGAATTAAATACAAAAGTCTGTGGGTAGGGAGGGATCATCAGGTCAGGCCAACTCAGCCTTGGCTGTATATTAAAATCACCAGGGAGAAGATTATATTGAAATTAAACTTACTTTGAGATTTTTGTAGAGTCATGGGCAGTTGCAATCACTAATACAAAGTGATCCAGCATCTGTTTTTTGTTCCTTCAGTAGAACATCTTGCAAAATGGTATTCAATACTGAACCAGAGCATTAACACAGCTGTACTGAAAGTGGGTGAGCCCCCATCATTTTGTGGGTTTCCCAAATTGCCCTTTTATGACCACACTCAACTTCCTGCCCACCCCCAACCTACCTTTAATCCTGTGGTAATTTCCCCTCCATTTTTAGAATTTTGTTTGTTAAATAACCCTACAAGTGAATGTTAATCTGGACTGTCAATCTGATGGGTATGGTAGAATCACCATGGAAACAAATCTCTGGGTATCCAGGGGATGGGTTTCCTAGAACAGGTTAGTTGAGGTGGGGAGGTGTGGCCAGTATCACTCTATGAGCTGGAGTCTCTGCCTGAGTAACAAGAAGAAATGGAGGGCAGGCCTGGAGTTCATCTTTCTCTGCCTCCTGACTGCAAGGGGTGTGACCATCTGTCCCTTGCTCCAGCCACCATGAATGGATGGTACTCTGGAATCATGAGCCAAAACAACCCCTTTCTTCCCTGAGGGATTCTGTACCAACAAGACAAGTAATACAGCACCTGTCAAATCATGGGGTATGCAGTCTTCCGTGGGCAGTTTCTATGCACTGCACAGTTCCCTGGAGAGTCCCTGGTTTATTTCATGCTTCCTTCATTCCTTCTTTTGTGTTGGGGCTATGTGGGCTAGTTATATTTTTGTTGAAGTAAAGACAGGCACACCAGTGTTATTTCCAGTTTGGGATTAACATGAGCAGAATCTGCCACATTCGTTTGTGTACAGGTTTTTATGTGGACCGAAGTTTTCATTTCACCCAGGACAATTGTTCTAGTTGTAGCACCCACACTACAATTTGTTCCACTAATTGGACGAAGACCTAGAGATTGAAATAAAAGACAACTGGTCATTCATGCAGCTGAACTGCTGAATGCCGAATGTGGTTTATTGAGGGGATGGAGTGGGCTTATACACAGACTTATATCACAGTGGAAAACAATCAAGGGTCAAGCGTGCAAGTTCTGGGTCTTAGTTCCTCCCCAGCAGGTGTGTGTTTAACAAATCAAGAAGAGTACCAAGAACTACTCTGGTGCAAGGTGTTCCAGTCAACAGCTTCAGGCTTACTCAAGGTGCCTCCGGGGCAGGGCTCTACAGGTCCCCCTTTCTTTTAATATAAACTAACACCTGTCTTAGGTGGCAGAGGACGTCAGCACAATTCCTTACCCATCATTGGAGAGGTCACTCAGGCCTGTAACCTTCCTGTCTTAGGTTGGATATTTGCCCCCTTCTGCCTTACCCATCTCTGGTGATTAGTTCATCTGTAAGTTCAGTCATACTTGGGCAGAGGCCTTTTCTTGAGCTAAAGACAGTAGAATCTGTCTTGTTTGAAAGTTGGCCTGGGCCTGTCTAATGCTGTGGCGGTGTTGGCAGATCAGGCAGATAGCAGCAAGGGCAAGAGTGATGAGCCCCAGTAAGAGAGAGCTTGCCCATTCTCTAATTAATCTATTCCCAAGTTGAAGTCCTTGTAAAAGGTCTTCTGCACTAGCAGGTGGTACTCTGGTTTCATTGATGTTAATGATCTGCATGGCTAAAGCATGTGTATAATTTTAAAACTGATCACTCCAGGACCCCTGAAGAAATGTAACAACTGATGCATTCTCAACTTTAGCAGGCGTATAAATATGTGTGAAAGATGGGGACCAAGAAGCCATTGGGCCTCTCAAAATAAATCCAATTATTACTAGATTATCAAGTGTGCTTTGGTTGGCTAAGGCTTCAGCCATTTCACCTGATAGTTTATCCACTGTGCTTGCAGTATTTATAGATTGGGAGAGGACTCTCCTTGAAACTGTTGCTGCAGTGACAGAGGTGCCACTGGCAGCTGTAGAGGTCTCCAGCATAGGTGTCACCCAGGGTACAAGAACCACGACATCTGTTTTTTCATGTATCCAGCAGCTAACCTCGACGGACCTGCTGAGAACAATTGAGACTTCCTCCAAAATTAGTAGCATTAGTTACAGCAAAAAAGAAGGGAGCCAGAACACAAGTATCTGAAATGAAGGTGAAATTCTTATCCTTTGGACTGAAAGTGTAAATTTATATCTGCTTTACCCAAACTATAGTTAGTGGTCAGGAAAAGGGTCACACATGTAAGCATCTGAGAACCTTTTAAGAAAAGGTAATGGCTAGCACCTGGCCCCCACTCATTGTGGCTCTACAGAGCTGCATCCAATCACTAGGGGTGCAAAACGCTATGAAAGACAAACATTGCCTGAGTGAAAGGAAAACAGGACCCATAAGCAGTGACAGCCTCCTTAAGTTTTATATTCTTAAAATTTAGTGGGTTGTACTCCCTAACCCTGTTAGCCTGAGGATCCACTGTCTCAATCACAGGAAAAGCTTATCTTTCCTTTCCTAATACTCCTACCTTGGTTATTAAATCTTTGACCTCCTCCTCTATCCCTCAAGGCAGAGAGGCCCTACTAAAGGGATCACAAGAAAAAGGGTTGTGCCATGGTGGACAGCATTTGCACTCATCAGCTTCAGCAATTCTTTAATTGCTCAATTTCTGCTTCCAAAGTATCCTCTTTATCAGTTACAGTAGGTCTATCATCTCCTAGTTGAGATCCCTCTTGTTATCTGATAGATTTCATAGATTCTAAATCTTGTACTTCCTTAAGTCCTATTCATCTCTGCCATTTGTTCTTTTACTTTGACATTGTTGCTTAGGAGCGCATCTTTAACTAGATGCTAAAGGGAAAAGGTGGCAATAGGGAAATGATCAGGCTCTCTTCTTTATAAGCTTTTTTGAGATCTCCTTTTACCTGTTCCCAATCCGGGACGCTTAAGCCTCCAGAGTGTATAAACCAGGGACTATGTTTTCTAATACGGCAATGAAAGTTTTAGCTGTCCCAATTTTAATCCTGGTGCCCGTCTTTTCAATAGGGTCACTAATTGCCCACTGAGAATTTCCTTAGAATTACTGGCATCCATCCTTCAATACACCTTCATTCACTTACTTTGCCGGCCAGCCTCTGAGGGCGATCTTTTAGATGCTCCTTTCTTCCCAATCTTAGTGGGACCTCCACTTATAACACCTGGGCTACAATCTGTTCCACTAATTGGGCGAAGGCCTAGAGATTGAAATGAAAGACAAGACAATGGGTCATTTGTGCAGCTGGAATGCTGAATGCCAAATGCCATTTATTGAGGGGATGGAGTGGGCTTATATACTGACTTACAGCACAGTGGAAAACAATCAAGGGCCAAGGGTGCAAGTTCTCAGGCTTAGTTCCTCCCCAGCAAATGTGTGTTAGTAAATCAAGAAGAGTACCAAGAATAACTCTGGTACAAGCTTCAGGCTTACTCAAGGTGCCTCAGGGGGCCATGCAGGACCCTACAGTCCTGATGGTGAAGTAGTTTCATGGTTAAGAAAAATGGCAAATTCTAACTTAGTTACTGTTGCCATTTCACTGTTTCCCTGCCTATTAGGGACAAATAACCACAGCCAAATGAGTGAGTGCTCAGTGTGCCCTCAGAAGGAGGAGGATATCCAGTTCTTTTTGGACTCACAGGGCCCAAGGCTTCCCAAAGGATATTGGGAACTGTTGTAAAATAAGTCCCAAAGCTAATCCTTGATCATCTACTGTGTGCCAGCCAGGTGTCATTCTGAACATTTATATGCCAGTCTCGAAGCAACACAGACACCTTAGTTCTATTTTACAGGTGAAGCACCCAAAGCCCCAGGATGAGAATGCATTAACGTTTTCAGTAGCAGAGAACCATGATTCTGACTTGGCCAGCTCAACTATGGAACCTGTGTGTGGTCATGTTTCCCCATACCTGGGGATGGTGGCTAGGCAGAGTGACAGCTTTCACAGGAAGACTCTGCTCTACCTAGGAGCATCTTTCCCCATCATCAGCCATTTGTGTTCCTCTCTCACAGCACTTTCCGTACTCCTGTTTTCCATGAATTTCACAGAATCTTCTCCCATGAAACTACAGCCAGTGATGACATCACACTTCCAGAGGAGGGTATGGGAAGCACACTTAGGAAGCCACACTCCACTAACTTTTTGAAAAGTCTTAACTTATAAGGTTCAAGGGGGACACTGTCCTTTGGGATGAGGGATTTATTAGAAAGTTATTAATGCCCTGGAAAGTCACAACATAATGAGAGCTCTGAGCAGAGGCCAGGCCCCTGGGGCAGTGTGGGGTTCCCTCTTAGAAGTTTCAGAGAGATGGGGAAGGCAATATGCCATGAACATAACCCCAAGCTCAGTTAACAGGTGGGACCATGACATCTTTTCTCCTGTACCCTGCTGCAACAGTTCTTGGTCACCCGGCCTTCAGCCTCTGCTGGCTTCCTATTCTGGCCTTCAACCTGAGTCAATAGATTACCCCAAGTACCAAAGTCTGTTTGTAAATCAGGACAGTTGAATTTCACAGAGAATTGTAGCACCCTCCCCACAAAGATTAATTTCTTGGTAAATGGCAAGAAGGAATTCTAAAGGGCAGCCGTTGGATGTGATACTAATTTCTCTGGAGCCTGTGCTTGGGAGTGGAATGAAGCATTATAGGCAGTGTGTTAGAACCTGGAACAATGCCCACAGGTGACATTTTAGACTCTCATTGTTTGTGAAAGGGAGCTTCATAGATCTATGATCTTAAAGAGAACGTCAAGGGTGTCAGCTCCTTACCCTGTGACACAAACCTTAGTGTGTCCACATTTACAGTGTGTGGTTTTAAAAACTAACACATTCTGGAAGTAAAACATGTCCAGAAATCGGCAGTGTTGACACATGACTTCGGGCTCTGTTGCTAATGCCCTAAAGATCCTTGCATGATTTGATTGCTACCAACTAATGTTTACTGTGCATTCCAGTGTTTGACTTGGGAACGGGCCTGACCGTCTGAGAAACTGGACAAGAAGTGCTCTGCATCAAGAGTTGAAGATTCACAAACAGCAAGAAAAGTCCAAGCATTGCAGGAAGGAAGACACACAAGAAAATTTACCTTGGGGAGATAAAAAAAAAAATAACACAGAAATGTACACACAGAATCCCATGGGGTCATCAGGGACAATATTTACACAGTTACAATGCTGCATGTGCTTGAGTCCAAGTCTTAATAAGATTCACAGAATTTCTACTGTGAAAAGATAAGTATGTGGGGGGGGGCAAGATATGTAAGGACACTGACCCCTCAGCTTCTCTTGTAAGATATTATGATATAGTGTCAAGAAGATGGAAAACTGAAAAGTTAAAAAATACTCTTGTTTAGAATATTCAAAGCAAGAACCAAGAGACAAAGAATTTCCATTGGTCCCTGTGGAAGGAAGGAAAGGAGAGAGGAAGGGAAGGAGGGAAGGAGGGAAGGAGGGAAGGAAGGAGGAAGGGATGATAGGGACGGAGGGGAGGAGAGGCTGAGGTTACAGCTGTTTTCAAGTCACCTGGCATGGGTGCTGGTGACTAAACTCAGTCCTCTGCAAGAGCAGCAAGTGTTCCTAATTGCCAAACCATCTCTCCATCTCCATCTCAGAGGGGTTGAAGAGGTAATTAAAGCACCAGTGCTTAGAGAGTACTGACTTAAATATTTGTAATCAGTTCAATTCATTTGTATATATATATACATATATATATACACACACACATGCATGCATATATATATATATATATATATATATATATATATATATACAGATAGACAGGCAGAGAGATAAATACAGAGATACACAGATGAGAAAGAGACAGAGACAGATGGCACATTACTCTGATCCCTATTGCCATATTACTTTCCACTTTCAGTTTCAGAACAATTTCTTGGTAGCTGGAAAGCGACAGAGCTGCCCTAAAAGCCCCATAAACACACCATCCACTTCCATCTCATTTAGCATGTTCATTGGCTGAAATGATTACGAATGATTAAGCAGCCCACGGCTCACAATTATTGCAGCATTTAATTGATTTTTGTTCTCAGGGTTAAATTTCAGTAAGAAACAAAGAATTAATGAATATATTTCAAGTGGTTTAACATACTGCCTATGGAAGAGAGTTGCAACAAACACCTGTGTCAGAAGAAGGTGACAGCCAGGGTGGCAGTGACCTCGAAGGTAGTGGCCAGATGTCTCTGCAGCAGAACTCCACATTGATAGTTCATTAAACACCACCGATTTCATCATGTTTCTGAGAGACAGTTTGTGTCATGAATTAATTTATTTCTGCTTAACCTATGAAGCTGCAACAGAAAGATTATAAGTCATGTTTTGAGGGAAAAAATTTGCTAAAAATGCTGCCTTGCTACAACTTCCCCAGGGTGTTTTATTTAAGATTCAGAATTATACAAACTCCCACAAAGGCAGGGGGCTCTCTGTCCAACTAGTCTGTATTTTCAGTGCTTACCTTTACTTCTTTCATCCAGTAGGAATGGACTCATTATGGAATTCACAGTGCATAGTCAGTTACTGAGCAAGGCAGCTAATTAGCAATGATAAACATCTTCCTGGGAAGGAAGTGAAGGATGGAAGGAGACCTGTTTGGAGGACAGCTTTGCAGGAGGTCTGAAGCTGACTGGCATCCTTGAAAATGTCATCTTCTATGGACCTGCCAGATGATTGTTAATTGATGTGATGACATTTAATTTTGTTTTTCTGCGTGGAAAGGATACAAAACACACACACACACACACACACACACACACACACACACACACACACACACACGTTTGTAAAGAATGTTCAAAGCCACACCTGCTTCCTAGCATCTCTTCGTAGAGCATGTCATTTAATGTTTTGAGAGGGCACTTGTTAAGATGGTTGATTAGGATCCTTTGAGAGCCTCCAAATCAGCTCCCTGTGTGTCCCCAACAGGGAGTGCAGCCATTGTCACATTAATTAGGAATTGAAAATGGAGACAAGAACTTAACGAATGTATTATCAGCTTCTTACATGAGCACAGAGGGCACCAAAGCCTCAGCTAGCTCTTTTATTGCTTCTCATGGAAACTGGAAGCTGCCTTGCAAAATTCTCTAGAGGAACAGACCTGATAAAACATGCATCTTTTATAAAGGGGACTTTACTAGAATGGCTTGGTGGTAGGGCCTGGATTATCTGCGGTGGCTACCTGCATCTGCCAAAAGCCAAGAATGTTACAGTTCTCAAATGTCACAGCAGTGCCAATCTAATGCTGAATACCTGGAAGATTACTGAAGAGATGCTCGTCTTCAGTTGACATTGGAAGGCTGAATTATCTGGAGTTTGACATCAGTGAAGGATGGTAGCAGCAACAGCAGCAGCAGCAGCTATAGGGTAGATGTTCTCATATACAAGAAGTGAAGGTAGACATCCAGGCAACAGTGCTTTCTCCTCCCACATCTCGGTATCTGGACGACTTGTCAGATGATGCCAACCACTTGCAGGGAGGGCCTCCTGCCCTCAGTTAGTCCTTCTTGGAAATGCCCTGACAGGACTGCCTAGTTGGCTGCAAATCTATCAAATTGTTGCTTGGACATCACAGAAGACAGCAGTGCAACTTCTGTTATGAATTTAATGTTAACATATGCAGGGGCTGGAGGGGTGTCTCAGTGTTTAAGAGCACTGACTGCTCTTCCAGAGGACCCAGGTTCAATTCCCAGCACCCCTATGGCAGCTCACAACTGTCTATAATTCCAGTTCCAGGGAATCTGATATCTTCACATCAATGCATGTAAAATAAATTTAAAAAAAAAAACATATGCAGAGTGACCAGCCTTCTGCAGGCCAGAGAGACAAGGAATAAGATGCAGAGTCAGACATCCTTTTTTGTATTTCCCACACCAAGTTCATTACAAAGAGAAGGATTTCCTCCATAACCAAAAGTTACACAGTTAGAATATAACCATAAAAACATATCTTTCTGGAGCAAGTCAACCTCAATACAGTCTTATATTTTTGGTTGTTAGCCTAGCCATTAACAGTTGAGCCATCTCTCCAGCCCGTCAATACATTCTTAACCACATCTTTACACATTTTCTAAGAAATCCACACTAGTTAAACATTTATCTTTAGACTTCTTCTAGATCAGGAGCATTTCAGCCATACACAGTAAGTTTTATAATTGCCAGAAAAAAAAGGTTATATGTTTCACTTTTCAAATTTTAGAGTTCTGTCCAATTAGCTTAACTACCATCCAGTTCTTTGTTTTCTGGTTACACAAAGTCATTTTTTAAAGCTTTGTTTTAGCTATGATGCACACTGAAACCCATGAACACATTTCTTGACATTAAGATGTAAAGAACTTGAGCTAGCCTAACTTTCTGGGACTCGACTGTTTTCCTTAATAGTTGACCTAAAACACAGACTATACAACTCCTCATGTGAAACTCATAATTCTTAGCTGTGTGGCACTTTCTTGTTCATATTTTCTACCCTTTGCAGCCCCTGCTTTATCAGGGGTGGGGGCAACACTTTATCCTACCTTTGCCGTTATTAACTTCCCCACTAATCTCTATCATAATCCCTTATTACACTGGTTAAAAGCTCTTAACAATCAAAATTCTATTTAAGCTAACGCCATTATTATATAAAATAATTACTTCATTAAACAGTATAGCTTAAGAGGAATCATCTTCATAAAAATCTGCAGATGAAAATGCCCACTAGAATGGAATATTTCCATGAGATAATCACACTATATTAAAGGCCATGGGATCTTCCCCCCCCCACAGAGTTATTCATACCAGAGAAAAATGGCAGCAGCAAACGTATAAAAGCACAACAGTATCAAGAGACATCATGGAACGGAAGCCCTCAGGGCCTTGCCTATCCAAGATTCACCCATCGGTGCCTTGCATTGGTGGATCAAACTCCTGAATCTCGATTGTCATCTGCTGCACCTCTGACAAGGTCACCAGCAAATATAGGTAAAGCATGTGCTGTCCTGTGACAATTTCAGCCTGTAGGTACCTAAGACAATAGATACCGGCGTCTGATTTCTAGGGTACCAGGAATAAATGATCACAGGAAGAATGGCTCTTCACTGCTGTTCTCATTAACTACTGGGGCTTGTTTAGAAAGACTCCTCAGATGGCTTTGGCTTTGGTAAAGAGATAGCCCTAGACTAAGCTGAAGACACACCACTACCTCTCTGTTCTAGCCTACTGTCTCCTGTGGAATGCTGTGCTATGTTTTATTGGAGACAGATTTGGTTTAGGGCTGTGCTCTTGTCTCCAAACGGCTCTGTGACCCTGAACTACTTTTTGGCCTTTGTTCTTCGTCTGCCTAATGAGGAAGCTGGGCCCTTCTTTCCCTTAACAACCACAAGTTGAATCTCGTGACCATCTGCCAGGAGCATTGACTATAATGCTTTTAGCCGAAGAGTCTCCTTTTAACATCACATTATTCCAAAAATTTAACTACTGAATAGAGTGTGTATCAGTGTGATATTTTATTCTTTCAAAACAGAGGTCATTTAGGACTGACTATCATAATTAATATGAACCCAAAGGAAGAGAGCTAGTATTAGAGTTAATATATTTCTGGGCAATATTAGGAGAAAACATCTGTTTTCCTTAAGTATTTTTTAATCAAAGTAATTTCAAACCTTTAGTGATTTTGTAAAAGTACAGCACCATATATTGGTAACTTACTATGTCTCTTTACTCATGTCTAGTTCATGAATCCTCAATCCCTCTAATAACCACTTCTGGAACAAAGAGGGAAGGAACTACAGGTACTTTTAGTTACCACATCATTGCATTGAATTGATGCTGAAGAGAATGAAGTGAGACCCCCGTGCCCTAGTGACCCGAACGAAGTGAATCCTGTATCAAAAGCAGGAAATCCACCTCCAAAAGAAGGAAATCCACTGAAGGCAGAGAAAATATCCCACTACATTGAATAATTCTAGAAAACTCTGTTTTCAAAAGCCATTGTCATAGATGGTTACAATTCATCTATTACTACTGTTTGCAAGTCGCTAAAGAGTACAAGGTCTCCAAGGAGAGCCAGTGTGAGATGTTCTTTGCTTTGTGTGGCAATATTTATTGTTCATCTTAGAGACATCAACATGGCCTTGTGTAACAGCAGGGACCACATATACCAACCAAGTCTCCTGCGGTAGCAGGACCATGAACATCAACATAGTCTCCACTGGCAACATAGACCACCATCTTTTTTGTGCTGCCACCAGGGGCCATGTAGATTTTTATGATCTGTGCTGCCTCTGGAGGCCATGTTGGTATCTGTGGTTTATTCTGCAGCCTGAGAACATGCTAATGTTCATGGTCTGTATTACCACCTGAGGACATGTGGACGTCTGGGGCCTGGGCTGCTAACTGAGGCCATATTGATTTCTGTGGTCCATGCTGCTCCCGGAAACCATGTGGAAGTCCATAATCCAATCTGCCTTTGGCTGTTAGGGGCAGGAAGCTTCCTCAAAAAATGTTATTTATTTATTTATTTGCAGTGGTATTGATAGCTGCAGACTCATAATTGGGCATGAAAGACATTAAAGGCCTCTGTGACAACCTCTTCCTGCCCTCCACCCAACACAAAGAAACAGTCTAGACAGGAAGCCATTGAAGAGAGACTTGAAAATTTTTGATAAGGATGTTGAAGTGTATCTCTTCACAATTGATGGTTTCTGGTGAGAGAATGGGGAAAGACTCAGTTTTCTTTAAGGGGTTGGACCCTTGGAGTTTGACCATGCTCCAGTGCACACATGGAAAACACAAATTGGACTTGATGTATTGTTTGGAATGGAAATCAATAGTGATGGAATTCTTTGTATGAAATTCCCAGATAATCACTAGAAGGAGGTTGAAAAACAGAGATGCTCAGAGACACATGTGGTCATTGTGTATCCACTGTGCAGATGCTCATGGAGACCTTTCCAGTGAGCCCGGTCCTCATTTGGTTATGAGCCAAGTAGTTTGGCTGAGATGGAAATGTTTGCATTCAAAAACAATAGCTAGTAGTAGAAGGTGGAGGGAAGGGAAGAAAGATGTTCTTCAAATTTGCTTGAAGCTGTAGGTTCAATAGAGAGTTTGTACCCCTCCTTCACTTACCCCACCCCATCCTTGTATCCCAAAGTTCATACTTAGCCAGTGATCCTCTGGGAGCAAGTAACTTTGGCTAATGATTGAAAATGTTTATAGTGGAAATAATGCCCCCAAGAAGCACCTCAGGGCATCAGCTGTTGATGCTGTATGAATTATCATGAGACCGAATTGAACACATGTTCTTGAGTGTCTTGTGTGGGACAGGAGTTTGGGCATGCAGAAAGTTTCCTGTAGCTTTCCCATCCTCCTGGGAAATGAGAAGTTATAGCTTGTAACAGAGGTCAACAGTCCTGACAGGATTTCACATGAAATAATGTAGATCACCAGATCTCAGCATTGTATCCTGAAGATAATTGCTGCTCAGTTTCAGACTCTGGTGTTCAATGCCAGCCATTTCTCAGAGTGATGCACTTGACAGGCATGATGATGTTGTAGAGATCCCCTAAGCATGGTATGTAAGTCACTTCCACAAACAGTAGAATTAGCCAAAAGAGCTGTAAAAAGAGCATCTGGGCTAGGACAGAAGCTTGATAAAAATGATCAGACTGGGACAACAAGATCTGTCTGCCTGAGGATTTTGACCTTCATCTTAGACATATGGCTTCACTTCAAACAAGAAGTCTACTGTCCTTTCTCCACAGCTCTGTTGAACTGCACATGCAAAGGAAATGAATCCCAGAGCATTTATGTTTCAGTACAGAGCAATCCCCAAAGCTCAAAGGCTCCATTACTGTGGGAAGTGCTTGTCACAGCTCATTTTCTTAGAATGAATGGCTACAATAGCACTTCGTGAACTTCAAGAAGGAATGCTTGACTGTAGAAACTATTTCATAATGAAAATTAGTGTTTATCAATCACATGTTTGACCAGCAGCATGTTAAGGGATGTGTGTGTGTGTGTGAGTGTGTTATCATTAAGTTCATAAAACCCTAGGCAGTATTAGTCCCAAGACTTTATACAAGTAGGTGGATGTTAAGAGGATAGGAAATGTAACTCAGAGGCCACATCATGATTGTGTGACCAAGCCATCAAGAGCACTACAAATGCTCTTGAGCATTCTTGGATATGCATACATTAGCCAACGCTAAGCTAAACTACAGGGCACATAAACTTCAGAATGCTGATGGAGCTTCCCGTGGAGACTTTCTCCCCTCCCCTCCAAGGAAGACTCCACCAAGTGAAGAGGGTGCTCGGCAAATGAACGAATTTCATTTTCTAGTTAAGGGTTAGAAAGAGTTTCTCCTTAAAGATGAACCACTTGGATGCAGTGTCTGATTCTTGAGTGGCCAATTGGCATCTCAGTTCAACACAGGCATGAGTGATGTGCTAAGGGACATTCTGGGAGTCACTGTTGACCTTACTTCTTCTAAGGATTAAAATCCCAAAAGCCAACTGGGAAATTTTAGATGGTTGAAGGGACCAGGTATGAAAATGTCATTTTCTGTGAATGAGGGATACCCCCTCTTAGCAGGGATTTCCCTTTCTAGTTATATACTACCACTCCCTAAGGTATCAAAGAAACCAAGCTGGGTGCAGTGACTCACACCTGTAATCCTACACTTGGGAGGCAGAGGCAGGCAAAGGAGATGGGAGTTCAAAGCAATCTTTAGCTACACAGAAAGTCCAAGGTGGGCCAAAGATACACAAGGCCCACTCCCAAAACAAACAAAATGAAACCAGAAAAACCTATGCCATAAAATAAAGCAGAATGTAAAACCTCTTGTCACAATGCTGACAAAATTTAAGGCTTTTTGTCTTGTTTTTAAGTGGATCTAAAACACAGGTCAGATCATTATACTGTCTGTAGCAATTTTTAATGTTTCTTTATGTCTAAGACTGAGACTCAAGTCTAAATCCTTAGTGTGACATCTGAGGCCTTTCACACGAGAGTCTGGGCATAAACTCAGTCTTACAGTGAGCATCTTTTCATCACCAGAGGCAAACAAATGGTCTAAGTCCCAGGACTGAACTTCACCCTGAGAATTCCTTGGAAGTAACCTTGGGTGTGGGGAATCTTGGGCAAGTTCTAAGTTTTGGATTTCTCACTCTAAATTTATTTATCCCCTCCTGCACTTAGGCCAGTTCCAGAGCACATGTGCATGCACGAGTGTATGTGTGTATGTGCACGTGTGTGCATGTGTGTATGGGTGCATGTACCCCAGGAAGTTCTAGGAGGGTTTCAAATAGCTGGAGCAGGAGTTACAAGTGCTTGTGAGCTGCCCACGTGGGTGCTGGGAACAGATCTCTTGTCCTCTACAAGGGCAGTGCTCTTTTCTCAAGCCCTAGTTTGCCATGTAAAATGGATATGATATTCATCAAATACCATCTTTTGCTTCTGCTCCCCTCACTTGTTATAGGTCAACACATGGCTCCTTAGTGAATAGTGTTGGAATGTTTCTAGACTGAACTGCCCACACCATCATTATCAGGCTGGCCCTCAAGTGACCAACACCGGTGGGAAGCTTGTTTGGGGTGGATGAAATGTTTCCCATCACCATAGATAGCAAAGATGCTGCTTCCCCACTAAGGAGATGATCATTTGGAATGCAAACAAAGGCCACAGAGATCATAGGAAGGAGGCACTGCCTATGACATGGGAAGGATATTACAGGCTCAGTTGAGAAAACTGACCAAAATCATCCAGCTTCCAGACCTGAAGTAAGAGAACCACAGAGTCAATGAGCTGGGTCAGAGCTATCATGTAAGTACTGTTCTCTTCATGTCCTATGTCTCTAAACAGTTAGCAAGCATTTATTTCCATGTTACTTGTAAACATAAGGGGTTACAGTTGTAAGATTGTTTAACTCCTTTTAAAATTCCACTGAGGGCTGGAGAGATGGCTCAGCAGTCAGAGTGCTTACTACAGTTGGTCTCCAGACACATCTGTGTGGCTCACAATTGCCAAGACTTTCAGCACCATGGCGTCTGATGTTCCTTTCTTGCCTCTGTGGGCAGCTGCACAAACATGGCATGCACATACACACACACTCATGCACACACAATATAAACAAATCTTTAAAAAGGAATGATGCTGTTTATAAGCCTAATAAAATATAGTCAATCTTTATAAAATCAATTTATTTCAAGTAGTGATCAGTCTGATGGGTCCCCAATGATGTCCCATGTTCTCATTTCTGGATACCATTAGCACTTGTCCATGTACACACACACACACACACACACACACACACACACACACACACACACCATAATAGCAGATGGAATTTGGAAAATGTGCTTAAGATATATATATATATATATATAGTTTTATCATCCTGAATCATCTGGGCCAAATAAATTTAATTTCTTGAGCTTTTAGAACTGAGAGAATTTTCTCTAGCTGGAGCAGAGGTGTAGAGGTGTAGAAGAAAAGGAGGGTGAGGTGATGCAAGGGTAGTGAGAGAGGTCAGAGGGTGGGAAGGCTCCACGCACCACAAACCAGAAACATGGGTGGCCTTGTGACACAGAAAAATCACCCACACTCAGCAAGCACAGTGGGATGTTTGTTTCCCCAATAGCAGGGAAATAGTTTCTGCTGGTGCCCTTCATGAGTATTTAGCATGAGTCAGGATCTGCAGTCAGGGATGTTGCCTATTAACTTTTTAAAATTAAAATTTTTAATTCTTTGAGAATTTTATGTGTAAATATTGCATTTACATCATTTCCACCTTCCCTCCATCCCTCTAACTCTTCTCATGTTCCAACCCCTTGTCTGTCAAATTTATTGAGATATATGTCTCTAATTATTGTTGCTGCATCTATACATAGGGGTGTGTGTGTGTGTGTGTGTGTGTGTGTGTGTGTGTGTGTGTGTTTAGGATTGACCATGGGGACTGGATAACCTATCAGAGAGAGATCATTCCTAGAGTAAATAGATTCCCCCCTCTCTCAGTAGTCATTAGTTGTCAATAACTCTTCATCTAGGGGTGTAACCTCCGGGAAATTTCCCCATCCATGTTGGCATGTCAACTGGTGTTATTATGCAGGTCTTATCTCGGCAGCAATGCTGTTGAGATTCCATGGGTCCTGCTTCTCTGCCATGTCCAGAACACACTGTCTACAGCAGGTGTCTGGTCCTGTGGCTCTTATAATCCTTCTGCCCTTTCTTCTGCAGCCTTCCCTGAGACTTAGGCATAGGGGTTGCATTGCAAATGTATCAGATGGGATTGGGCACCCACAGTTATCCTGATGATGTCATTTTTGTGGAGTCATGCAAGTGTTGAGGCTTCTTCATTATATAAGTTCTGAGGGTATCTACTTGGGTTTTATTTACGAAGCCAGGGTTGTTGTAACCTGTTTACATAGCCATAGAAAATTAACACACTCAAAACATTTCATAAATTAAAACCTTGTTAATAAGCCCCTTCCCATTTGTATTATGTTATAATCACTCCAATATCAAGTATAAAACATAATTCTGTATATTGGATTTGTTTTATCCCCTTTATAATTGATTTTGAATCTTTCTACATGAAAGGCATTCAGGGCATCCTTGTCAACACAAAGTGATTTGAGACTGTCCTCCCAAGTAGACTTGCATGCAGATTGACCAGAGATTTGAAGTTCAAAAGCTTTAGAGCCTTTCTCCTACTCAAGTATCTAGTCTGAAGTCTCTGTATTAACTCCAGGGCATCTGGGGACTTGGAGTCCACATCCCGTAAACAGTATTGGCTTCCCAACTGGCATCCCCAGAGCCTGAGATAAGCTCTTGTCTAATTAACCTTTATCTCCAGATCAGAGCAGATGTAGCTCTGAGCAGCCAGACCTGTTCCTTCATTGCTAGACTGGAATCAACGGATCGATAAACTGCTTTATTCTGAGTTCTCACCAATTCTACTGTCTAGGGGAACCACAGCCTGCTATTTAAATGACAGAGACTTGTGCTCCTCTGAGTGTCTGTTTAGGTTGGGATGCTCAGCAGTGGCTGGACTGCAAGACTATGGGTGAAGGAAAGCCCCCCATCACTTCCCAGCCTTTCACAATCATTACAATTTTGTGTTTAAAAAATAATTATACAGTGCTAATGCCCTTGAAGAAAATTTGGAAACACAGAGACAGACAGACAGTCAGACAGAGAGGACAGAGGAGAAGAGGGAGATAGGAAAAGTCCTGTCTGCTCCAGGGGAACAGGGGAAAGAGAGAGAGCATAAGTGGTCTTTCTTTTGAAGGGATATTTTGCATGTTCATGCAAGCCTAGTGGTCATGGAAGCCTGGGCTGACCAGGGTACTGCCTGAGTGCATTCTGCCAGGTGACTGGGTCAGGGCAGCATAATGCCTGATTCCTTACAACAGTGACTCATTGACATGACAGGACCACTGTACTCATGAACTCACAGAAGTCATGACTGTATTACAAGACCCACACAAGATCAAGCTGACCAATATTGCAGCATGGAGTGAGAAAGGCTCATGAGCTTCCATCCCTACTGAGGAGCTATTGAGAGTGGGAGTTGATGGCCTCTGGGAGAGGGGGAGGGGGAGGGGAAGGTGGAAAGGGAAGGGGGAGGGAGAGAGAATAGTTTATCTCATATATATATATTTAAGAGTGTGGTGGTCCCTGAGGCATGGAACTCAAAATAGCTGAGGGAGTAAGGGGAATGAATTTGATCAAAATATATTATATGACTATATGAAATTCTCAAAGAATTAGTAAAATATTATGTTAAAATGCAACCACAAATTCATATGGAACATTCAAGCTTTTATTTTAGAAGAAAATGAACTGGGGAGTCTTGCTATAAAATCCTTGCACTTAGCAAAATCCAGCCACGTAGAAACAGTACTGCTTGTTGTTACAGGGAATACAATAGAATAATCAGCAAAAATCAAAGCAAACAAAAAAGCCCAATAACAGCACATAAGTAGTTTACATACTAGAAGAACACATGAGGGAAACATGTACAAATAACAGAGACTGTGGAAATGGTAGAAGCTATTGTAGGTCCTGTTCTTGGAATGAAAGGAAGGCAAAGTGGGAAGGTGGGTCATATAATATATAATATATGTGAATATATAAAAGGGCATAGGAAAACCAGAAGGACATCGTGGACTTTTATAGAAACACACACTTGGCAAATATGTTTTGCATTTCAGGATCTGCTGTTGTCATTGTGATTTTTTTCTTTTTTACACTTTGTGTGTATGTGGTGTATGCATGCTAGCATGTGTGTAGGCACACACCTGTGTATGAGGGTACATGTGCATTTGGAGGTCTGAGGTTGATGTTGGGGATTGTCCTTGGTCACTTTTCTACCTTATTCAAAGATGTAGGGTATCTCTACCAAACCCAGGACGTACAACGTGTGTGGCTTGTCTAGATACCTCATTCTGGGGATCCGGCTAGTTTTCCAAGGCTGGAAATGCAGGCAGACTGGCTGTGGAACCCTCACATTTAAATGGGTTCCAGAGATCTGAACTCTGGTCCTCATGTTGGCATGACAAGAGCTTAACCAAGGAGCCATTTCCTGGGCCAACAGAATGCACTAATATTGTAACAACCAGGTGGCTAGAGAAAAACATGTTGATCAAAGCAGCTCTGGTCCATCCAATTAACACCATCATTCTTCTTGTCAAAATGTCAGTACTTTGTAAATAAAATGAATTGTGAACATGTGTTAATTTCATTAATAAACATGAAGTGCACAGGTGCACACAGTACAAATCAAGAGCACATCTTCAAGAAGCAAAGGGACAAATGTGACAACAGTTTGTTACAAGTTCTCTTCTAAGAGCCTAAGATTTAAGGGAAAGAACCTTCAGGCCTGCAAAGACAAAAGTCCACAGAAATACATTTCATGAGCAATTTCCAGGAAAACTATAAGCAACTGAATCTTAAAGTAATTGATTAAATTAGTATAAGTGTCAAATCAGTGCAGGTATGCTCTTAAAATGATTTCAAATAACTAAGTCTAAGTACAATTGATTCTGGCAAACTGGCCATTAGTCAAGGTAATCAATACGCAAATTAATTTCTAGGTAATTCCTCTTATGTGTAATGGATGTTACCACTCTCAACAGTGAGCCTGGCATTTGTGAGCCTGGAAGGGGGAATGATGCTTTCAGGGGACAGAAATGAGTCTTTCCAGAAACTAGTGTAGGGACACTGAGATGGGGGTGGGAAGTGTGTGTGTGTGTGTGTGTGTGTGTGTGTGTGTGTGTGTGTAGACATGTCAAAATCAATCAACAGGACTTTTTCCAAAGGATGACAGTAACATAAAACCCCTGTGTCCTCCTCAACCCTGAGCGGCCATGCTGCCCCTGGAAGGTTAGGATGAGGCTTATTCAATTTGGAGGTTAAGTTGATCTGAGACACACCTAGCTGTCAGTGGGGCTGCAGTAATGTGCTGAGGTCACAGGAATGGGCTCACTAGGTTTGGGAGGCCCCTGTGACCTTCATCTTCTTCATTTTTTAGAAGTTTCCTAACCAACACCAAGAGGAAAAGTCCAAAATCAAACAAGCAGAGGCTATTCAGCTATGAAAAATGGGAAACTGGAGAAGTATGAAGAAGGAAATGCAGACCATCGGACTTTGTACTTCCAGAAGTTTCCATCCTTCTGGATGTTTTTTACTTGCATTTGTACAAGTAGACAGAGGGAGAGCTTCCCTCCAAAGCTCAACACCGTACAAACACCAAACAGCTCATCTAATTCAGCGGCACTTGGTCAAACTCTTTTATCTTTAACACCATCACACACAGAGTCCAGAACTTTCTGGGGAAAGCTGATCACTGCTTATTTTTTTCATTAAAAATAATATTTTTATTAAGTCTGAGAGATTTCATGCAGCATGCCTCGTTTATTTTCACTTCAGTCTCCTCCCCTTCTCCTCCCAGACACTCATCCTCTCCCTGCTTCTTTCCTACTCTGTGTCTTCTGTTCCTCTTCCTTCACCTCCTCCTCTTCCCCTCCACCTTCTTCTCCTCCTCTTCATTGTCCCTTGTTCCCGAAGACACCACCTCACAGCAGATGGCCCTGTCCTCTAGCTCTTGCCATCTTTCTGGTCCCTCTTCTGTGATGTTTGTTCCCCAAGCCTTGAGCGTGGGGGCTCTGCTGTGGCTGTATCAGTTGGCTGAGGGCACCCGGAAATCAGTTACTCTCTGCAGTTAACCAGTTGTAGCTTTCTGCAATGACCTCTGCTACAGAAAGCAGCTTCTTTGATGAGGAGCAAGAATTACACTTTTCTACGGGCATGGGATGGGTATTTAGCTCACAGCTATGGATTACACTAGTTGCAGGGAGCGCCAGTAGTAGGTAATTCTCTGAGTCGCACGGCCTCACCGGCTACATTTATAGTGCTCAGAATACATTCCCTCCTATTGATCAGGCCTCAAGTCCACGGATGAGTGTTGGTTATCCCTAGGCTATAAGTGACACTATCACACACTTTAGTATAATGTCATGGTGGACATTGTTGTAGTTCATTGATGCTACACTTGGACAGATCTGTTGACTGCTTTTCTCCATTGGCAACTCACATGGCTTCTTCTGAGACCCAGAGTGAGTCCTCAGTGAGGAGACTCCTAGTTCACATCGGTATTGCTTCCCCCAAATCCCTTATCTGAGGTATGTGGTGTCTTGAGAAATAAGGAAACATCTTCACTGCCTTGAGAGCAGAACCTATAACAAAAGTACTTAGTCTTATCTGTGACTCCCAGTTGCACAAAACACCACAGGACATATGTTACCTTCCCTTCCTCATCATCAACTTGCTCCTATCGTCTTATGGCAATTAAGATGTCCCTTCAGCAAACTTTTCTCTCCTCTATACAAAATCCACTCTAGAATGAATCCGCACTGACACAGCACCTCCTCAGAGTCACCCAGAACAGATCCAGACCTCGGAGAAGCCCACTGCTCCCTCTGGCTGAAGCATCCCATGGTTCCCTGAGGCATGTTCTCACTCCTTATAGCAAACCTATTAAGGTGACCTTTCCTCCAGTGGGCAAAGTGCTCATTTTGTGTGGTGTCATTTTGGCTACTCTGCATCTGTTTTGTTTCTGGTAACACATTTATTCTGGCCCAGTCTTCTTGTCAGCAGCCCAGCTCCTCTATCTCATTAGGCTTTCTTCATCTCCAACAGAGCTAGCTGGGGAATTTCCACGGTAAGCCAAAGAGCCTTCTGGTCCTAAGAAATGCCTGGCTAGCAGCTTCCAGATAGCGTTTCCCAACACCTCCCTGAGATGACCACAAAGTCACAGTGAAACCACTTACAAATGAGGACTGTCAACTCAATGCCAGAATGCAAAGCAAGTGACACTAATTATACAGCAGATAGAGCATGGCTGAAAGCAATTCACTGCACTCTGATTCATGGAAGACCCAGGAATGGCCCACACAAACAGAGGTGGGTGCTTGGTACCTCCCAAACAAATGTCCCTTGACTCAGAGACCCGGATTCAGAGTGATAGTAAAACAAGGCAGGCAGAAAATTTAGGATCTTGTTCCCATCCCTCCTATTTCCAGTCTACCTCTAGTCTATGCTCAGGCCAAAATGAAACATCCCAGAGAACACTGGAGTGGTTGCAGAAGGAGGTGAAGAGGTGATGAAACTATGTATGTAGGATGTAAGAAGGTCAAGGAAGGAGTCAGAGGGTCTTAGCAGTGCATTCTGGGAGTTGTAGTTTTCATGTATTATATCAACAGTAGGGTGAAAACATATTAGAATATAGGAAGAAATAACTTTTAATATTTTCATTCAATTTTTGTTTGAAAACATTTTAAGAAAGAAAAATTAATGTAGCTAAAAATAATAGTACAATATTGGTTTATTAATTATAGTGAATAATTAATGATCAAAGATAATAATGAGGAAACAGTGTGGCATTTACAGAAATTCTCCATAATGATTTCTGGATTTTTATGTAAACTTAAAACTACTTTTACAGTAAAACCTATTAAAATACTTGAAAACGAAGGAGTTAAGATTTATTAGCACTTAGTGTGCAGTGACACCCGAGTCCTAATTTGTAGCATATGTCAGGTGATCATTGTCAGACACTCCTGTAAAGAAAGGAACTCTCCATTCCCCCAGCACAGAGTACTGCCAGGGGCACATTCACAGGCCACTCCTTCTTAGCCATTGGCAACACTTTTCAGTTTGAAGACTTAATACCATTCAAAATATCATTCATGATGAATTTTGTTCATTGTCACCTCTGCATGTGTGTTCCATATGAACACTTGTGTGAGGGTGTGTCTAGTGCTCTACCTTACTACTGTGAGACAAGGTCTCTCACTGAACCTGGAGTTTGCAGCCAGTGAGGCCACATTCCTTCTGTGTCTGCTCCTCACATCTCTGGGGTCACAGGCACAAGCAAGGCTACACCAGCTTTTTATGACTATGCTGGGGATTTGAACTAAGGTCTTTTGCTTGTACATTAAATGCTCTAACTCTCTCAGCCACCCCCCAGCTCCTTCCTCACACCTTTTTTTTTTTTTTCAAGCAATGGACCTTTCCTGTCTATTCATTTTATCTATAGTATTTGCTTGTGAAATATGAAACTACCACAATTGATAAGCCAATTATAAACTTGTGTTAACCTAACCACAAGGACAAAAGTCTATGGTTTTCACAGCGACATTTGATATTATGTCACACAGAATCTAAGACCTCACAAAACTTGAAAGTGGCTCATAAATATTTCACATCTTGTTCTGAGATTTCTGACTAAATAGCTAAAGATAAAAATTCTGTATTATGGAGGAGATAATATGTCTTTGTTTCTCCTGCTCCAGTAAAAGTTGCTGAAATAGTAACTGGAAAATAAATGACCCGACTAAACTGAAATGTCCTTTATTTGACAAAGTCATGGGCATTTAAATGTCCAAAGGAGCACTGCCAAATAGTAAACTAAATGACAAATTGGAGGACCTACTTTATGCCTTATTGTCATGTGTTATGTAATGTTCTCTATTCTGCTTTAACAATGAAATAAAGGGAAGGAGTCTCCTCTAGTGAAGGGAGTTCTGAAGATAATGTTCTTTCAGAAGGAAGCTTCTCATTATGTCTGCTGCTCATGGAGAGTCTGCTCAGATGCTGCTGCGGAAGGAGTGGACATCAGTGCTGATGTGGTTCTGGGGGAAATGTCATAGAGATGGCATCGTTTTTCTAGTCACTCACTCTACCATTGGCAAGCAAGTTCTTGAAGAAAGATGTTGGTGCTTGAAGTCCACAAAGGACTGAAATTCTTCAGCATGACTTCATACATAATTTTCAAAATCAGACTATTGAGATGGCTCAGCCAGAAAAGATGCTTGCAGCCAAATCTGAGGACCTGACTTTGATCCTTGAGACCTACATGATGGGAGAGAAGTGATTCCCACAAGTTGTGCCCATTCACATGTGCACACACACACAATTTTTAAATAAAATATGTAAAGCCAGGGTTTCCTAAAGTTCCTAATATTCTTTTACTGAGATGGGGCATAATTATGCAAATCTTTTATACCATATGGCTGTTGTTGATCATTAGTGAAAGATACATGAAAGAATTGTTGCATGTAAAAATGAATTGCATAGTTTTTCATCACTGGCTGTGTTTATATTATAATGCTACAAAATAAATTACTTTTTAAAACATGCTTGCATAGAAGTTGGCCTCCAAATACAAACAAAATAAAACACACAAACAGCAAAAATAAAAACAGACCAACCAATTGCAAAACAACAACACTGGAGTAAAAGTCCATGAGAGAGCCAGGCCCTTCCCCTGGAGTTGACTGAGCAGCTGCTCTCTTTTGCTTGTTTTTTCCTTGGTAACTGTATGCTGTGTGGGAACAAATGTGGAGTAATTCTTCAACCCAGATCAGAGTCTTGGCTACCTTTGCTCTTCCTGCAAGCCTCTATTGACTAGTTCCCGGAGAGGAACCAGAGCATATGGAGTAAGTTCTCCCCACCAAAACGGGGCAAGCTCAAGGTCAGCCATGGAGCTTCTGGCCACAGAGAGCTTGGGCTGTGCTGGCCCTGAGAGGCTGAGCTGTCTGGAAGGGTTTGGCTAACAAGATGTGCTGCCAAGTCCTCCCATCCTGGAAGGCACAATGTAGAATTGCAAGCATTGCACTGGGTCCTGGACCTCGAATCTTCAGACTTTACAGCTGCGATGCAGGCCAGCCCTGTTAAGAATCCTGACAAGATCAACTCAGAAGGGAGCTTTTCCTCCAGGTCCTTCACCAAGCCTAAGTCAGTTAAATGCAAATGTAGGAAATGCTGAATTTTACCAATTTATTTTTTCATTTCTTGTTCTTGAAGGAAAGAACAGTGGCGCTGAGAGTTTGAATCAATCCTTCATCGCTTGATAGCCCTCTTCTGCCGCAATATCCTTGTATATAGACACAAAGCCACAGAACAGATTCTGGCTTATAGTAGCTTCTTAAAGCTGTGTGTGTGTGTGTGTGTGTGTGTGTGTGTGTGTGTGTGTGTGTGTGTGTGTGGTGCAGTGTGTCTGGTTTCTCTGTGTGTATATGGGATGTGTGTGTGTGGTGTGTATGGTTTGTGTGTGTGTGTGTGTGCTCTGTGTTTGTGTGATGTGTATGCTGTCTGTGTGTATGTGTGTGTGATGTGTGTGGTATATGTATGGTGTGTGTAGTGTGTATGGTATGTGTGTGTAATGTGTATGGTGTGTGGTGTGTAAGGTGTGGTGTGTGTGTATGTGAATGTGTGTGTATGTGCATGTGTGTGTATGTGTGTATAATGTGTGTGGTATATATATGGTGTGTGTAGTGTGTATGGTATGTGTGTGTAATGTGTATGGTGTGTGGTGTGTAAGGTGTGGTGTGTGTATGTATGTGTATGTGTGTGTGTAGTGTGTATGGTGAGTATGGTGAGTATGGTGTGTGTGTGTGTGCAAGCGTGCATGTGTCAAGGTGTGATGTAGAAGTCAGATGGAGTTGTGGGAGTTGGTTCTCTACCTCTGTCATGCATTCTCAGGGATTAAACTCACACCATCAGCAACCCTCTCCCCAGCCCTTACTGTTTTCCCTAGCAGTTGTTATCTTGACTTTTTTATTCTTTGTTTATCTGGCCTGACTGGGTTTTGTCTCTAGGCAGATCCCTTACATACCCTTCTCCCCCATTGTGACACAGACCCTTCTCTCCCCATAGGACACCTGAATTCCCATTGTGCATCAGGGAACTGGAATTCTGAGCCCCAGAGTTATTAAGACTGTTTGAGGGTTTTTTTTTGGAGTTGACTTAACTGGGGCCTGAGTTCACAGATATCTGGCTAAGATTTGAACATGTCTAAGGGAGCATTTCCAGAAGAGATTAAGATTGAAATGTGTAGACTGGGTAACAGATGGCCCACGTTCAGGTGCCATTTTCCCTCCCTCCCTCCCCCTCCCTCCCTCTCTCCTTCCCTCCTTCCCTTCCTCCCTCTCTCCTTTCCTCCTTTCCTCCCTCCCTCCGTTCCTCCTTCCCTCTCTCCTTTCCTCCCTCCCTCCCTGCATGAGTAAATATTTATTTTTCAGATTAAACCAAAAAAGTAAGATAATTAATATTAGCAAATGAACTTGTAATCCTTCTAGTTGATGTGAAGTTTTATATGTGGTATTAGCCATGAACATGTAGCAATCATCAATGGCCAGACCCTTCCTGTGTAACAGTGCCTAATGGGCTTCTCTTCCAATGCCTACCAGAATTCACACACATATTCACATACATCATTCTGTCATGGTTCAGGGTATTTGAGCTATCTGCGAGTCTCTGGGGAGTCTTTCAGTCCTAATGGGTATGCTTTTGGTGAGTCGGTACACAGCTTCTATGTAGAAGACCTGGACCTGGATTAAGTCCAGGCTTGCCCACTTTCTAGTGACTGGTCTTTGACAAATCAACAGCATTGGCCTCCTGGTCAACCTAGGTGAGATGCGCACACCACACTCAAATGTGGGCACATCTGCTTCCATGAGGTTGTCCCGAGCATTAAGTATGAAACGAAGATAGCTTGCCCTGGGACCTTCACTGGTCAATCCTGTGGAGGGGCGTTTGGTCCTGGACTTCCAGCACATTCTCAAATGTTTGTGGGTTCCCTGCAGACACTGTAAAGATGAAAGGGGCCCCCGGGAGTCCTTGAGGTAGCAGAGCAATAATTCCTGCATCCTAGACACGACAAGAAAGTGACCAGAACTGCAGCGCTCAGGACTGCAGCTGGAGAGGAGTATCTGTGGAAAGAAGTACAAAGCCTGAGATCCCCATCGTGGATACCCACAGCCTTCATCCAAGGGCCAGCACTGGGCGCTTCCCTTATTCCTCATCATAGTGATAAAATACCTAGCAAAGACAATTTAAGGCTCAGGACTCAAGAGTACAGCCCATCACAGCAAAGAAGTCACAGCAGCCGGGGTTCAGGGCAGCTGGTCACATTGAGTCCCCAGCAGGAAGCAGAGATGAATGGACACTGTTACCTGTAACGAGTATGGGATTTAACCGCGATAGTTACCCACTCTGTTTCCTCCTGTTTATCATTCACATTCAGGGTGCATCTTCCTCCCTCAGACAAACCTCCCTGGAAATGACCTCACCAACATTCCCAAAGGTCCTAAGTGATTGTAAATCATGTCAAGGTCAACTATAGTATATTGCGGTAAATAAGGATCAGGATAAACAAATAGGCCGAATAGATGTTTATTCAGGGAGAAATAATTTACATCCTAGACAGATGAACACCAGGAAATTTAACCCGATCCTCTCCTGTCAGAGTCACGCCAGAAAGAGAGCGCCTTCCTGGCCCCCTCCGACCTCCTTCCACAGGTCACTTCCGCCCATGGCTCCACCCCCCAATGGGCGTGGTCAGTGCCACAGAAGGACTATCTCACTACAATAGTATAAGCATCCTGATGGCCCTGCTCTAGGAAGAGTGCCTTACCATACCTCAGCTCAAGCTGCTGCCTCCCTGGGCTGACCTCTAGGTGTCAGAAATCACTCCCGTGGGATTAAATTATGTTGTGTGGTCTGCCATTTTAGTTTTTTATACATTTCACTTAATACATGAAGTTTGCTTACTACTTTTGCTTTCTTCTTCTGTTTTTCCAAGGGTTTGGGGCAATTTGCTGTAGTCTAGGTACCTGGTTCCTCTAAAATTCATGTTGAAACTTAGTGAAATATTGATAGTATGAAGAAGTAGAACCCATGGGAAGGAATTGGTATTAGATGAAGTCAGGAAGGTGACATTAGTGGTTATATAAGATGACAGAGAGAGTCCAGAGCTGTCAGCCCTTCCTTCCCAGGAGACCCCTTCTGTCAAGCTGTGCTGTGTCACAAGGACGCCATCAGATGCCAGCAATATGCTCATGGACTTCTCAGCCCCCAAAACTGTGAGCCAAATAAAGCTTTAATCTTTATTTAGTCTATGGTATTCAGTCATAATAACAGAAAATAGATTAATATAGGATTTTTTCCTATTTTTGAAAAATATTCATTTTATCTCTGGATTCTAAACTACTGCTTCCTTGGGAAACAGACTTAAAAAGAAAATTCAAATCACCCCAGACTCCAGGATACAGAGAAATGCCTGGCTTCACTTGTTGTTACTGAACATTTCAAAATGAATTTCCCAGGAGGCTCATATTGCTTGATCCATACCAATGTCCATGCTTCCTTCCCATAGTGCCTTCTGACGGTGGCACACCGCACCCAGGCCTGTCTTCTCTTGGTCTCATTCAGTCAAGGGCAGGTTTCTACACAAGGAAAGAATCAAAAGAGTCACAGTTCCATGTTGACACACATCTGACCAGGTGTGGTATTGCATGCCTGTAATCCAAGCTTTGGGGAGGCAGAGGCAGGAGTATCACCTCCAGCATGAAGCCAGCTTGTGCTCTGTAAGTGAGTTCCAGGCTGGGTAGACCCCGCCTAAAAAAAACAAGCAAACAAAACAAACAACCCAAATAATTTGAAGGTAGATAAAATGTTTAGCATTGAAGAACATAAACCCTTTTACAGAAGCTCAAGAACAACCAGACTTTTGAGAAGAATGAGTGGGAGGGGGAAGGAGAGGATGATGGGGTTATGCGGCCTGTGAACTTCTGAGAACAGTTAAAGTCTAGCATATAATTGGATAAAAATGCATAATGAATGCACAAATACACACCAATAAGATGTTAAAAATCTCCAGTAGGGCTCAGTGACCTCCACCAACTTTACCCCCTGCCTTTGTGTCTCTGACTGTCCCTGAGTGATTACCTTCTGCCTTCACCTCAGAGTTATCTCCGGTAGTTGCTCCCTTGGTGTGAAATTCAGTCCTTTCTCTGTGGTTCATCCAGTCTAGGGGAATGGAGCAGAAGTGTCTGGAACAGGGAAAGGAGACTTGCTCTAAGGGACCTCTAGGAAGCGAGTCAACTTCCACATTGTTGAAAATGACAGGGTGTTTTTTTTTTTTTTTTTTTTTAAAAAGGCTTTAAATGGATGTCAAAACAGATATATTTATTCAACAAATGCTCTCACTTGATTATTTTTATGGCTATGTAGCATTCCACTGTACACGTGTGCTGGTAGAATTTAACTCAGTTTGACACAGCCTAGGATCACTGGGGAAGAGAGTCTCAACTGAATAATTGTCTTTATCAGTTTGGTCTGTGGACATGCCTACGGAGGATCATCTTGACTGTTAATAGATGTAGGAAGCCTTAGCCCATGGTGAGTGGCCCCATGCCCTAGACATAGGGGCCTGAATTATATAGGACAGGAGCAAAGCAGATATGAGGAAGCTGTCAGTGTGGTAGTGTCTGTTTCTCTCTGTTGTTACCTGTGGATGTGACATGACTAAGTTCCTGTCTCATCTTCTCCTCAGTGACGGACTGTAACGTGGGGATGGTAAGCCGAAACGAACCCTTTCCTCCACTATGCTGCTTGTAGCCAGGGTTAATCGCAGAAGCAGAAGTGAGAATGACACATGCCCCACATTGTCCCTAAAGTGAAGTAAGCTGGACACAGGTGACGAACACTGCATGAGCTTACATGTAGAGCTTCAGTTCATCTCACAGAAGGAGCATGGATGTCGTAGCTTCCAGAGAATGGGGGGGAGGATGAGAAGGGAGAGGGTGTGGTGAGGATGGTGATAGGCTAAGAAGCCACCCTTACACTGGAGGATTAAATTGTGCAGGAGGACAGCTGTAGTGCTACATGCTGCATGTTTAAAACACTGGAAGTATCTCCATCTTGAGGAAGCCATGAATGTTTGACATGATGGTGGTTGTCCTGATTTGGTTTCTGCACAATTGTACCTGTCTCACATTGTACCTTATTAATATGCGTAACAACTAGATGACATTAAAAACAGAGCAGAGCACACACTCCAAGAGATGACTGTTACCTGTGTGGAGTAGAGACCAGGTAGTACAGGAAAGTCACCTATCTCAGCAAGAGCTGGATTCCCCCAGAGTCACGTCAAACAGCCAGCACTGTACCCTTGGGTTTCTCTGACCATATAGGGCAGCTAACACTTATTAATTTACTTAATTTTGTCACTTTGCTTTTATGTGTGTATGCTTATATGAGAGTGTATGCATGTATGTATGTTTCTATGTATGTGGAAACCTTGATTACTACTCCTTGGGTGCTAAAACAGAGCTTCCCACAGCCCTGGAAATCACCAAGCAGGCTAGGCTGGCTGGCCAAGGAGCCCCAGGGATTCACCTGTCTCATCTTTTCAGAGCTGAGATTAGAAGCAAACACCATCATGCATGATTCCGCCACCTTACATGGCTTCTGGGGATTGAACCCAGACCTTCATGCATGCCTAGTGAGTATTTTACTGATTGAACCATTTCCCGGGCCCTTTTTCTTTCTTGTAATTTCTTCTTTGCTTTAAAGTTGGAACTGATTTCAATCTTTTATGTACAAGCTACATGGTAAGTGGTAAATCAACACAGGGCAGAAAGTCGTTCTCATTTATCTTTATATTGCCACCCTTGTGGTTGATACCCGACTCATATTAGGTTCCAGATAAATGTTGTGAGCTAATAATGCTGAAAAAAAACAACAGGAAAGGGAAAACAAAGTAGAGAATGTCTTAGTTAGGGTTACTATTGCTGTGATGAAACACTATGACTAAAAGAAAGTTGGGGAGGAAAGGGAGAAAAGGGTTTACTGGGCTTATATTTCTATATCATAGTCCATCAATGAAGGAAGTCTGGACAGGCCAGGAACCTGGAGTCAGGAGCTGATGCAGAGGCCATGGAGTAGTGCTGCTTACTGGCTTGCTCTTCATGGCTTGCTCAGTCTGCTTTCTTATAGAACCCAGAATCACCAGCCCAGGATGGTACCACCCACAATGGGTTGGACCCTCCCCCATTGGTCACTACTTAAAAAATGGCCTACAGCCAGATCTTATGGAGGCATATTATCAGTTAAGGTTCCTTTCAGATAACTAGCCAATAACAGCAGCAGCAGGAGAGAGAGATAGAGACAGAGACAGAAAGAGACACAGAGAGATTTTAAAGGCTATAGGGGATGTCTCAACAGAAAGAGTATGTATGTATGTATGAAGCCCTGGGATTGTCCCTAATACAACATAAAATCGGAGTGGTGGCACATGCCTATACTTCCATACATGTAGAGATGAAAGCAGGAAGATCAGAAGGTCCTTTTCTGGTACATTAACAAGCTGGAAGCAAGCCTGGGCTACATGACACCCTGCCACCAAATACTATTTGTTAGTATTCAGGCATCTGTACTGGCCTTCCCTTGAGGGTTCTAATAAGATATGACCTTAGCTGTAGCCACTAAGAACACCACCTGTGCACATTCACTATGATCCCTTTTAAAGGGGCCCTGGCCACCTCCCATCTTTGTCTGCCTCTCTTTCCTTTTCTTCCTCTCTCCTTCTCTCTCTTTCTCTTTCCCCACTCTTGTCCTCAGGGACTGGTCTCTGTCCCCCTCTCTGCCTCTTCTAATAAACCTATGTGAGTCCGGTTGTGTGGTGTGACTTCTCTTCATCGTGTTTTCAAAATTACAGCACTAGTATTATTACTACTGTTTATATCAAATCATATCCTTCTTTCCAGTCTAGTTTAGATACCCTCATGTGGCAATCCCCATCTCTTGTGGGTACATTCTAAGACTCCCAATGGATGAATGAAACCACAAACAGTACTGTTTCCTATACACAACACTGTGGTGCAGCAACAGTTAATCTGGCAATTGTGATTTCTGAGTGGGTAGTGTATACTGCATGGCTACACTGAACAAATGTAGTGTGAATGCATCTCTAATTGATCAGAAACCAGAGGAGGCAGAGTGAGCTGTCTGATTCTACGTGGTATGTAAGAGTTAGAGAAGAAAGCCTTTTCCTGTGTCCCTTCAAATCTAACCACACGAACCATAAGCCATCCCATCTCTACATGTATTTAGTACAGACAGGATGACTTGAAATCAGATTCACATCAAACCTACAATACTCATTTGGCTTCCACAACAACCTCTAGAATGACAAATGCCTTTGATAACAGAAGTTCATTAAGCACCCTCATCACCATCTTCAAAGATTTATCCTGTATTACCATGCTGTCATGCTCTCTCTTCTACACATACCTCCCACTGCCATACCGAGAACACCCTTGCTAACTAGTTGATTTGTTCTGTTTTTTTTTTTTAAATTCTTCTCTCATATATTATATGCTGACCACAGTTTTTCCTTCCTCCTCTCCTCTAAGCCCTTCCCTTGTCTTCCCCCCAGATCTGTTCTTCCTCCTTTCTCTTCATAAAAGGTCAGGCCTCCCAGGATATTCACCACACCTATCATATCAAGTTGCAAGAAGACTAGGCACATCCCCTCATGTTAAGGCTAGATGAGGCAACCCAATAAGATGAAAAAGGTTCTAAAAGCAGGCAAAACAGTTAGAGACAGCCCCTATTCCCACTGTTAGGTGTCCCGTAAGAATACCAAGTTATATACAGGCTCCCTGGTTGTTGGTTCAGTCTCTATGAGCCCCTATGAGCCCTGGTATGTTGACTCTGGGCTTTCTTGTAATGTTCTTGGTTCCCCTCCCCACTCCCACAATCCTTCCTCACCTTCTTCCACAGGATTCCCAAGCTCCACTTTGATGGGAGATGTCATTCTGTATATATGTTTCTCATACTGATTAATGAAAAAAGCACTGTTGGCCAATAGGAAAGGAAGATAGGAGGGACTAAGAAACAAGGAGGAAAGAGGAAGTAGTAAGGAGGAGTCAAGATGGAGAGTCTGGAGAGAATAGGACACCAGCAGGCTGTCCAGTAAGAGGAGACCACGTGGAGATTAATAGAAATGGGTTAATAATTAAGGCAGAGCTAGCCAATAAGAAACGAGTAACTGGACAACAGCATTTATATCAAATACAGAGTCTCTGTGTGTTAATTGGGGCTGGCGTGGCGGTGGGACCAGACCAGCGGTGGGCGGAAAAACCTTACTCCTTACACCACTTAATGTTCAGCTGTGGGTTTCTGCATTTGCTCCCATCAGTGGCTGTATGAAGTCTCTCTGAAGTTTAGCACAGTATCATTAGGAATAATTTCATTGATTTTTATTTTTGGCCAGTCATATTTGGTTCTATTTCAGATCTCTGGTATATCCAGCCTCTGACTCCTGTCCCTCCAGGCAGTGTCAGGTGTAAGTCTCAAGTTGGTCAGCCACCTTTATCCCAGCACATCTTGCAGGAAGGATAAAATGTAGGTTGAAGATTTTGTAGCTGGGTTGGTGTCCAAATCCCTCTACTGGAAGCCTTGCCTGGCTACATAAGATGGCCATTCAAGTGCATTCATTTACCATCCTCTCCCTCTGTTCTCTACCTTAGTTTATCCAAGGGATATGTTTCGCACTTCACTGTACTCTAAACATCCCCCACACTAGCAATTCCTCTTGATGATCCTCATGTCACAGATAGGGGTTCTCTCTCTCTGTAAGAAGAGTAGTCTCAAATATAAAGGCTTTCCATCCTTTACCCTGTTTTGGTGAATAGGCTTTTGGAAACCAGCTGGAATTGTGCACCTAGGAGTCATCACCAGCTTCCGAATGCCAGCACCCTACCAGACTGCTATCATATGTTGCTTCCTGAGGCTAGACAGTTTTAGTCACTCAGAATGCTACACCCTGGGGAGGCATTTTAAACAGCCATCTCCAGCACATTAGACAATTAGGATTCAGTTCCATGTTGTTGACAAGGTGCCGAGCAGATGCCTCTCACCGATGTTTCGGTAAAGTCGATCTGCGGTCTTGAAGCAGGATGTCACTCACGAATGCTTTCTGTAGATGTTTATCCGTTGAATGCCTTCCCTGAGATGTATTTTGAGGAGACTTGAGCTGCAGAGACCAGACAGCTCTTCTTCCTGAAGTCAGTGCTGTTGGAGCTCCAGGGGGAGATGGTGATGCAATCTAAATGGCATTTTCTCATTATTGATTTGATGTGAACACCTGGACTGTGTCTACAGGGCATAGAAATAGGTTGCAATTAGTTTCTGGTGTTTAGCAGAAGACTGGAAAATTCTTGCTTATGTTGAGGCGCATTAACTCTTTCTCCCCCCCCCCCACCAATTCATATTTATGGTTCGTGTTTCTCTCACAAGGAATTTCATGTCAAACCCATTTATCCTTTAATATTTTTAATGACAAAATGAGTTCTTTATTCCTCTCTCTAGTTCACACATTGCTAGGTGAAAACACCATCTTAGATAAATTATTTTTTATGGGAAATGATATTGCAGGTCCCCAGCCATATTTCTGGAAATTTTGGAGTGATATTATGTCACACTTGGGAGAAAATTAAGCAATGTTTGACTTGGTAATGGTGGTCCATCAGGGAGACATCTCAGCTAGAGCTGCGAGTTCTGTTGTCCTTTACAGGTAATGAGGTACAATCCAATAATACAGTCACAGGAGGAAACAAGATAATAGTAGGGATCTGGACAATGAAGTGCAATGAGGTTAAATAAACAGTTTGCCCAAGAAACAAGTCATGGGAAGTATGTATGAGCAGAGAATTTAGATGAAGAACCTGGGCCCAAAATTGTTACACTAATTGGATGGTGAGCAAGGTAGATTGCCTAATGGGCAGGGGCAGAGTCATGAGAACATGCATCAATCATGAAAGGATGAATGATATCAATAAAAACCATCAGGGCTTAAGACACAGCAGTGTGTCCAGGCCCAGGAATGTTACTCAGGAGAAAGGGCTGTCTTCTACTGCCAGTTGGAGTGGGAGTTGAGTAGGCAGAGTGAGGAGGATGGTTTTTCTTCGTGGTTCTGCAAGAATGACCGTGTGTGGTGTCATATCAAGCCACTTTTCTCATTGCTTTAACAAAATGCTGGATAAAAGCATAAGGAGGAGGAAAGGGTTTGTTTTGACTTGTGGTTTAAGGGTACAGTCCATCATGGCAGGGAAGGCATGGTGGTGTGAATGTGAGGCAGCTGGTCCCATGGCATCTCAGTCAAGAAGTAGAGGGAGATGGTTGCAGGTGCTCAGCTTGCTATCTCCTATTTATTCAGCAGGGGGACCCCAGCTCATGGAGTGGTACTGTCCACATTTAAGGAGGGCTTTTCCATCTCAGTTCACCTAATCTAAAAAATTCCTCACAGATATGCCAGAGGCCTGTTGCCATGGTGATTCTAGATCTTGTCAAGTTGACAAGAGAGGTTGATCCTCACAGCAGGCGATGCTAAAAGTGAATGATACTGTGAGCCAATGACCTTGGGTGATGACAAGTCCATGAGTTTGTAACAAATGTACCACTCTGGGGGGTGGGGACTTGAGAGAAGTCTCAGGGGGATTAAGAGCATTTGCTTATCTTGCAGAGGACCCTTGTGCCGTTCCTTGAACCCACATGGTGGCTCACAATTGACTATAATTCATGTGATGCACATACACATACAAGCACACAAACACTTATATACCTAAAATAAAGTAAACAAGATCTTGTTAAAAATATGACACTCTGGTGTGTGATATTACAAAGAGAAGACTTCCTGTATATGAATGTGTGGTGTGGGCTAAATGGCAATTCTATTTTTTGCTTAAGTTTGCCATACATCTAAAACTATTCTGGAAAGTCCTCTTTTATTTAAAATAATTAATAATAATAATAATAATAATCAACTTAGTAAGGGCTACATAAAGGTTTGTAAAGGTTTGTAAAAGAAAAAGACATCTGGGTAAGAATAAAAGGTACAGGTTAGACACTATCCTGTTCTTCTGCTTCTTATGCCTCCTGGGCCATTACCACTTCCATTTAACGAACAAAGTTGCTGCTTCTTTTACTTTAGCTACAGACTCAGGCTCTACATCATTCATCACCTCTGCCCATTGCTCAGCAACCCCCAGAAGGGATTAAGGTCTCCCAGACTCCATCATTCCCATCACCTCAGGAAGAGCCAGCTAGTCAGCCTCACATGGGCTCCAGTTCCTTCCAGAACAGCCAGGCACAGAGATTGGCCCCTGGCTCTGGCTTATCTCATGATGTGCTTCTCCCATTAGCTAAGGGCCTCATGGACAGGAGAGGTAAATTCCTTGAGTGCCCAGAGCCGTCAACTGGGGAGCTCAAAGCAACAGAAACCTGTTATCTCTTGGATCTGGAGGCTGGGAATACAAAACAGGTACCAGCAAGGCTGAGAAGAATCTTTCTGCATTCCCTGCCTCCAGAGAGCAGCTGCTGGGATTGGAGGCACAACATCACCATGCTGGGTTTATGCAGTACTAGGTATCCCACCCCCACCCAGGGATTCTTACATGCTAGGGAAACACTCTGCCAACTGAGTGGCATCCTCTGCCCAAGAATCATTCCTGAATTCTGTTGGTCACCAGCAATTCTTGGCAATCCTTTAGAGACATATGACTCCAGTCTGCTTCTTGTCACCTGGCAGTCCCTCTGTGCCTGTGTTTTTGTTTCTCCTTACAAAGGCGCCAATATTACTGAATTGTGATCTCATTACAGTTGGGTTATGTGTGCTGACATCTTAGCTGTAAATGTAGTCACACTGCCTTTAATACCTCTTGGGTGAGGGACTCAGTTCCTATAAAATAGTCTACTTGGATGAACTTGCATCATAGTCCCCTCCCACTTCTCTTCTTGGTTCGCTGTTATCTGAGGAATAATGGCAGGTATAAGGTAAGTTCAAGCATTTTCCCTAAGAGTCTTCTCAAAATATTCATTTTGTTAGCAGATCATGTGATTAGTTGTCTCTAATCTTTAGGAGGCAACACAAAGATTACCTTGAGCAAAGCTGTTGCTTTTGTTTCAATGGAAATGTTTCATTATTTTTGTTAACTTATGTCTCTTCCTTGTTGGTAGACATTTTGATAATGTTATCATTGACTGTATTGTTGTTTTGTTTTGCCACTGGTTTAGAAATCCTTTGTGCTTGAGTGAGAACTACCCCATCAATAAAGGTTTTCTTTGTCTATTTTATTCTTCTTCCTCCTCCTCTTGAGGGTCATGGTGGGGGTAGAAGAATGCTTTCCAGATGGATGTTCCCTTGTTCAAAGTCATACTTTTAGCAATGCTTCTACTCTCTCAGAGAGCATTTTCATGTTAGAAACTCCAAAGCATCAGTTGTGGGAAGAGGGCTCTTATCATAAGCATAGATCCCCCTCTGGTCTTCTGCCAGTCATTGCTCAAACACTATCAAAGGAGAAGTATTCGCTGACTGGGGTTTGCATGGGCATGCATCTATCCAAGCCTCGGGAGTTCAAATAACTCTTACCTAAGTTGAGTCTTGGCTTTCCCTTTCAAAATACAAATGTTTTGAAGTTTAAAAATACAGAACACTCCATTGTAATAAAAATGGGTATTTATTCTTACTTAAGAGTAGTGTACAAGGCCACATTATAAGGATGGCAGACACTGTTACTTCAATCACAATCGTAATCTTTGAAGTAAGTTGATGACCTTTCCCATAACCGAGATCTTTATTTACAGTAGATTTCATGCAGAAAATTAAATTTTAGTAAGGTTAGTTTTATAGCCTTGTTTTAAAAAATGCTATTAATTGGGAGTGGGATTATAAATTTGTATAATTTTTTGTGGGGAGTCTCTCTCCCTCCCTCCCTCCCTCCCTCCCTCCCTCCCTCCCTCCCTCCCTCTCTCTCTCTCCCTCACACACACACACACAACACACACACACACACACACACACACACACACACACACACTGAGGAGTTCCAAGGATAACTACTAGTCTATTCTCTTCTACCATGTGGATTCTGAGAAAACACCAAGCCACAGAATCGGGAATTCCTAAACTGAGCACAGCATCAAGTGAAAGGGGACAGAGAGTAGGTCCCAATCTTTTCTCCGCAGAGAAATTTGGCCAAAAGAGAATGCTATC
Source organism: Phodopus roborovskii (assembly GCF_943737965.1). Classification (NCBI taxonomy): domain Eukaryota; kingdom Metazoa; phylum Chordata; class Mammalia; order Rodentia; family Cricetidae; genus Phodopus; species Phodopus roborovskii. Next base: position 46,839,059 of record NW_026126511.1, on the reverse strand, counting down.
TTAACACTAAGCAGTTTACCTGTATAAGGGTATAATCATATTGGGCCATGTAGGCCAATCCTTTGTCCTATCTCTCCCAACCCTTTAAAATATTTCTGAAGTTGTCCTGCCTTTGTGTAGATATTATTTCATTTTTCCTGCCTGTGTTGGTGAGTTGTAACTGTCAACCTGACACAACTGAGAATCACCAGGGAAGAGAGTCTTAATGAGGAATTATGTAGGTCAGGTTGGCTTGCAGGGATTATCTTGACTGTGGGATAGGGAGACTCATCACAGTACCCATGGCACTATTCCCTAAACTGGGAGTCCTCGATAGCATAAGAAAGGAGAAAGCTATCAAGAGCAAGCATTTGAGCAAGGATCCATGCACTTAATGCTCAGCTGGAAGTAATGCCTTAAGCACCTGCCCTGACTTCCCTGCGTGTGAGCCAAGGAAACCCTTTCTTCCTAAATTGCTTTTTGTTGAGATCATTTTATCACAGCAGGAGAAAAGAAGCCAGGGTACTGCTCTTTACCAGGGACTTTCCCTCTCTACTGGTAATCTCCACTCCTATCCCCATCCTTTATCTTTAGATGGAGGTTGATTCCTCTACATGGGCCATGTGGTTCAGCCAGATGGCTTTCTCTCCACACCCAGAGGTCTCCATGTACCTGTGGCTTAATATTTTCAGATCAAGATGTATTTCATTAAACATAGGTGTTCCATTCATATAAAAATTAAGGTGTTGATGTATTGATGTAAACACCGACTATTTCCAGATGTCAGACTTGGGCAAAACACTTAAATTTGTGTTTTAAATGTTAGTTAATAGCAACAAATGAAACATTACCATTAAACTGCTTAGAATTGAACCAAAATGGAAATAATGCCCTTAGAAATTTTGCTGCTAAGTCAAGATTAGTTTATTAAACGAAAGCTTTAGAATGTAATTCTACCCAGGTCCTACTGAACAACTGTGACAGCAGTGAAATTGAATAAAACTCACAACGCAGAAGACAGACCACACATTTGTTTCTAGATCGATGAAAGGATCCATGTTTGATCATCTGTTTCCTCACAATGATGCAACTTTACAATTACAAAATGATGTTCTAAGAATTATAAGATTTTTAGGTTATCTTCATAATTATGAGGTTATGGGCCACCAGATATCACTTGATAAAAAAATCAACAAAAGCCAAGAGAGAGAAAAAATCACAGAAATTATTGTAGAAGAGATGTGTCACTGTGGTTTTAGCTCATCCCAGTGGATTTGGTAATGAAATAAAAAACATGATAAGGAGTAGTGAAGGAGATGAAGATTCACCCTTCAGTGTCTGCAATGCCAGAAACATACACGTGCGCGAGGAAGACAGGAGAAGATGAAGTAGTCAGGACCCAGATGATAGATCCCACAGGCTTGGTGAGCTGCAGCAGGGGCTTTTGTTTTGATTTTTTAAATAGTCTGAACTATGTAAGCTAGACTAGCTTCAAACTCATAATCTTCCAGCCTCCAGCCTGAGCGACCCCACACCCCATACACACAGTCTGGGATTACAGATGTACTGTGGGCCAGCACTCTAGATTGCCTTTCATTTTTAGTGAGGATACAATCTGTTGCAGAGTTTCAAGCCATACAATCATGTTCAAAGGTCAGTTTGGTGAGGTGAGTACCATTGGAAGGTCAATTACCAGATGTGAAGTGGCTTTATGTAGTAAAGTCTCCCAGATTATAAATTGAAATATATTAAAATACTATCCACTTTCATATATACATATATGTAGGAAGTTTTCTTCCATATTAGTTGTGTGATTCACATCATCTCTAAAAACTGGAAGTGATTTACTGATCACACAAATAGAATAAAGTTGTCAAATAAGCTACTAGTGCAAAAACCCAATTTTGAATTCTGTCCCTGGTGGCAACACTTTGAAGAATGAGCATAAAATGAAAGATAGTTTTTAGAGAAGCTAGGGCTAAGTAATTATCACTCACAAACCATCACCCCAAACTCTCAAAATGACTCTTGGGGATGGGGGTTGGGGATGGAGTCAGAAAGATTAGAAGGTCTAATCCTTAGCTTTATAATAAGTTGAAGTGCTTGGAGACCAGGGATATTACCTAAAAGTTTTTCAGTTAAAAAAATTTTTAAAGGAGAATTAAATAGCAAACAAGTAATAACCCCATGAGCAAGCTATAAGGAGCATCAAGGCTACGACAGAAATAGCGGTGATAATTAGATGATGAAGATAATGAAGAGTGTGGAGCTATAAAACCAAGTATTAGCATACTACATAATAATGGTCTGAAGAACCATGGGGATAGGGTGGGAGCTTGAAATGGAAATTTTCTGAAGCTCTTCTGTTCTTCAAGCAGCTAAACATGCTGATTAAAATATATTAAAATATTAGATACATAAAAATCATTGAATGCCTATTGAAATTAACATGAATAGAATATTTAACTCCAAACCTGATGAGGGACAGTAGAATTGTTTAATGCCCTGTATCTTTGGAGGTGGCCAACAAATGTCCTTGGTTTACATCAATAGCAGCATCATCCACTAGGCAGAGGGTCTTGGGCTGTGTGAGTGGAAATGGAGATGAGAGGAGCTAAGTATGCAATTGAGTATGCATGCACTAGTTTCTCTCTGCACTTGACTGTGGGTGTGCTGGGACTAACTAGAGTCCCTGCTGAGGAGAGATATGACCGCGATAATCTGGAGTTGTGAATTGAAATAACTCCTTTCCTCCCCTTTTGTCAAGGTATTTTATCACAACAGAGCCCAAAGCAGAACAGTGAGATGTCTTGGCTCATTCAGAAAATCCTATTTTGAAATTCTACAGGAACATAGAGGTGCAGAATGCTCTAATGGGCCTGACTGCTTTATAGTGCAAGTCCTTTCCTCTGTTTTCACAGAAAAATAGCTCTCACACCCCACTCAGAGTCTTCAGAGAGTCTATGTCAATTGATTTGGGGCCAGACTCCATTACCACAATTAAAAAAAAAATAGCCAGGAGATACACTGTATAGCTATACCTTAAAAGAATCCAGCTACTGAGCAATACCCAAACACATTAAGAAAGCCCACCAGCCTCACTGTGCACAGACGAAATCTCCAAAATTCTCTCAGAGAGCAAAGAAGCCTCACATGGGCATACTGCCTCTTAGTCACTTGGGCAATCTCTCTACTTTGGTTACAATAGAGTGTTATAAATGGAGGTATAGCTGTAACTTGGCCTCAACCTTTCCAATAACCAGACATTGAGACAGGTGGGAGGGCAATGAGACCCCTCCCTCTCTGAAACTTACCCGTTTCTCCTTAGAAAGCAAAGTGAGCCCAGGCCCCCCTTCCTTCTGTGGCTTCACAGGAGTTTATTGCCATCTTCTCATTCTTTTACAGCTTTGCAAACATGAAGCTTTGGCACCAACACACTGCTGGCATCTGTTTTGGAAATATGGGTAGCCAAAGATAGAGAGGGCATCTGTTATGAAAGGTAAGCCACAGCTATGGTTTGGTTGCAGCTGTCACAAATACATACTGACAGAGAGCATTGGTTTTGGCATGTGGTTTTGGGTTCTCTGCAGAGAGATGCTCCTTTGATCTCTGCAACAGCCACCTCTCCTGTGTGGATGAGAGAATGGTGATTCTTGGCAGGCAGATGGCTCACTTATGCAGGGTTGAGGATGCTCTAGGAAGGTCTCTGAACTATACTTCTACATCAAGGGCTTGCCATCCACCTGCCCTTAACTCCAGTCCTTCCTGTTTAAGATAACCACATCCTTGAAGGTCTCTAAATCCACTTCACTCTCAACAGCTTCCTTGCCATCCTTCCTTTACACTTTTTAAACAAATGGGTTGTTTCCTCAGACTTAGGGGAGACTGAAGGCTCAAGGGACTATTTATTCTGAACTAAGAGAGTTTGGTGTCAGGTTAATCCATGAGATTGCTTGTGTGCCCAGGGCAAAGGAGAGGGAATGGAAGGTTTTCCCATTGATTCCTTGCTGTGTGATGAATCTAATACTTTCACTGTACCCTCTTAAGAATTCTTCACAACATTCCTGGGTGATAGGCCTCCTTGGTGCCCATGTACAGACTGAGACATTAAGCTATGGACAAATTGGCTGAAAAGCAGCTAGATGACAGAGCAGTGGTTTAGCTCAGCCTTGTTATGATTCCCAGGCTTATTCCAAGATATTTCTGTTGGAAAATGCCCAGAGAACAGCCACTAATGTATTTCTGAAGGCAATTTCTATCATCTAGTATGCTCTTAACATGACAGGAAACAGAAAGATGGACAAGAAGAAAAGCAAGTGTTCACTGTTCAGTTGAGAAGTTTGACAGCATACTTTGGTTTTATTTTGCTATTTGGTTGGTATTTGCCAGATAATGTTATTCTAACAGCTTTATTACGATGTTATTGATAAACTTAATAAAACTGTACATTTAATGTAAAAAATTCATGTGTTTGGCATATATTTGCATCTGTGGCACCATCAATACAATCAAAGATATATATATATGTATATGTATATGTATATGTATGTATATATGGGTATATATATCTTTCACTTTCATGTTCCCATATGTCTGACCAAGGAGTTTATTCCCCCCCCTAGAATGTCCACTTAGCTCATTTAGAAGGGTATAATACTGTGTTGGCATCATGGACTGTAACCATATATTCACTGAGTAGTGTGTCCCTGTCTGGCCATCCATTAGTCCTGTTGCTTTGAGTTTAATGACTTGAAATTGCCCATATTGTTGTAGTTTAGTTATGAAATGTCCTCCCAGACTTATGTATGGAAAGTGCAGTTCCCTAGTAGTGATGCTACTAAAAGAGATTGGTGGATTATCCTCAGTAGATTAATCTACTAATGGATTAATTACATAGTAAATGAGCTATGGGGGAGTAGGATTTTGTGTTGGTTTTCTTCCCTGACAAAAGGAATGTATGGAAGGAAGGGTTTATTCCAGTTCACAGGTGGGAAGTCATGGCAGTAGGAATTTGAGGAAGGTGGGCATATTGCATCCATAATCGAGAATCAAAGTGATAAATGCTGGTGTTGAGCTCATTTTTTCTTTCATTCAGTCTAAGACTCCATCCCTCAGGAATGGTGCTGTTCACATTTTGGGTGTGTCTTCCTTTATTGAACCTTGTAAAGACTGTCCATCATAGCCATAACCAGAGACTCACCTAATCTAGATAAACTCTCACAGGTGTACCTAGAAGCTTGTCTCCTAGGTGATTGTAGATTCCATCAAGTTGTCAACATATATTAAATACTATAGAACTAGTTGGAGGGAGCAGGTCACTGGAGGGTTTTTTTGAAGGAGCTATCCTGTCCCTGGCTTTGATGGCCAATTTTAATTTTCAAAATGACACAGTGCAGAAAAACCTGGTAAGGTAGTCTCAATGAGACATTGTCTAGAACAGGTAGGCCTATGGGTATAAGAGTAGAGGCATTTGCTTTGAGTACATTAATTAACATGAGAAGACTCATCCACCGTGGGTGTACCATTCCCTATGTTTGGGTACTAGAGTAAGAATGGAGGGAGTGACCTGAGCAGTAAGCATTCATGTTCTCATCCTCTCTCTGCTCTTGATTCTCAGTATGAATGTCTGCTTCAAGCTCCTGCTGCCTTGACTTCCCAAAAATGATGGGCTGTAACCTGGAACTGTAAACCCATTCGACACTTCCTTAGCATTGCTTTTGTCAGAAACAAGAAATGAATAAGTTATGACACTGGGCCTCCCCCATCCCTCTGCTTCCCTGAGTTAAGTAGATCTGTTGTGGCCTTCTGCCATGTTTTCCCCTGGCCATGGACCCCCAAACAATAAAAACCAGACAGCAATGGGTTAAAGTATTGCAGCTGTGAGCCAAAGTAAATCTTTCCTCCCTTGTTCATCTCAGAAATTCTGTCACTAACATACCTTGTAAGTAAAAAAGTGATGCAGGATTTGTCCTATGTCTGACATATTTTACTCAGTAAAGTACCTTGCATGGTTTAATTGTGTTTGTCAATGACCATAGAGGGATGCCCAAGAGTTTCAAGCCTGCTTTCCCAGGAAGCTTTATTCTCCAGCATGTATGTATGTATGTATGTATGTATGTATGTATGTATGTATATCCATCTATTGACTTGCTGTTTGAGGACAATATCTGGGAGTTTGCATAGACTAGGAGTGCCTGGGTTGCTAGGTAGTCAGTGTAATATCAAGAGGTAAAGGTTTAGGGATGGAGAACGTCAAGACACCAGTGGTGTAAAGAGTGAATCACGGGATCTAGAATGGAGCAGGAACCTCATTGCCATGAGCTTGCATTTGTAGCTATCTCCCTCCTCTCTCTTTCAAAGCTTGCAAAAATACCAACATTCAACTCAGGGATCAAACTGGGCCCTGCGCCTCTGTGTGGTTGACATGTGAGTCAAGGCTAAGGTCCTTCATGGAGCTCATGTGTCACCCTGCAGCAAGGAGGGCATTTCAGTGTGGGATCCAACTGGGACAGTGATTTCTGCATCCCTCCTAGAACTGTAGACCCCTCTTCTATTAAACAAGGGCCATATCATAGCCTAAGACAGCTGCAAAGATTCCCTGCCAGAACGTGGGAAAGTACCACCCATGGCTCCTTGTATCTTCTTAGTGTGACGGACTCTTAATTTAAAACAAAATTTTATAAAGGAAGGCTTTTGTTAAGGAGACCTAGGGGTGAGAAACAAAAACTTGACCTCTTAGTCATGCTAAGCTCTGGTGGCCCTATGTTTCCCCAGGGAGGACACTGCATGCCCCGGGCTTTGTAGTTGTGTGCCCCTCTGCCAGGACAGCTGCAGGCTCAGAAAGAGAAAACCCCATGGGGCCCAAGAGGGAGGGGGAAGAGAATTTGGGTCACCTCCTTGGGCCTTTGGGGCCACAGTCCAACATTGGCTTCCCAGAAAAATTCACTTATGAGAAAAACCCCTGGTGAGACCTAATGTCCATAAAGGATTTAATTTCATATAAATATGTAGAGCATGCATGCGTATGAGGGGGCACAAGTTTCTGGGACCCCTTTATCTCTCTGCTGCATAAGTCATGAACCACAAATAGTTTAATAGAATCCCCTAAGAAAATCAAGTCATTCTGAGTGTGTGTAAACTCACACAGGAAAAAGCAAAATATAGACCCAGTATCAGGGTGTCAGGGAAGGATTGCAAAGGCCATTGATGCCATTGGGCAGATAAAAGTATAGTCTATTCTTTATCCCTACTAAGATAAAGATGTTGGCTACCTCTGTGAAGGAGCCCATCCTCCTTGTGACTGGGTTTTCACTGAAACTAAGAGTTGCTACAGACTTGATGTGAGCTAGACATAGGCATGTGGATCCAGAAGTCAGCAGGTTCAGAGTTACTCAAGACAGCCAGCCTGCAGCCTTGAGGGCAGTAAGAGGAGGAGGAAGAGGCCTTCTGTTCCTAGCCTCCTGCCAGCCAGACTCCTCCCTCTAAACTGGCCTCCCCACAGTGTTGTGGTAAGTTCTCTTTTTTGAGATCAACCTGGTCTCTTCCAGCTGTATTTGCCCCACCATCTGTCCCTGAATGGTCCAATGTGGTCTCCCCATCACTCTCCCATTTTCTCCTGTTTACAGCATCCATCACTCTCCTGCACTAGGGCATAGCTCAGTGACAACAGCAGAGGTCTAGCCTTCCATGCTCAGCGTTTGCTCCTGGGATGGTGGGTAGCCTGCAGTAGCTGGATACCTACCTGCTCACCTCTAATCGGCAGTGCTGAAAGTGGATATTATACTTTCTTGCATCATCAGCCCCAAAGTCTTGACTTTTAAAGAGAAAATAGCAGTGACTCAAACCACAAAGCCATAGAGGGAGGGGAAAAATACCTGAATAAAAGAGCATGTTTAAAAGCATGACTTGTGTTTTACAGCGCTGCAAGGGAGGCATAATTAAAGCATGTCACTCTCCTCCTGGCCCTCTGACAGCAAAATTAGCTTGAAGGAGAAAAGCATATAATAGAAACTGAAGGCCTGCTCTCAGATGTTGCTGTCTCATGCAAATTACACAATCCATTTTGGATTCATGAGTGAAAAGAAGGTACTCTCCCCCCTCCCCGAAGTTTTAGCAATGATAAATGTTGGTTGAAAATGCCTTTAGTACACAAGGCCTGAGTACGAACACAGTGCCCAGTCTACTGGACACTTCTGCATTGTTGGTGACTTCCCAAGGCATGGGGGTGACAGGAGTAACATAACCCAAATCTGTTTCTTCCCATCCCAAGGATTTCTTATCTAGAGGACAGTAGAGACAAGTAAAGTGCCCATATTATACGGTGTGCCGACTTCCAGGTGAGGTGGGGTGGGGTTGGGAGTGTTAGGAAGACACAGGGTGGTGCTGGTGCCTCCAGGGGAAAAAAAATGCTATTAAAAACACGAAGGAGGGTGTGTTAGCTTTCCATCACTGTGGTGGATTCCCAGGATAGCCAGCTTCTAGGAGGGAATATTTAATTCAGCTCACAGCTTTAGAAGTTTCAGTACAGTTTCAGGGTCAGCTGGCTCCATTGCTGTGGGTCTGAAACCAGGCTGGAAGACAATGTCAAGAAAGGCTTGGTGGCAGAAAGTCATTCCCCCAAGGAAAGCCAGGAAGTAGAGGGAGACACACAGAGGACCAGGCCAGGAACAAAACACTCCTGTCAAAAGCCTGTCCCTAAGTGACCCATTTCCTCCAAACAAGCCGCACCTTCCAGGCTCCGCACCTCTGCGGAACAAGGAGTCCACCAATGGACTGGATCAGTTTTCTCATGATCCAGTTGCTTCCCTAAAGCCCCACTTCAGAACATGGCCTTGATGACCAAGCCGTCAACACATGAACCTTAAAGCCAAATCCAGGACATTGAGGGAAATTTTACGATCTTCAGAGCTACGTCTTATTAGTAAAAAAAGAAAATTGATGGATACTTCAAAAATACGCAGAAATCAAATCTAACTATGGATTTTGACTTTGAATTTGTGAGACAACTCAGTCCCCCAGTGTGATGATTAATCTTGTCATCTGGATGGAATTTAGAGTTACCACTGACACATACCTCTCTGGGTGTATCTAGAAAGTATTAACTATTGGTGGATATTCCACAAAAAGGGAAAACTGCTATCTACCGTCATAGGCCTCCTGCTCTCAGACCTCAAGGAGCCAAGTGCTTGGGACTCGCATAAGCAATCAGCTTGCTTCACCACCCACCACTGCAGGCAGACATTGTGACCAACTCCTTAGAGGAGCTGGAATCAGGCAGCTTCTGGTCACTAACAAAGGCTGCATCCAGCCCCTGGGAACTGAGTCAGCATCCTTTGGAATGAGGTCTGTACATCCTCCCTCACTTCTGTTGCAACAGATAGCTTCCGTTTTCAGAGTGATTAATTTTCTATTTGGTATGCAGTTCTGGGATTTGGGCTCAAGTCCTAACTGAGATGGGTGGGATGATTTGATTTATGATGGAGCAGAAATAGGCTGCTGGATTTTGAATCGGAAGCAACATGCAGCTCCCAGATAGATAGTGATGGGACACTAAGTCCATGCCAAGTCATGCTGAGTGAGTGTCAGTCTGGAAGAGAATGTTAATAGTGTTTGCTCCCTGAGAAACTCACTAGTCCTTACGTGAGACAGGAAGGCTTTGAAAGTTCTACCCTCTTTGCAGTTTCTTTCCTAAACGTTGTTTTCTTCCTAGATTACCTTTCTGTTGTCATCATTTGGTTTCAAGAGTTTTCAGACATGGCATTCCTACCAGCACTTCATATGCGCTTCCCATTCAGAGAGCCCCAAGTGCACCTTACATTCACAAGCAGAAGAGGGCAGTGGGCTCAGTGAGGATGTGAATGCTTGGGTCTGGCTACACTCTCCATGGCTCAGCAACTTCTGCTTCTGCGGTTCAGTTCCCAGAACCCACAATAGGGGGCTCACTCTGGTTCCAGAGGATATAAAGCCCCTTTCTGACCTCCATGGGGACTATATCCATGTGCACCCCCTCTTCCCACATATACACATAACTTTAAAGAACTACATACACATGGTAGCTAACTTTATTAATGAGAAGGAATTGGGTCTTGCCACCAAAGCTTTTAAATTGACGCATTAGTAAGTAACTCACACAGATCTTGCCAAAGAAAATGCATGGCCAGGAGTTTTGATATATAGTGGCATTCAGGAATGCACTCGCATCTAAAAGACCCTGAGACATTAGTTATCTTGTCAGTGAGAGCAAATTGCCATGCTTATTTAAACAGATGAAGATGGCAGCGGTGTAAAAAAAAAAAAAGTGAAGAACTATTCATTTCCCCCTCCATATAAACTAGCCTGCAGAACTACCACAAACACCACCACCAAAAACACCATCACCACCAGCACCGCCACCATCACCGCTACCTTTACCACCACCATTATCACCAGCACCACCACACTGCTGACATCACCAATACCAGCACCACTACCACCATCATCTCTGCCATCACTGCCACTACCACCACCATGGATGGGAGATAGTCCTGTCGTGGATTAAGAGTATGTTTCCAGGCATATCTCATGTGGCTACCCAGAGCAACCTGCAAAAGGAGTAAGAAAGAAGGGTAGGCATTCAGAAGGTTTAGAACAAACCCAGCCTCATTCCATCCATCCAGATTCACTCCTAGGCTTTCAGACTCCAAAGACCATGCAGTGTGGCTTCTACTCCTAGTAAGAAGGGGCCATGAGAATGGGGGTACTCTACTCTCCTCTGCATGAGGGTTTCCAGGCTCCAGTGTGATCCCTGGTTAGGGTTGGTCACTCCCAGCTTCCCCAGTTCTGCTGACAGACTCATTCTATACACACCATATGGCCTTTCCTACAATATAACCCTCTTCACAGAACACACGGCAGGCCACAGTAGAATCTTTAACTTGCCCTGAAAGAATTCCACTGGAAAGAATGATGGCTGGTGTTGCTTAGTGGCTACACCTCTGCCCTCCATCTATCTGCTTCCTCACCCCTTCCTATCTGAGAATCCTAATGTCATTCTATTGAAACCTAGCAGCTTCAAGAATTTTTCCTCACTCATCCCTCAGGAACCAACATTTACTCTTGATCCTGTGAGCTGCTGTAACCTCACTGCCTGACTGCAGCCTTGGGAGCCAGGAGTCAATCTTGACTTAGGCTCAAACATTCTTTTCCCAATCTTTCAGGCCTCTGGCATTTTTTTTTTACCCAACCAGCATTTATCTGCATTGAGGTTTACCATATGCTCCCATGGGGCCTTATTTATTTAGGTTACATGGTTAATGTTGTGGGGCCCTCTGACTTTTCCCACTAGACTCTGATTTAGTGGCAGGGACAAATTCTTAGCCTTTAGAGCTGGGACCTGGGGCTGACTTGGTTAGTATGACTGATGACTGACAGTGTCTCATAAAACACAGAAGAAAGGGAGAAGGAATAAGGAGGGGAGGGGAAGAGGACAAGAAGGGAGGGAAGGGAGAGGTTAGGGAAGGGAAGGAGAGAAGTGGGGAGAAGGGGAGGGAAGATATTTTTGAGCCAGTTTCACTTTATATGCTTTCATTTACTCGCAGCCCACGAACACACCATAATACAGTAAGATATTGGGAGGATGATGCTCCTGTAACTTTATTACAGTATGTTACGAGAGACAATGTTTCTATAACTTCATTACAATGCTATTCTGATTGTTCTCTCACTAGTTGTTGTTACCGCCTCACTGCAGCTCATCGGTAGGTTAGTCTTGAGCATAGGCGCATTTGTACAGCCAGGATTCAGTGCCTGGGGCGGGGCAGACAACTGTGCAGAATCTTAGGGAAGCATGCTCTACCAATCAGGACACTCCACAGCTTATTGTTGCTATTATGTGGACTTGGCTCTGTGCCACTTGCTTCCCCGTGAAGGTCCCTGCTACAGAAAAAGGATGACATACATTCGTCACACCCTGGGACTTTGTCTTGGAGGAAGGGTTAGTGTAAATTTAGGGCCCTAGGTGGACGATGGGCCTGTTGGTGTTCAGGCATCTAGGTCTGATGACCCCAGGCAAGTTGCTTAACCTCTCCCATCCCCAGTTCTGGCAAAGGCAGAGAAAGTTAAGGTACCTTTTGGAGTAAAGAAGTAAATGCCTCTAGTAGTAGGAACCACTTGGTAGCTCGTGGAGAGAAGTCTGACTAATTATATTGATGTTAGGAGAAAATGTGTAGAGGGTGGAGCTTAGGGACTTGTCTCCAGGGAAACAACCCATCAGTTGCATAAATATTTATGTGTCCTAATTCATGCTTGGCATTGTGTTAAGTGTTGGCAGAGAGGCCTATTCAAGACAGAAATGTCACCAAGTTACCCTGGTCCTCTTTATCTCCAGAAGTACTTTTCAACTCTAGTGGGCATCTACAGTTTCCAAGAGTGCTAAATCCTATAGGGATTGTAAAGGGATCAATAATAATAGCTAACTGAAACAGAACAATCCTAACACTTGAAGAAAAATAGTATGCAAATGCAGCCTCTCACTCTTGAAACAAAGGCAACAAATAATGCATTTGAGCTACAGGTAAGTAAGACCAGGCAAGTAAAAACCCACAAGGAAGGTCGTTGTACTCCTGAATCCTACATCTGAAATTGTTGTTTTAAAGGGAAGAACCCAGGCTTGAGATGGTGACTAAGGTATGGCAGGTCTACCTAATTCATCAGTGATGAGGGAAGGCTGTTTGCACATCAGAGTTAGTGACACACCAGGTTCTGAAATGCCCATGTGTTGCCTGGACCTGATATCTCCCTTTCCTTCTGTTCCAGTGACTCCAAGCTCATCAAAGATACACAGCTGTGAGTGAGATGGCTGCACTGAGAGATTTTCCCGAACCCTCTTTCCAAACAGCATTGTGGGTTCTCAAGGACTCTGTGGTGGAAGATAGGTGCTAAGGTGGCTTTGAAAGCACAAGGCAGAGTAAAGCCTGTGGAATATTCTAGAAGCCAGTGCCTGCCTATGACACACTTGGGTTAGCAGGGCTACTACCTGCATGAAGGTTCAGGGCCTGTGGTATCAGGACCTTGATGTTAGAATGTCATCATTTTCACTCACAGGGCACTAATGGGCCATTGGGCTACCCAAACAATGACCCTTCTGGAATTTACTCTGTTGATGGCGGTTATTAATACACATAGCTGCAATCTGTTCTTTCCTGGTCTGAAAGCCATAGAGAGATAAACTGTAAACCAGTGTCACAGCTCCTTTCTCATTTTAAAATAAATTGAAGTGTGCAACATCTGATAATGACCCCCCTCCCAACGTGCCTCTTGGGATAGCATTGGGAATTGATGTCTGCATTCTTTCATAGTTAGCATGCGCTTTCTGGTTGTGACCTAAAATTGTTGTGTTGCTGCATATCTCTTGTGAAGGACTCATTTTCAATTCCATGCAGTCTCTGAACTGCAAGACCTCTTTGGTATTTGTGGGTCTTTATGCAAACAGGATGTCAAATTCCTGATTTCATTAAATCATTTAAGGATGGTTGCCTTTGTGAACACTAGGAAAGATCTGGTTTTCTTTAAAAAGACAAGACAGAAAATGATAAGAGCCAGAAAATATTCATATATTCTCTCTGGTATCTGTGTTCTTCCATACTTGAATCTTACCAGAGAGTCTCACTGAGAATGTGTTTCGTTAAGACTTGGCCTGGTGAACTTGGGAAATGGCACTGTGTTATTTGCATAATTGGGCTCCCTTTGCACCCAGTCTTACTAACATGTGTATTTGTGTAGATCATGTGTTTACTGTATATGTAATGATGTCATATATGTATTTCAGGAAGGGTTGATCCTTACTTTACACTTCTAAAGTGTATGTGTGCTAACTGGTATTTATGTGTATCATGTGTGTACACCTGCACATGGAAGGCCTGAAGAGAGTCTGAGGTCTCCTAGAACTGGAGTTACAGTCACCTGGTAAGGGTGTGGGGAATCTAAGTTCTTAGCAGCAAGTTCTCTTAGGTTAAGCAACCTCTCCACATTGTGTTCTATAATAAAATCATAAACACATAATAAATTGTAAATACAACATAAAACACAGTAATACAATACTTTACTACATAGAGTATATATGTTCATTGTGTGGTACCTTTTAACTTACATTGACATATGATTTTAATATTTAGTGTATTTAGAGTTTTTACATATACTACTTATTGCATTAAATAAAACAGCAGGGTTCCTTCCTGAAAGAGAAACTGAGAACTGCTAAGTGGATACTTTGAATGAATGAGTAATTTTTCACTTGTTTTTCAATTCCTGGATAGCTGATATGTATGTGTCTATATGAAGAAGACCAAGCTATGGATAAGTTTAGGCAAACAACCAAAGGTTTTAGAAGTTCAATGCACTATCCATTGTACCATTGAGCCACCTAATACAAATTTTAAAAAGAAGCACTTTGTTATGTACTTTTTGTTATTATTATTATTATTATTATTATTATTTGTGTGTGTATACGTGTGTGTGTGTGTGTGTGTGTGTGTATACACTGACATCTGAGGCAGTTTACATATTGAGGTCAGAGAACAACTTTTGAATAGATACACACGTGTAGAATGTTCTTTGACAGAGAAAGCAGCATTTATACTTTGCAACCTGCAGGGAAAGCAGAAAGAACATTTCACTGGAGCCACACCCCTATGGCCCCTTACCCTCTCTGCTCAGCAGAGCTGCCAAATGGCTGTGTGCCCTTTATGATCCGTGGACTGCTCTGGTCTCACAAATGAAGCTGACAGGGGTTGTCTAAGTTCCCTTTGCTGCTGCAGTCCTGTGTTTCCAAAATGATTCAGAAATGGTAGCTCAGCACTCCTTCTCAGAAGCTGCTTTGCTGGCTTTTCCCCTTGTCTCTTTCTGGGTCTCTCCCTATTTCTCTGTGCATCTAACAGCAGGGAAACACACTGTAAAAAGCCCAAAATAGCAGCAGCCAAGAAGCCAACAGGAGACCACACAGCTCCATAGGGTCTGGCCAATGCCAAATACTTGTCATCAAGTCCCTAGCAGGACATGGGAAGGGACCTGTGCTCAAGACTGATATGACCGTCCTGCTTGCCACAGAGCACCTGGGGCTCTCAGGGACTCTCAGGAAAACATCATACCTGCTAGGGACTGCAGCCCAGTAACCCTCATGCTCTAGCTGGGCCAAGGAGGCATCCAGATCCTACTTCCCAGGGCCCTCCTGTTTCCATGGTAACTCAGAGTGCCCCTTGAAAGCACTCAGAGACTGGATAAAGTGATCAGTTATGTGTCTGCACCTGCCCTGGGCAGCATCTCAGATCCACAAGGGGTGGATACCCAGTGTGTCCTTTACTCTGTGGGCCAGAGGCTCCAAGCTTTGCAAAGCCAGGAGAATGTGTCCTTCATTATAGCCTTCTGGGTCAGCATCACAAATGTCGGGGCTTGTTATTATTGGGGCTCTATAGGAATCATTCTCAGCCTTAATTGTAATTCGAGGCTGGCTTCTGGAAAGGGTCCTAAGTCTTCATGACTGTAGCTGGTGTCTTCATTCGGCTTCATAAAAATACCAAGAGAGAACTGGCCTTTTGAAACACAGGCTTATTTATATATGACCCTAATGTTGGCTGACTGTGTATCTTAAGAGTACCCTGACACAAACAGCTTTTTCTAACACTGAATCCCACAGTGGAAAGGGCTCTGAAATATGGGTTGTAATTTCCATTAAGGGACATAAAAAAACATGTATTCCAAAATATGCCATCTGCAATCTAAATCATTGAACTGAAGAATGCTGGGTACCACATTTCAGCTGAAGGAGGAAAAGAACACAGCCTTGCTTTATCATGGAGGCTGCCGTTCATAGGATTTTAGTTAGGTGACAAGGGGCGTGTCTGCTAACACAGACCACATACCTATGATGTGCCGCATTGTGCACTGGGCCCCAGAGATCTGTGGGTAACCGAGGGAAGTCCCTGAAGGAGTTGCTACCCTGAGGAGATCAATGCATCTGACAGTTGGAATACAGCATGTTGGATGATAGATCCCTATGGTGAGGTGGGGGTGACTCCTAAAGGGACAAGAGTATTGCAAATTTATAATCATCCTTTGAAGTACTTGCAATGGCTGTCTTTGACAAGGGGAGGGCAAAGCTGAGAAGTTCGTGAGTGATGTGGAGAAGGAGAGCCTGTTCTCGAACCCATCTGAAGCCAATCCCTGCTCCTCCTACTACACCCTTGACACATTTATACATATTGTAAACATACCAGTGCAAGCTGTGCCATCACTTCAGTACAGTGGGAACATGTTGCTTTACTCCAGAGCGTCTGTCCCATAAGCTTTCTCATCTTGACAGCACACTCCAGGGTGAAGAATCCCCCTCACCAAGAAAATCATGGAAGCCGGACATCTGACCACGTTAGTTCCTATCCCGATTTCCTCAGCAATGAAATCCCCTAAAATGTTTTCACTGGAAATGGCAGGCATTAGTCTGAATATGGGAAACAGCCTACCATACAGGCCTTACCTCTGAGGATCTAGACCATCATTCCACTGGAATGTAGACATCAAGGTCTCACTTTAGAGTTGTACATTGCGCTAGACGTCAGGGTCTCTTAGGTGGCATTGGAAAACACTGTGGAATGCAAGACTTCAGTGGGCTGTGTAATATAAATGTTCTTGGCCATGTACACAATAGTGAGTGGTAACAAAATTTTACAATTTAAAATTTTTAAATGTTATGTTTTTAATTGGCAATAATTAAATATGTTGAATGATGACAGTGTGGCATCTTAATAAATGTATACGATGTGGAATGGTCAATCCACGTTCATTGGAATTTTTATCTGGCACTAGGTAAATGTCCAGAATTTACAAGGATGAACCCAACTAACAATCTAAGCAATAGTGGAGAGGCTACTTTAAATGCCCTTCTCCTATAATGAGATTGATGACTATCTTATATGCCATCCTAGAGCCTTCATTCAGTAGCTGATGGAAACAGAGGCAGACAGTCACAGCTAAGCACTGAGCCGAACTCCTAGAATCCAGTTGTAGAGAGGGAGTGATGAGCAAAGGGGTCAAGACCAGGCTGAAGAAACCCACAGAAACAGCTGACCTGAACAAGGGGAAGCTCATGGACCCGAGTCTGATAGCTGGGAAACCAGCATAGGACTGACCCAGACCCCCTGAACATGGGTGTTAGTTAGGAGGACTGGGCAGTCTATGGGGCCTCTGGTAGTGGATCAGTATTTATCCCTAGTGTACGAATGGACTTTGGAACCCATTCTACATAGTGGGATACTCTCTCAGCCTAGACACATGGGGGAGGACCTAGGCCCTGCTCCAAATGATATGACAGACTTTGACGATCTCCCATGGAAGGCCTCACCCTCTCTGGGGAGCAGAAAGGGGATGGGATGGGAGTTGGTGGGGGGGGGGAAGAGCAGGGGAGTGGGGAAACTGGGATTGACATGTAAAACAAGCTTGTTTCAAATTTAAATAAAAAATAGTATTATAAAAATTATATTTATCATTGCAAATACATTCATTTTCCTATGGGAGAATGGTTAGAGGCTGCTGTTAGCTCTTTTTGGATGTTTAATATTGTCAATTTGACTGGATCAATAAACATCTAGGAGACAAATCTCTGGGGACACATGGGAGTTTCTAGATTGGATGAATTGGAGTGGAAAAACCCACCCTAAATGGGGGTAGCACCATTCCATGGTCTTGGGTCCTGGGCTGAGTGAAAAAGGAGAAAATGAATTGAGACTGGCATTGAACTTGCTACAGATTCGATGTGATCACCTGCCTAGAGATCCTGCTGCTACCTCTTCCAGCCATAATACAGGCTACCTTAGACCACAAGACAGAATAAACCCTCTGTCCTGGTTCATTTCTATTATCTACTTGACACTTCCGAGTATAGGGAGCCACACCTGAGGAGTTGCCTCCATGTCTGGGCCATGACTGTGGGCCATTTTCTTGATTGCTGGTTGATATAGGTGGGTCCAGTCCCAGTCGGCTGTGGGTGGTACCATCCTGTGGTGGTTTGATGTACACTGCCATGCTCCCACCATGATGATAATGGACTGAACCTCTGAAACTGTAAGAGAGCCATCTCACTTAATTTTTAAAATAATTTTTATGAGAGTTGCTGTGGTCAGCTCAGTGGTGGTGGTGCACACTTTTAACCCCAGCACTCGGAAGGAAGAGGCATGTGGATCTCTGTGAGTTTGAGGCCAGCCTGGTCTACAGAGCAAGTTCCAGGACAGGCTCCAAAGCAACACAAAGAAACACTGTCTTGAAAGATCAAAATAAATAAATAAGCAAGCAAACAAACAAAATAAAAAAGAGTTGCTGTGGTCATAGTATCACTTCACAGCAATAAAAAACCTTATCTAAGACAGAAGTTGGTATCAGGACTGGTGTATAGCGATGATAGGCAGGACCATGTATTTGTTTGGAAGAATTTGGACTTTGGTCCTTTGGGTTATGAAAGCAGGGGAATGCTTTAAATACTACTTAATGGGCCATACTAGTAGGAGCATGGAAGACAGAGATGCTAAGGGTTATTTGAACTGTTGGGGCTGACACAACAGGTTTCAGAGAAGACTTTTGGTATGCTGCCTAGAGATTGTTCTTGTGATATTTTGGTGAATAAAGTGGCTGCTTTATGTCGTTGTCTGAAGAGTCTGCCTAAGGCTAAAGTGAAGAGTTTTGGATTAATTCCATTAACAGTAGAAATCTCAAAATGGCCTAGTATAGAGTCTGTTATGTGGATATTAGTGGTAACTCTAATGAAAATTCATAATGAAAAGTAGCAAGTTGAGCAGGGTAAATTACAAAAAATACATTTTGAAGAGAAAAAAAGAGCATCCGGACGTGGAATGGCGCTAAAATCCTATGTTCGAGGAGATAGAAGGTTTAAGAAATGGAATAAAGGGAGTAGTGACCTCAGGGCAAGATCCCACCCAGCTAAGTTTAGAACCTCAGATGTTAGAGATGCCATGGTGGTGGGTTACCTGCTAAGGAGAGCTGCTAACAGGGAATGGAACCAGCCCAAGAGAAATGAGTGTCAACAAAGCTGAACAGAGTTGGGGGACCTGAAGAACATTTTGATGTCAGACACAGAGATGACGAGTTTGTGCTTTGCCCAGCTGGTTTTTGGTCTTGCTGTTGTTCAGTATTTCCTTGCTATGCTCCTTTCCCTGTGCTTTGCAATGTTAATGTATATTCTGTGACATTCATTGTATGTTGGAGGCATGTGATCTGCTTTTTTGGCTTTGACTTTTACAGATGATTACAGTTAAGAGATTGGTCTCAGAAGAGATTTTGGACTTTGAAATAAGTTTGAGACTGGTCTAGCCTTTGTGGACTTTTGAAGTTGGATTGAATGCATTGTTTTGTATTATGATGTGGGTATAAGCTTTTGGGAGCCAGAGGTGGAATGTGGTGGTTTGATGCCATGCTCCCTGCCATAGTGATAATGGAATGAACCTCAAAGTGTAAGCGAGCCACCCCAATTAAATGTTTTCCTTATCAGAGTTGTCTTGGTCATGATGTCTCTTCGCAGCGGTAAATAACCCTAAGAAACATCCCTAGATAGGCGGGCACGGATAACAATGAGCAGAGAGTGAGTCTGGCAGTTAAGAGCTTTTTTTCCAAGGTCTTTGCTTCAGTACCTGCCTCTCAACTCCCGCCCTAACTTACACCAGTGAAGTCTAAGCTGAGAAAACCCTTCCCCCCCCACAAATTGCTTTTGATCAGAGTATTTTCTCACAGCAACAGAAAAGTAAATAGAACACCTTTCTCTCCTTAATCCCCCCCCCCCTCCTTCTAACACCACACCTGTTGATCACAGCCTTCCCTTCAACTATTGACAAGCCCACTCGATCTCTGGTAGTCATCATCCCATTCATAGAAGCAGTTGTGGGTTTCTGCTTATTGTTTTAATAAAGGGTATTTATTTATTTGCCTGTCAAAATACAACAAACATGTTTTTCCATAGGAACACAGTTATTCTGTTCTACATATGGTTAATTTAGATGTTCCAGTACAATCCACGGACTAGCCATCCTTTCCCACACTATTTCAGCAATTATAATGTCATACTAAAGAAAAATACTTTCTATATATATATTTTTATTTTCTGGGAATGTCTTGACTTGCTAATGAATGCTTAGTTTTTCTAAATAAGTTTTAGATGTTTTCTAAACAATCAAATCTGGCTTAGGCAGTATTTATAAATTTACTTGGGAGAACTGACCTTTCTATTTTGACCTCAAATCCAAATGTTCATCATAGGTTATTTTCTTTTTATCTTACAATCTCTAATAACTTTAGGTCTTGGGTGTTCTCATTATTTAACACTTGTTGGTAATATTTTCTCATTAATAAAAGATGCATATATACAGTGCTTTTAATTACTTCTTGCTGAAGTGTTTTCTCAAGTGTTTTCAAAGAAGCTCATGGTGCCTTTAAGATTGCCTCCCATGTAAACAGTGGTTTATCTAGTTAGAAAAAAATATTGCTCCCAGTCTTCTGAGAACCTCATGCTTTGGACAAGATGGCTCATGTCAGACGGGCTGCCCTTCCTGGTTATAGGACCTTAGCATTTCCTTTTTACTTTCTCCATTCTTTTCGTTTGCTTTTGATACTGGAGATCAAACACAGGGGCAAGCCACTGAGTTACATTTTAAGCTCTATATCTTCCATTCTTAAACATCACTACAATAGCCCAGATGGTTTTTTTTTTTTCTTTAGCATTTTGCAACTCTTCTGAGCTTCCACAAGCTGAGATCTATTGTCTTAAGTTATGGGACATTCTTATCACTGTGTAATTTTTCTCTCCTTCAGGAACTAATATTATGTGAATGTTGACACTTGCATTTCTAATCTCCAAGATATCTAACTATTGAATAGTTTTCAAAAGTCAAAGATTTAATTGATATTTGTTTAACTTCTAGATCCGATATTGTTTTATTTACAGCTGAAGTCAATCTTTGTGAAAAGAAAATCAGTGAAGGATTCTTTGGGGCCGTGTAATATTTTAGTAAATGATTCAGTCATCTTTGCTGATTCCCCAAGCATTCAAAACTGCTATATGACATAGGGCCAAGGTTTGATCAGCAAATTTAAACCTTTTGTAAATCAGCATGCTGGCTTTTACCAAGAAGCTGGTCTTGGGACATATCAACACCTATAGTCCTATTTCCTTGTTCTATAACCCTAGCTTTCTCTCTCCACCCACTTTTCATTGTAACTGAGGACCAGCTTCTAATATTGTCGTAGCTAAATCTTTTCAGTCTTGGGGGATAATTCTGTTCTGAGTTGTCCACAAATTTAACATTGGCTTTGTATAGGGTGAATGCATATCATATGAAATGACTGCTTCCTTAAATCTTCTCAAATCTAACATTTTTACAGGATCTTAATCAACTTCTGCATAGCCTAGGGTGTCTATCACCTGGTGGTGGTTGATAACCTTGGGCCTCCTCTCTTCAGTTTCATCATGGCATGTGTTAGGTCTTGATCTAAATTTCTCTGTCTGTGTGTGAATACTTTTCTTCATTTCATTCATATGTCTTACTAAGGCTTTTGTCATCATTTTTTTTATATTTGGCACAGATAACAAATCACCTTTTTAAGGCTGAAATGTGAATTTCCAAACTGATAATAATTATAATTGACATTATGTCAATCCTAGCTAAGTCAGTTATTCTTTTATTTATTTTTAATTTTAAGTTATCTACTATTATGAAGCCATATAGAGTTCTAACTCTCTGTATCATAATACTTTCCATTTTTAATGTGGAAAAGATTTTTTTTAAGTAAAACCTAATTTTCCCCTTAAGAATTTGCAGGTGTCTCAGTAAATCTCTTGGCTTTTTTCCCCCCAGTAATGGTGGTACTGTAGCCAGCTGCAGCAGTGGGCTTGGCAGTGTATGTTTGTGGGGGATGGGGGAGTGGGAGGGATCAAACCAGGCCAACTCTGCTTGTCACAGGTGCTTGTGCCACTGAGAGGTGTGGGGTTGTGCAGGGTGGGCCTGTGAGGTGAGCAGCTGCAGTAAGGTGTCCGAAGAACAGCTAGGCTGTCAGTTATGCTGCACGAATGGGACCTAGGGCACCTGAAGCTATTTACATGCTGCTGGGAGCTAAGGGCATGGCGGGCAGGGCACCCGGACCACCTGAATGACAGAGCCTGTGGTGGGCACTGGTGGTGGGTGGCTACAACTGTGTCCCCGGGAGTCAGCCTGTGCAGAGAGATCACTGCGGCAGCTCAGGTAAGTGGAGGCTTTAAAAGCCTTAAAAGCTGCTATGTGATTGCTCCCCATGTTGGGCTCCAGATGAAGTGTTTACTTACATTGTTCTATTGGTAATAAGAATTTGAAAGTCATATATTGAGGTAAAAACCTGACAGATGCAAAGAGCAACGGAGGAACGATCAGCTGACCCTAACTCTTCATGCTTCCTAGATCACAGGGCTGAGACTCTCTCTGAGCATCTCCCTATGTCTTCCTGTGTCCCCCTGTCTGGGTCCTCCAAAATCTCTATGGCTAATTCTGGTCAACCAATCACTGACTCTGCCCTCTGATTCAAGATAAACTTTATTATCAATCTTAGCGTATCAGTGTGAACGAATATCCTGCAACAGACTCCCTAGTTTTGCCCATCATGACTTGCTAACATCCACTCTTTTGTTTGTTTTTGTTTTTACTTTACCCTGTGGCTTTTTACAACGACTTCTATCTCTTTTTACTACAGTTCAGAAACTGACGTGTCTATACCAGAACAAGGACATTGTGCAAGATGGTACCAGACCCAAAAGGGCAAGGAGGGATAAAGTCAGGAACAGGCAAAGCTAACAACAGGAGCTAGATGGCGAGCCCTTCCCTGAGGTAGCTGCCCTCCTCAGCCTTCATCTTTATAGTTGGGAAAGGTCTTTGAACCAAGAGATGCCTTAGACAAAGTGACTAAGTCTAAACAGTGATGCTATAGCCTGGCTGATGAAATTCAGACCCTCTGCTCTATGCACACTTCCCCTCCCACTGATACAGAGAACCTGCCCACTATTCCTCTGCCACATAGGAAATGCCAGACAAGTGGATGTTATCAGCTGGGGGGGTGGTGGCGTACTCCTTTATTCCCAGCACTCAGGAGGCAGAGGCAGGTGGATCTCTGTGAGTTTCAGGCATGTGCTATCTGGAGCACTGTCCTTGTATAGACACTTAAGTTTCTGAACTGTAGTAAAAAGAGATGGAAGTCTTTGTAAAAAGCCACAGGGGAGCTTTTACTAGCTCAACAATTTACCAAACCCCAAAGTTGGTTTCTATCGTGGCCCAGGTTTATTTTTTCTCACCTGCCCTTCCTCCCTTCCTCCCTCCCTTCCTCCCTGTCTTCCTTTCTCCCTGCCTCCCTCCTTCCTTTTTTCACTGAGTAGCAAGGATGTGCTAGGTAGGTACTCTACCATTGAGAGATATTCCCAACCCTCTTTTAACAGGCTATTGCTAAGTTGCATTGGCTGGCTTGAATTTTGTGGCCCAAGGGGGCATTGAATCTGTGATCTTCTTGCCTGCTGAGTATCTGAGATCACAGGTTTTTTTTGCCGGTATCTTTCCTATTAATTATTACTAACATGGTTTGGAAGCACAAGTTTTCTGTGCTGCACCCTTAACAGCCTCACTGGTCATGCTTATCATTTTTCTTCCTGTGGTCACTCACATTTGCACTATACACTTTTCATAGTTAACAAGCTTTTTGAGCACTTTTATGATAGAAAATTGATTAGATAGCACAGAGAATTTTAAGGCTACTTTGTTGTTTGTATTTTGCATATAATATATTTTCTACCAGCCTTGGGTTTTCCTCTTTCATTATTTTACAGCATCTCCCGCAAAGTAGAAATTTTATTAAAGTCCAATTATCAAGTGTTTCTTTCATGGCTTATGCTTCTTTGGTAAATAGACTAATGATGGCCCTTGCATCTTTCATTAGAAATGTTCCATGTTGTTCCTCATATCAGCCTAGGACTATTAGCACAAAGCCCACAAAGCTTAAATTCTTAAGCACCCAGTTGCTTTACCTGCAATATAAATGAGCATTTTGTAAGTACTTACTTACATGCTTTGTGTACCCTGGGTGCCACACACCACCTCTGCTAACCATTACCAAGAGGAAGCCAGCTGTGAAAGACCACAGACCTCTGCTCATCTTGGATGCTCTCCATCTCAGAGAACTTCCATCTTTTGCTAAGGGGCTTCTCCTAGCCAGGAGGCCTCTCCCAAATGTCTTCATCCCCCTACTTGAGTTCCCTCCCTCATTCCCCTTCCACATGATGGTCTTGTTATGATGTCACTGAAATAGTTCTTCCTGGGTGCCCCCCCCCATCTAAAAACTTTCCCAATAAAGATTATTGCATGTAACTTCTTCTTGTGGTCCTGGCTTTTCCTTAATCAGCTCCTAGATCCTCAAGGTAACAGTTCCCATAGAGTTCATCTGAAAACTCCTTGCCAAGCCTACCACCACCTAGTTGGTCTTCAGTATTCTAGAAGTTTTTAAACTTGCATTTTATCTTTTTTTTTTTTTGTATTTTGAATTACTTTTTGTTAAGTTTCTGAAATATTGTCCAAATGGGTTGTAGCCATTCTTCCTTCCTTTCTTCCTCTCTTTCTTGCTTTCTTTTCTTTTTTCCCATTGAACTAATTGCATTTTAGTTAGCTCTACTTATATGAGGAGTTTGGGTTCTATCTTCTAGCATTTCCTGGGCTTCCATGGTCCTTTGTCTTGACTTCTATGGCTTTAGAATAAGTGTTTTTGTTTTCTTCTCAAGACAGGGTATTACTGTGTAGCTCTAGGTTATCCTGGAGTTCACCATGTAGACCAGGCTGGCCTCGAACTCAGAGCTCCTGCCTCTGTTTCTGGAGTGCTGGGATTAAAGGTGCACATCACTGTGCCTGGCTCCACCCTATCATGCTTTCTTTCTCTTTGATCAAGGTCTCTCACTGGGACCTGGGGCTCGATGTTTTTCAGGTCAGTCTGGCTAGTTAGCAGATCCCAGAGATCCTCCTGTCTCTGCCTCCCCATCTCTTGAGTTACAAACATGTACCATCACGCCTGACTTCTGTGTGAGTGTCATGTATTGAACTCAGGTCCTCCTGCCTGTGTGACAAGCACTTATTTCAACATTGTTGCTTTGACTGGTTTTGTGGCTGACCTTAAATACAAACCCAAGCATATGAAATACAATAGGACCCATCTCTTGTTCCCTAGGTGGTTATTTCATATTTGTTGTTCTACCCAGTTGACATTTACTTTTAGGCAGACCTTTGAGTCCTGTGATTTCTTGAAGTGCTTCTATCTTGATTTCTTTAGCAGCTATTGTCTTCTACCAAGACTCTTCTGCACTCCTAGAATGACTGATTCATCTATGTCGCCATGTTGGTATAATCATATGTGTTAATTTGTTTCTTCATCTTGAGCCTTCCTAGAATTCCTAGTTAAGGTTTCCCTTGAATTATCTGGAGAAGTGTTCATTTAGTATTCTCAGAATGTAACTTGTTAATGTCTTTGGCATTGGTCTTCATAAGCTTGATTGGCTTTAGTTTCATTTGTTAACCCCTCCCCCCCATACACACACACACTGTGGGTCAGTGAGATGGTTTGGCCTGGGAGTATTTGCTGCCCTTGCAGAGAACCCAAGTTCAGTTCCTAGCACTCACATTGAGTATCTCACAGTCACTTGTAATTCCAGCTCCAAGGGTTCTGGGTTTTGGTGCCCTCTTCTGACCTCTGGAGGCACCTGTACACACACACACACACACACACACACACACACACACACACACACACACACAGAGTGAGAGAAGATAGACAGAGAGAGAGACTCTCTATCTCTCTTTCTCTCTGTGTGTGTGTGTGTGTGTGTGTGTGTGTGTGTGTGTGAGAGAGAGAGAGAGAGAGAGAGAGAGTAAAATTAAACACTGAAAAAACCAAATTGTTTTCCTTTATATCCCCAAGTGGTTTCAGTAGCATGACAATGATATATCTGTCCCTTGACAGTTGAAAAACATCTATAAGCCTGCCTGATTATGATGCTTTCAGAGTGGTCACTCTTCAGTAAGTCCTTCCAGATTGTTCTCTGGTGTATGTCTACTTAGGAATATTTAAAATGAGTTTAGAGTCAGTTTTGGGCATTGGTATTCCCTGACAAATGACTCACTTCAATGGTATTGCCAAACATTTATATCTGGAATATGGAACCTACTAGAAAGATGGCATTGTTACAGAGCTCAGGAAATCTCTGGTGTCTCTTAAGTAGGTTTATGGCTGTGTTTTATCTCTTCCTTAAACAGTAGCCCCAAGAAGAGTCTCTGAATTTGTCTTATTATCCATCAGATTTTCCACTTTTCCTCAGTGTGGTAAGTCTTCCCTCTTGCTTGTAGAGGCTTTCATTTCATTTGTTTGCATTTCTGTAGGTGAGTGCCCAGTATTTGCTTTCATGACTTAATGTTTAATCAGAAAAACAGAAAAGGCTGCCAGATTTATTCTGAGCACAACTTTTCTACAGCATATAAGTTAATTGTTTTCTTTTGCTTTTCTGCCTTGTTCTGAGGACATTTTGCAGGAATCAGTTCTCTCCTTCCCTTCTGTGAATTCTAGGGCTGGTACTCAGGTCTTCAGGCTTGGTGACAGGCACCTTTATTGGCTCAGCTGTCTAACAGGCCCCACAGCATTTAATTTTTGGATCCAATGTTTTTAGTGTCATGAATCTCTTTCCCAAGCTCTGTTAAGAAAGCGTGTCTCTTGTAGACCAGTAAGAAGCAGAAAAGCAAACAAAAGGGATACAATTCCAATAGTTATCGTTCATTGATATTTGATGATAATTGTTTTCTCAATATAAATTTTTTGTTGATTATTTGTGAATTTCACATAATGCACCCTGACCACACTCATTTCCAAGTCCTTCAAGGTCCAACCCCACCCTTGTGAGTCCCCCCAAAAAGAGGAAAAAAATGAAAACTGAGTCCTTCCTTACCCCAACACCTACCAGGAGCCATCAACCATGAAGATTCTCTTTTTAAAAAAGCTTTTAATTGATTCATTGTGACTTTCACATTACACACTCCAATCTCACTCATCTCTCCATCCTCTTTTATCTGTCCTCCACCCTTGTAACTTTCCCAAAAGAAAACAAACAACTGAACAACCCAAAATCTCATAGTGGAAACTTCAATGTGTTACAGTGTGTCACACATTACACACTTTTTCTCAGATGAGTCATTGGACTGGTTCAAGACCTCTGGCTTCTGCTACACTACTAGTATTGGGTCCTTACTGGGACTCCTCTTGGACACCCTGTTGTTGTCTTGTGTCGTGGAGATCCTGAAGCTTTGGATCTGCAGGACTAGCCCCTTCACATGCCCCAGCAATTGGTGGAAGGAGTAGATTTTGGGGTGGGCCAACTCAAAGCCCTGGACCTGGGCCTGGGTGGCAGCTGAATTGGTCAGGCCACCTGCTCTCCTGTCTTTGTGCCCTCCTGTCTTTGTGCCACCAGAACCAGCTCTTCTGCTTTGCCCAAGTGAGTGGTGGGGCCAGCTCTCCTGTCTGTGGCTGCTGCTGGCAAGGGGCGGGACCGAACCGATGGAGCTCATACCACAGGGGGCCAGCTCTCCAGCACTGCCCCAGTGATGGGCAGAGGACCAGCTCACTGGAGTGCAGCAGCTAGCAAGGGCAGCCCATCTGTCCCATATCCATGCCAGCAGGTGAGGTCTACTGTGTTTCCCAGATGAGATGTAGGGCCCACTCTCCAGAGTGCTACAGCTGACCAGGGCAGGAGCAGCTCACCAGCTCTCACTCCTGGGCCAGCAATGGGATGGCAATTTTTAAAATTTCTTCATGTCAAGATTCATAATGATCAGAGATAAAGGATAAACTTGGAAAAAAATCTGCAATTTCTACAAGGAGAAAAGTTTTCTTAATATAAACACATGAGTGACCCTAATATAATGTTTCCATGAGGTTCCAGGGAAAAACATAAGACTCCATTTGAACCATAGGCCAGTGCTTAACAGGCCACTTCACAAAGGAAAATTTTGTATTAACTGAAAGCCTAGTTTTGAAAATAAGAAAACAAAGAAATGGAAATTAAAGCCACTGTGAGAAATCTCCCTTCTCTTATCAAAAACAGACTTTTCTTTAGCAACTATTCTAAAGTTAGCAAGACTTAGAACAAATTGTATCTTTTGACTATTTCTGATACAATAGAAAATAAGTAATTAAAAACCTTAAAAACTCTTTCAAGAAATTAATTATCATCAGGGGCTGCAGAGATGGCTCAGCAGCTGACAACACTTGGCTACTCTTCTGGAGGACCCCAAGTTCAATTCCCATCATGTATATACCAAGTGGCTCACAACCATCTAGAACTCCAGCTTTAGGGCATCTGGTACTATCTCCTGACCTCTATGGGCACCCACATATACATACTGCACACACACAACCACACACACACACACACATTTTTTAAAATAGAAATTATCAGTGCATCAAAATTTGGCTAAAAGATGTCTATTACAGTACAAACTAAACATTAAACAAGAAGGGATTGGCTGATGAAACCATGGCAATTGAAATGAACAGAATAAGTAGCTGTTAGAAACCATGCAGCAGAAAATATCTAAAATATTTAAAGAAAGTGAAGAAACGCCATGCTATATTGCTGTGTGAGACTGGCAGATTGTGAACATGTGTGCATAATAGGCTTCACCTTGGAAGTATAAAGCCAGGTGGCATTTGCACATAGAAATGTCCCCACAATGCATTATGGGTAATTTTCTCCTCTTTCTGCCTCCATTCCTTTTCTTATTGTAATATTTAGGAAAAGCAAGGATTCAGATGAAGAAAAAAATGCCTACTGTGTCTTCAGAAATGAGCTTTCCTAAATCCTCCCCCATGGCACCACAGAATCGTCAGGTCAACAAGCAGAAGATCACCATCACTACTGGGGACATTCCAGAAGAGCGGAAATAGCAGACGTTTGCTGGCAGCTGGTGTAGGTGTGGAAACAGTAATGTGCCGATTACAGGGTCAGACTACAGTTTGAAAAGGTTGAGTCACGGCTTAGAGCCACCTGGAATTGGGAGGAGTCCTAGCAAAACCCCAGGTCCGCTGTCCTCGCTCTGGTCTCACCTCCCTAGTTTTCTTTGTACCCACTCAGGCGCGTGCTCTGCAAACGTTTGCCATGTGCTTATGGCTGTGCTTTCACACCATGAAAACCATAACCTTTCATTAGAGGATCCCTTGGGTTCCTCTTTTCCAACAATATCCTCCTGCTCCTGCCACAGCTCGCCCTGCTCAGCTCCTAAATGCCCAAAAACAATTATCCAGCTGTCTTTTCTTTTGAGATGGAGTCTCACTATGTAGCCTGGCTGTCTAGGGACTCAGAGAGATCTGCCTCCTGCCTCTGCCTCCACAGTGCTGGGGTTAAAGGTCGGGTGGTATCTGTTTTTCAGATGTAACATTACATCACTGATATGGAAGCGTTTGGTCTGGCCTCTGCATTCTACACCAGAGCACCTGCATTTGCCTGGACCTTTGCTATAGTGAGTCCCATAGTTGGCTTTCTTTCAGTGCTGAGCAGAGTTTAATGGTAGGGCTATGTCATACCCAGGCTCACAACTGCTGTAGACGAATGGAATGATTCTAACGGGCTGCTGTAAATGAACTGCAGTATGCCCTGAAGTAGAGTTTTATGAAAACATACTTTGTAACTCTGGAACAAATGCCCTGAAATGCCATTGCTGGGTCACATGGCAATTGCACTTTGAGCTTGTCAGGAAAGTGTCAAACTGTCTTCGTGAGAGGCTACACTATTTTACGTCCCTGTCAGCAACAGATGAGTGATGTAGCTTGTCCCAGTTACCAGCATCCCATGCTGTCACATTTTGTTTTAACCATCCCCATAATATGCAGTGATTGCTCACTGCAGTCTTCAGCTTCATTTCTTTGATGATCATGATGTTGGACACTATATGCTTACTGATCCCTTGTATATACATTGTACTTGATATATTTGTTCTTTTACCATTTTCTGGTTGGGGTTTTTATTTTTATTGTTGATTTTGAACAGTTTTTTGAAAATGTATCAGAGACACCAGTCCATTCCTTTTCCTTTAAAAGATAGTATCTCTGTCTCTGCCTCTGCCGTGTGTGTGTGTGTGTGTGTGTGTGTGTGTGTGTGTGTGTGTGCCTGAAGAAGCCAGAAAATGGCTCCTCTGCAGCTGGAGTACAGGTGATTGTGAACCTCCATGTGGATGCTGGGAACTAGACTTGTGTTCTCTGCAAAAGCAGCAAGCATACTGTTAACCTCAGAGCAATCTCTCCAGCCCATAGTCTTTTGTATTACACACACACACACACACACACACACACACACACACACTAATTGCAAATATTTTCTTCTAAGATGTAGTCTTTTAAAACTCTTACATAGGTTTTGTGTAATAGTATTTACTTTTAATGAAGCTCAGTCTACCCATTTATTTCTCCTCACATGAATTTAGCGCCAAATCTAAGACCCTTGGGTTAGCATAGATCCCAAGAATTGTCTTTTACTTTTGAAGAATTTTATAGTTTTATATTTTGTGACTAATCCAAGGTTGATATTGAGGTTAGGGCTTTCTGCTGACTGCTTACAAGTGTTTGGTAGCTTCAGTATCTTTAGCTGAAAAAAAAAAAACTCTCCTTTCTTCTTTGAGCTATTTGATTAGGTAAAAAATGAGATACTTGTGTTGCGATGGCCTAAATACAAGACACTGTTGTATCACAGCCTTCCATGTGTCTGTCCCCCCAATGAATGTCAATGTGTCCTGATGGCCTAGATTGTTATAATATAAGTCTTCATGTTGAGTAGAGTGATGAGTGTATTTTATTCTTTGTGAAGGTTTTAAAATTTTAACTATGGTAGAATCTAAAGTTTTCTGCATAAATAGTAGAAAAACTTGTGTATACCTACAAAAGTCTCGCTGGAGTTTTGATTAAAATTGCATTAAATAAATAGATAATTTTGGCAAATTTGACAACTTGAATATGTTGTGTCTTGAACTCAGAATTCTTTCTAATTAGCTCTTTAAAAATCTCTTTTGCTAATATTTTTAAAATTTCACATCTAAGTATAAGATATGTTGTTAAGTTTACAGCTATGTTTATATTCTCTGAGGTGGATATGCGCAATGTTTTCTGTATGTCCTGTTCTGTTCTTTGTCATGAACTTCATGAAGGTCAAGCTTGCTGGGGCACTCAGCAGGGGCCAGAGTCACTTAGCACAGAGTATTGCCCAGCACAAAAGCCTGACAAATGTGCTGATTCTAGAACCCCATCATTGCACCAAAGGCCTGGTCCCCAAGAAGATTCAGGGCAGAGATAATATAACCTGGTCATTTTGCACTGTATCTAGCATAGAAAGTGTAGGACTGGTTTCAGAGCCACTCCCCCCCCCCCCCCCCCCCCGTGCATGTGTGTGTGTGTGTGTGTGTTTAAGTCTCTCTGTGTGTCTCTGTGTATAGATTTCTGGGCATTTTCCATGTGGACAATCAACATTGTCTACAAATAACAATATTACTAATATTTTTTTCTTTCCAAGTCCATGCAATTTCCAATCTGCTATTTTTCTGTAATTACAGCAGGAAAACCCCCCCAGTGTCTTGCCCACAGATACAATGCACCATTTTCAGAGCATTTTGGTGTTTGTAGCTCTTTAGGTCTTTCTGGGGTGTCTATGCATCTCATCTGCTGCTGCCTGTGGAAGATCCTTTCCAGGCCAGACTTCAGGTATTTCTACATGGAAGAATGATGCATTCAGACCCTGGCCATGATTCCCTGAACACCTAATCCTGGGCAGGGAAAGTAACTTTTAAGCCTGGGGCATTGGATTGGGTCCAAGTGTCTTCATTTATTGTGTTTACGATCTAGCTGATCTATCCACCCACTCTCTTGTCTTCTGGACAGTGGCTCTGGCCATTAGTTATAGCCAAATACTTCCACTGGGCTGCTTGCCAGCTCTTGTGCCTCCCAAGAGGCAGCATCTCAAAGGTCTTAGGTGGAGATGACTCAGCGATAGCTCTCTTTCGGTCAGTTCTGTTCATCCCCCATCTTGCTGTCTTTCACTAGTATAGATGTGTGAGGTGAGTGGGAAAGATAATACTCCTTCTCAACTTCATCCAGCCTCCTTGCAGATGGCTGAACTCACCTGATGTTATCAGAGGATCATCCAGTACTCAACAGGGGAAAGACTGAGTCTACTGGTCCTAGTTCAGTTGCTCAGCTAGCAACATGAAGAGCCAGGTCTGACGGCTTTCCTTCCCTGGGGATGGGAGTCAGTACCCCTGCATTGAGCCTCCAGTCTTGTGACACCTAAATCCGTTCTCTTCCTTGCTCATTGAGAGTCCTCGGTTGTCACTGTTCTGCTCAGTGTTGTGACTGTGACTGGGAGAAAGAGCAGGGAGAGACCGCCCTATACCATTCCACTACCACTGCGTTGATTGATGTTTCTGTAAAGTCTCGAAACTGATTTCTGAAAGCACTTCACAAATGGAGGGGGCTAGTTTCTGGGTCTCATCACATCAAGAAAAGAAAAAAAGAAAAAAAAAAAAAAAAAAAAAAAAAAAAAACCAAATAATCTGAGAAATGAACACTGTGTGGGGATGTAATTAATCCTCTGTCAGGTTCAGGCATGTAGAATGCACCAGTGGCCACTGCTGATGTGAATGGAAAACCTGAGGACTGGATAGAAAAAAAAGAAAAGAAAAAGCATTTTTACCCCATAATTATGATTTATGAGATTTCTCTTCTGGTAAACACAAGAATAATTGTGCTAAATATTAACACATACCCATGTCTGTCTTCTAAAGACAGTGTATTTAAAACAAAGTGTAGAATTTAAACAAAGTCTTAAGTCATTGTTACAATCACTTACTCAAAGTTGGGGGGTAGCTCAGAGGACCAAGGCGGTGGCAGCCAAGTGTGTCCACTCAAGTGCATTCCCAGGGACTCACATGGTAAAAGGACAGAACAGACTCGCACAGATTTTCTTCTGACATCAACATGTGCTCTGTGGCACAGGTGTAGTCCCTCTCCCAGAGTCTAAGAAAGTTAGATATTAAAAATAAATAAAATTGCCTGATTGCTCCAAATCATTGGGGCTTTATTGTGCTGGCTTCCCCTCTTCTCCCGCCTGGAATCTACCCAGAGTTCATTATAGATGGCCCTGGCATTTATTTCAGGCTACAGGCTTCATTAACAAAAGCTTCTCCATCTTTCTATGCCTTTACCCTTCCAGGAGGATCCCGTTTATCAGCTGTCTGTACTGATGCATTATGTTTAGAAAGGTGATTCAACCTGTGTTAACTAAATATGTTAGCATTCACTAACTATGTCCTTTGTGGCTCTATTTTCCCCAAAGGTCTTTGTATGCATGGTATGTAGAATTCTTTAATAAATAAATACTCTTGTGTAGGGAAGACTGCTACCTGCACATACACACACACACACACACACACACACACACACACACACACACACACACACACCTTTCCAATTGTGCTTACTTTTATGGATTTATAAATGCAAATTCTGTTTTCAATATCTCTTGACTCAATTCCAGCATGGATTTTATTAGTACATATAATCATACTGTGCATGACTATGGGGACATTACATATGCATGCCTTTGTTTGGGTCTTCTCCCAATTCTGCCTGAAGCATCTTAATTTTGTAGCTGTGCAAACCAAAGCTAGCATTAGGACTTTATTATCCTTTTCCTAAGGTCAAATAACTTCCAGTAGTCTCGAGACCAGAATATAGATAGATCTTCTAACTCTAGACTCTCTGCAGCAGACATCAGTCCCTCTGGGACTAAAGGCCAAAGGCATGATGGGAGAGAGCATGGGGTGGAATACAAAGGGATCCATTTCACGCTGTGTTCAGAGGTGTCATCTATATCCAGGAAACACTTTTAATTACCAATCTGGCATTAATTTACTGATCTGTGTCTGGTCTTTGACTAAACATTCCCTAGCCCATGCTGATTAAGTCTGTTGTGAATCAGATACACACGTCATCCTTTAGCAAAAGCTTGTGTGAGACGTCTCCCCCGCAATAGTCCATAGACAAAGAAGATTGATTTGGGGTTCAGTTTTTAATCACCATGTCTAGAACAATATTTCCTTAATTTTATTTTCTAATTAAAAAAATGTATAATTACAACACATCCCCTCTTCTTTTTCAACCCTTTTATGTAACCCATCCCCTCTTTGTCCTCTCTTAAATATATAAACAATCTACTCAGTCCACTTAATGTCACCTGTATCCATATGATTTCTGGACTGACCCCTGATGTTAGATATCAATTAGGTAAAATGCTGTTTTATAAACTGTTTCACTTGAATAGAGTGTCAGCTGTCAGAGTCTCTATGTTCCAGCTATCCCAGTTTTATTTAGAAGCTCATGTGAAACAGCAGGATCAATTTCTTAATAGGACTTAGTTCTTCATATGCTGGCAGATTATAGCAGAAAATGTGACCATACTTGATTTTAACAATACAAATTTTTATGTTTATTCAACATGCCAAATTCCTGTTATTAAGAAAAATCATCTATTCACAAGAATTTAATAATAATTGAGCCTATTTGCCTCTTCCCTCCCCCCCATGTTATTAATATTTTCTTCCCATGATGCATTAGAAAATACACGCCTTAGGAAACAGCCTGATGCTTGTCACAGCTGTAGCCTCACTGATGCAGAGAATCTGGCATTTACAGAGAGTGGGACTCTCTCTCTTGCTTTGTCTGCCCTTCTCCAATCCCCTTTGTTTAATCACTGTGTTTGGAGCCCCTGAAAAGAGAGTGTTCAGGAGCGAGTGAATAGGAATGAGGGCATACTCATGTGTGAAGAAGATGGTGATGGGAAGCAAGATTGATTCTCCCCCTCCAGCTGAAGTCTGTGGGGGAGGAGGCTCTGCTTGTCACTGATAGCTGTATGAGTCACAGTCCTTGGCCTCTCCCAGGCCAGGCCAGCCCCTGCTGCTGTTTCCATGGTGCTCAATGCCCCTATCCTAAGTGTTGCTGTCACAGCTTCGTACTGACGACTTCCTGTGCATTTGTGTATTCCTGGGTAGATGTGCAGGAACAGAGATGAGACCTTGATTGCACATCAGTGTCTAGCTAGCACAGGCTGGCACACAGTGCATGCTTCACGAGTTCAATGAAAGAATGAAAACAGTTTAAAATTAAGCTCATTTCCAACTTCCATTTTTTTTAATAAAAAAACTAAGTTTTACTTTTATTTTTGAGGATTTTACTTATGTGAATGTGCTTTGTGTGTGTGTGTGTGTGTGTGTGTGTGTGTGTGTGTGTGTGTGAGAGAGAGAGAGAGAGAGAGAGAGAGAGAGAGAGAGAGAGAGAGCCTACAAAGGCCAAGAGGGGGCATTGGATCCTCTGGGACTGTTACCTGTTGTTGTGAGCCACCCGATGTGGATTTTAGGAACTGAATTCATATCCTCTGCAAATTCAGTAAGTGCTCATAACTGCTGAGCCATCTCTCTGGTATATCAGCTTCCTTCAAAACAAGCCAACAAGCAGCTTTATTGAGATACAAGATACAATTGCTATACACAAGACCCACATGTACTGGTATATAATATGATGAGTTTGGACATATGCACTTACCCCTCAACCCATCATATCATCACAGTCTAGGTAATGAACATGCCTGTTACCTCCAGAAGTCTCCTCTGCATAACATTTAGTTTTGAAATTTCAAAACTTGAGTTTTAAAATACCAAAGAAAATTGAAAGCCTATCTTTAATGCCTGACCCCTGAGTGCTTCATTTTCCAGAACCATCTGCTGCATTTCCACTTGCCTCTCTTCTGTTCTCTTCTGAGCATTCTGCAAACCGAATCTCACTGTGACAAGTGGAATGAGTGAGGACAATAAATAGAGAAAGAACAAAAGAGAAGAAGGGTCCATGGAAAACAATGACTGGAGCAATCTCTCTTAGCCTCCAAAAATAACAGCAGACTCTCAGGTACAGTCCCATCACCAGGGGATGTATATCTGGAAGAGTGACAGCTTTAGAGAAAGGATGAAGTTGAATTTGTATACCACTTTATGATATTTGCTTATCTTCAAGTGAACAAATTAACCCAAACCTCTGCATGCAAGACCTCACTCTGTCCAACACAGCTGTGTGTATTTCTCTTTGTGGAACAAAGTTCCAGAATTTATAGAATGACTCTCTCTCTCTCTCTCTCTCTCTCTCTCTCTCTCTCTCTCTCTCTGTGTGTGTGTGTGTGTGTGTGTGTGTGTGTGTGTTGTGTGTGTGTGTGGCTTATGGGCTGCAGTTCAGCTAATCCAATGATGTTTGGCTGGGAAAGAAAGTCCAAGAATTCAGTAGTGCTCAGTCACAAGGCTGGACGTCTCAGCTGGTCTTCAGTGTACACTGGGTTCCCAAAGAAGTAGACTCTAATGCCAGTGAGGGAATGGATGTGCTAGCAAAGTGAGGGCAAGCAGGCAAAGAGCAAAGGCTTCCTCTTCCAGGTTCCTATATAGGCTTTTAGCAGAAGGTGTGGCCAAGATTAAAGGCGTGTCTTCCCACCTCAAGATCCAGATTAGAGGTGTGTGTCTTCCTAACTCAAAGGTCTGGACTAGAAGTCAACCCACCCTTTTCAAACCAAGCAAAAGATCCCTCACTGTTGTGCCCTTCATTTTTGGGTTTTAGTTTCAGATGTAGTCAAGTTGACAACCAAGAATAGCCATGACATGCACCTCCCATAGAATTTAGCACAGGGCAGAGGAGGCTGGTTGGTAAGAAGGGACAAAGTAGAGGAAAGCTGAAGCTAAAGGACCAGGCGAAGCCAAGGGCAGATACTGGACAATATGAATGATGTCCAAGGCGGCCATTGAGTCAAGAGTGTTAATCATTTTGCATGAGCCCCAAAAGGCACAGGACTGTGTTAGTTGTTACAATGTTTCCATGGTCCTGGTGCCTTCCTCTGGGAGTCAGGAGACATGCTGGGAGAGTCTTTGAGTCTACCCCTTCTCTGTGTAGTGTTTGTTCCCTTCTTCCAGGCCTCTCTTAAGTACTGTGTATCTTCACCCCATGGGCATCCTGTACCTTTCTTCACAAACACCACATTCATCTCTTTCTTTTCTTCAACCTTATCCTCCTTTCCTATGTCATTCTGTTTTCCTGAAAGGGATGCGTTGAGATCAGCATAGCAGGGTTTGTTATCACTAGAATGGATCCTGGAGTCAGGGGAGAGGAACAAGGAGGAATGGGTAAGAGACCAGAACATTAGTGCTAATCAGTATCTAAATAAAGTGCGTTTCTGAGACTTTCTTTGAATGTCTTTTAGAGACAGTTCCACAACATAACCTTCTTATTTATAAAATCCACCTGTATATGGATTAAGAGACCTGCTTCCCTCCCCCCAGGTCTCCTCTGAATTCCTGCCAACTTGGAGATGTAAGCCTATCTCTTTGTTCTCCTGTATACCTCCCTCAGTGGTTCCATGGCTTCTTGGTCATTCTCCTTCATACACGGAAGACTTTCTGTCAATATCTGTGTGGGGATTGTCCTTCAAAATCAGCATCCTTTATGTCCCCTTGGAGAGTACCAGTAACTCAATATCTGGAACACACCAAGTATTCAGTGAACTTTTCTTAAGTTGCAGAATGAGAAGTTGGCACGCAGCTCTCATCTGAGAGCCAGCCCTTTATTTACAAACTACACCCACGACTGGTGACTGACTGTACCAATAGATGGTTCCTGGGATGTGTCAGAATAAGGAATGGCCCCATTAACCTGACACATGATTTAAATTTCATGTCTCCACTGAACTCTCAGCATAACATGAACTGGTATCTATCAAAATACATGGGAACATTTAATCTTGGTTTAGTGGTCCCTGGTTTTGTTCTCCTCTATCTTTATTCTGAAACTTGTCGAAGGATGATGAGAAGCTGTGATGTCTGCTGGTTACATCTGATTTGGACTGTTTTCTTTTTTAAGTCATTGTTTTTTTCTAACCCTGGGAGTCTCTCCCTTGGCATTCGGAAGACTGGCCCTCCCATTTCAGCACTCCCCAGGCAATAAACATTTAAGTTAATTAAGAATCTGTACAGAGCTGGCCTTTGAAGAGTAAGCATCTATGAATGCCAATAAGCAGATATTTATTACTGCAGAGCTTTGCCAAATGTTTAGTATTCCAGGATAGAGAGTGGGTCATCTCTAATACCTACCCTGAAACGCACTTAGAACTTGGCCCACCAAGAAGCAGGCTGTTGACCAACTATCTTTTAGAAGCAAACCTTCATTCTAGAGTTCAGTTGGCTTGGATCCTGCTCTACAGCTCAGGCTGGCATTAAACTCATAATCCTTTTCTAACCTCTGAAGTATGAGGATGGCTCATCCCCATGACTTAAAAAACCTAATTACCCCCAAAGCCCCATCTACTAATACCATCTTATTGAGGATTAGGCACTCAAGGTATGAATCGGTTTGTGCTGTACAGGGGAGGGTCGAACAGACATTCAACCCATAGTGGGATTAAAGAAAAGAGTTAGGGTTTTCCCAAGTGAGGGGCAGAGATGGGAGTACTTTTAGTTAAGTGGTGTATCTTCAGTCCGTTTGATTTTACCTGGGAGGCACTTCCGGCGTCAGATGACATTTTTCCATGTCACCTCCGACTCTCATGTGCCCTTCAGCTTCAGGAGTTCAGGGCCATTGCACTATTGGGTTATACTGACACGGAGGAGGTGTGACCTTGGGGTAGATATCACTTATGTACGTTCCATTACGTTCTTTGCTGTTCGAGAACACGGTAGGAAGGTGGCTGCTGTCATGCCAGGAAGACAGCCCTCAGTAGACCATGGCTCTGCCAATATCCTCACCCCAAACTCCTCATCAGTATCTATTGTCTGAGCCACTTTGCTATGGGCAGATGAAGATACCATGTGAGTAGGCTTGAGAAAAATGGAAGCTGAACTTTGCTTGTTGTGCCTGTGAAATCAATTTTTACATTTGGTTTGTAGGGATAATTAAGCGAAGTTGTACATTTTAAGTCTTCAGAACCCGGTGTGTACAAAGATGCTCGGACATTCTGCTGCGCTACATTTTGCAGGCACAAATGTAAGTGCTGACAAAGAGCAGTAAAAACTTTTCTGGGAGTGTTATTACTTTGATTTGTTTTTTAGCAAATTCACTCCTCCTGGCATCTCGGGGTGGGAGGGAGATTAGGCATGTGAGAATGGAGAGTGCAGCTGTGGCTTTGGCAGTGGCCAGGCAAAGGGGGTTATCGTACCGTACTCGTTACAGGGGGTGCCAAGAATTACTCTGCATAAGGAGCAACCAGAATGATGATTTATTGGGGGAAAAAAAGAAAAAGGTTTCGTTAGGCAGTCCTCTGGGAAAAGGAAAGAAGGCGAGAAAAAGAGATTAGTATGCTTTTGTTTCCTTCTCATTGGCTTAGAGCAGGTTTGTTCGTCGTGTGTGCGTGCATGTGTGCGTGTGTGTGCGCGCGTGTGTGTGTGTGTGTGTGTGTGTGTGTGATTTGAATTTTTATCTATTGAAAGGGAAATGGAAGTTATTAGTATCCTACAGAGAGGAAGCAGCAGACTAGTGTTGGAGCGAAGATATTATCTCC
Organism: Phodopus roborovskii; assembly: GCF_943737965.1. NCBI lineage: Eukaryota > Metazoa > Chordata > Mammalia > Rodentia > Cricetidae > Phodopus > Phodopus roborovskii. The sequence continues at coordinate 46,799,398 of NW_026126511.1, read as the reverse complement.
CCATAATATTTGCGGGAATGCATATGGATATCCACCCAGTGTGGGACATGACACACAGGCATCTATTCAGCCCTACAATAGACCAAAGTAATGATTCTACCAAAGTCCAACTTGGTGAACCAGTGAGTTTTATTGAGGTCACTTAAAGGAGGTTGCTTAAAATGACTCAAATTCAGCTGTCTCATTGAAAAGCTCACAAGAGCGTGCGTAATGCTGATTCAGGAAAGCTGCACCCTGGGGGTGGGGGTGGGGGTGGGGGGTGAAGGTGGGGGGTGGGGCTCTCTTTGTGACTTGTAGGAAGCTCCACAGGCCTGGAGAGTCTCCTCTCAACAACTTAGCCTGTCAGAGTCTCCTTTATATTCTTTCTTTAAACAGGATGGGAGGAAAAGGTTCACATGGACCTTGTGCGGTCCAGCTTCCTAGACATGTGGAATACATTTAATTCCAGACTCCTGAGGCTCATCCCTTCCTGGAGGGAATGTTTCAATATGGAGGAAATCTCTATACATTTTCATAGTTTACTGACTCTTTTTTTTTTTTTTTTTTTTTAAAGAAAAACAAATCACGATGTTTTAGTGTTATGTCTGACATTCATGTAAGGCCTTTATGAGTTCTTGTGGCCAGCAGGAGATCCTTGTCCTTTGGGCAGTGATGGTAGAGAAGCTTCTAGTAGCACCACAAAGAGCTGAAATACCATCCGCACACAGACCCAAAGTGGGCTGCCTGCCTTCTCTTGCTGATGGATTAACCGGATTGTGCTTCCAGTCTCTCACTACAAAGCAGACCTTCTTCTGTGCTTTTGTCCTTTAAGATAAGCCCTGAGGGACGAGTCCCAGGGTGTGTGTGACTGTGAGGGTTACAGGAAGGATCCAGTGCCCTATCTAAGAAGCTGAGGGTTTGCAGTAGTTATGGGAAATGATTCTCCACAGCTCTGAACCAGCAGTGTGGTTCCTGTTAGTGCTGGTGTGGCATGGGTAAAGCTGGAGACAGATGCTAGAGTTGTGTGCATGAGCAAGTGTCACACCTCTGAGCCACACCCCAGCCATAAGGGTGTCTTTGTAGCTGGTGTCTTGGCTTGTCCAATTTGTACTTCAGTGGATTCTCATTTCTAACCTGTAGACTAACTGACTGGCCTGTCACCTATAGTCCCCAGGTGCTGTGAGAACTGGAATTTTCCAGGTCTTTTCTGACTCATCACAGCCCCTTCCTTCCAGAGGGAGGGACTAGGCTGCCTCAGATAAGCTGGGCAGGACCTAGGCATATACTCACATTCCTTTCCAGGTATAAAATGACGAGGAGAGCACACACTTCCAACTCTCTCAGTGGAGTAAGGTGCTTTGTGGATGAAAATGAGAACATGATCACTCTGAGGTCTGGCTGAGGAGATGGATTGTTGTAGATATGAGGAAGAGTACAGCCAGAGGCATCTGGAAAGGTCCAGACTGAATCAGACCAGGCAGTGGGGAATGGGGTGAGGAGGAAGAGAGAGAGCAAAGGAGACAGACAGACAGACAGAGAGAGGACAAGAAGGCAAAGAGGGAAGAGGGGGTGACCAAGATGATGGCCAAAGCAGCTGGGCTGTATAGAAAACCTCTGGGCTGGAGAGGTTTACTGTAGGGGTGGGGTTGAGAAGAGCAAAGAGGAGCCACAGGTGAAGCCAGCATCTGCTTTGCTATGCTAACAGGCATCACCCTTAGCCATTTGCCCCAGGTTGCTTGGGAACCTGGCACTTTGTCAAGAACTGTGGGTCTGTAATGGAGAAAAGGGTCTCCAGATGGGTCAAATGCCTCCTTTAAAATGTAAACAGCCTGCAAATTAAAGATGCCCTGCACACAGCAGAATTTCAAGATGACAGCTCCAGCTCCTCATGCTCTCTGAGGACATTGATGGGGCGGTGTGTGTCTCACTCCCCATTCTAATCCATTCCAGCCAGCTGTTCACAAATTATCACCTAGTGAACAGGAGCAAAGCCAGCTGCAAGGGGATGAGGGCTGTAACAGTGTCAGGCCATTCAGTCACCAGGACCAACCCTTCTCCTTGGAACCGCTAGCAAATTAAAAGTCACGTGACTTGCTTGATTTCCTCCCCCCCTCTAACACAAAGACAAAAGTCAAGACAGCTCAGCCTTGTTGGCCCTGTTTTTGTAAAGGCCTGACATCTGATTTTTCTCAAACTATGGAGAGCACCTGCTCCCAGCCTCTCCCAAGTTATCCATCTGCCCTCCACCCCACCCTCCTCCATCCCCCCTCCACCTCCATCCCACCCTCCACCTCCATCCCACCCTCCACCTCCATCCCACCCTCCACCTCCATCCCCCCTCCACCTCCACCCCACCCTCCAGCTCCCCACACCCTCCACCTCCACCCCACCCTCCAGCTCCACCCCACCCTCCACCTCTATCCCACCCTCCACCTCCACCCCACCCTCCACCTCCACCCCACCCTCCAGCTCCCCCCACCCTCCACCTCCACCCCACCCTCCAGCTCCACCCCACCCTCCACCTCTATCCCACCCTCCACCTCCATCCCACCCTCCATCCCCCTTTACCTCCACCTCCATCCCCCCTCCACCTCCATCCCACCCTCCAGCTCCACCCCACCCTCCACCTCCCCCCACCCTCCAGTTCCACCCCCACCCTCCACCTCCCCCCACCCTCCAGCTCACCCCACCGTCCACCTCCCCCCCACCGTCCACCTCCCCCCCCACCCTCCACCTCCCCCCACCCTCCAGCTCCCCCCACCCTCCAGCTCCACCCCACCTCACCCACTGCCACCTTCATTACCCCTCCCACCGCCCCACTGCAGAATAATCCTTTTGTACCCTGTGAAGATTTGTCACTCACATTTGTCACTCACATAGAAAAGAAGCCGATTGGCTAGTAGCCAGGCAGGAAGTGTAGGCTGCACAATCAAACTGAGGATGCTGGGATGAAGAAGGGTGGAGTCAGAGGAGTTGCTGGCAGACTCAGAGGGAGCAAGAGATGAATGCGCCATGCTGATAAACGTACCACCCCGTGAAAGAGCTTAAATAAGAAATATGGATTCATTTAAAATATAAGAGTTAGTTAGTAACAAACCTGAGGTATCGGCTGAGCATTTGTGATTAATATTAAGCCTCTGGGTAATTATTTGAGAGTGGCTGCTGGGCAGGAAAAGTTCGCCACAGCTCCTAATAGTGCCACTCCTTATAATGACCTAATTTTGAAACTCCCTCTAAGGCATGCCCAGAGATTTGTTTGCTAATGAATTATAGATTATGTAAGTTGACAATCAGTATTAACCATCTGTGCTGGTTAGTTTTAATTGTCAATGTGATACACCTAAATCACCCAGAAAGAGTCTTAATGAGTAATTGTCTAAACTAGTTTGGTTTGTGGGCATATCTGTGATAGTCTTGACTATTAATTGAGGCAGGAAGACCCAGCCACCGTTCTCTAGGCTGCACTCTGACATGAGTAGGAGAGGCGAATTCTAGTGCTCACCTTGAATATACAGTCTAGGATCCCAAGCAGGCTGACGGTCCTACCCACAGTTAAAGTGTGTCTTCCACATCAATGAATCCCCTTAAAATAAGTTCTCACAGTCATTCTCAAAGGCTAACCCCAATCTAGGGTGGTTTCCTTGGTTCTAGGTCTCCTTGTGTTGAAAACTGAGATCAACCATCATGAAGTGCCATCTTTTGAGGACTATGCCTTTCATGCTTTGTTTAAGGGCTCTCTCGTTGGCTTTTCTTAAGGGTCACCATCTCTGGTGGAGAGTAAGCAGAGAGTAGACAGAGCCCAGACCCTTTTCTTGAGTTTTCTTTGTCTCAAGAGAATGTTAATAACTGAGGCCTTTATGCTGACCTGTTTGTTTAACAGAACAAGAGAGTAGACCTAAGGTTCAGGCAGGAGATTCACTAACAACACATTCATCTGGAGAGGCCCCTCTGTTTATTGCTCAAGGACAAGAGTAAGGGTCTTAGTGGGATGCAGTATATGCAGCAGGCGACACACCAGGGTTGTGTTGGAGCAACAAACCCATTTTTATAGCAATGCCAGAAAAATTAGACTTGTGAAGTCAGTGTGACATATATTGGCCAACACACTTTTACATAAATTCACAGATATGCACAATGATTCTGACATGGCTCACTCCTATCAATGGTTCTTTTGGGGGGCAGGGATTCAAGACAGGGTTTCCCTGTGTAACAGATATGGCTGTCCTGGAACTGGCTTTGTAGACCAGACTGGCCTTGAACTCACAGAGATCCACCTGCCTCTACCTCTCAAGTGCTGAGATTAAAAGCACCTGCCACCAGTCCCCAGCTCTATTAAAGTTTCTTATACCAAAGAGTTGGTCCCAGTGTGTGGGTAGTGAGGTGGTAAAGTCTTTAAAAGATGACCTCATTATGGATGCACCACCACGGGAAGAGGTTGAGGATAGCAAGTTGTTATAGAAGACAGACCTGCAAGCCTAGCTTATCCCCACACACCAGCTCCCTCTCTCAGTTGGCTATTGCTCTATGTCCTAGAACTCACTTCAGCTTTGTGATGCTCCGTGCAAGGAGCTCATCACCAGAAGCTGATCCAGTGCAACTTCTCAGCACTCTAGAATTTCGAGCTAAAACAGACCCCTCTCCTTACTCATGATTCAGTGCTAGGTGTTTTGTTTCAGTGCGTGTGTGTGTGTATGTGTGTGTGTGTGTCTGTGTGTCTGTCTCTGTGTGTGTGTGTGTGTAGCTCTGATGAGAGAAGAGCAATGGTTTGAACCGCCACTCCTTTGGAAAATCTGTGTTCCCCTAGTCCTTTTCAATAATGGAAATGCCCAAGAAATAGAAGAGGCACCTATATTTGCGTATTTTATTGTGCATGGTTGCTTGTTGAGATGTTCAGCCTGCTTTAAGGCTGTGTGAGTCTCCTCCCAGTCACCCATGAATAGAATCTATTGATGCTGAATTGGTGTTTTCAGTTCCACACCGATTCAAGGCCTGTGTGGATTTGGGGGTTCTTGTGGACAACATTACCTCAGTACCATCCAGCTTTGGTATATTCATCTACTGTACCTTAAAAGAAACCATCCATCCACCCACCCACCCACCCACCCATCCATCCATCCATCCATCCATCCATCCATCCATCCATCCATCCATCCTAGTGTTTGCTGAGCACTCACTTTGTAAATGGTCCTGTTTTAAGAGTGTGCAGCATGGAAAACTAAAATTCATGCCTTTTTTGAGTTCACATTTTGGTGGAAAAAGACAAGGGAATGAATAGTAAAAAACCATTGTCAAGATACTTGTAGCTGTTATGAGGAGAAAGGAGTTGGAGCGTTCAGAGAGGGACAACATGCATGTCATTGAACGTGGAGAGAGATCTCCTTCAGAGGAGGATGGGTAGCAGAGGCTCAAAAGAGGTGAAGGCATTGAGGTGAGGGGCAGGGTGAAGGCCCCATCTCAAGAGTGAGCTGGAAGGTCTGTGGATGAAGCAGTGATCAGAGAGACAGAGAGGTGACACTGGCCACAGTCAGACACCTGGGAGATGAAACTAATGCCAAGGATTTGGGCAGGGCTTTTGTTGTTGTTGTGGTTGTGGTCAGTGAACAGATAGCTACATGTTATCCCTTAAGTAACTGATATGTAGCTTCTGAGGGAGGAGAAGGTTCCATGGTGGTCTCTCAAGATTTCAATCTTTATCCCAATCTTTGTTTCTTTCAGTCTTTCCAGACACTCTAGCTGTCTGTCTTCTAGAAGCATGGCCTGAGATCCCATTCTTCACACTATCGATGGACAGATGCCCATTGTAGGCATTTCCATGTCAACCAATAGGCCATGTGAGGTACAAGCTAGGAGAGAGAAGCCCCATCTGTTGGCCCATTCCCAAGGCATCAAAGGAGAGGCCCTGAGACCGAGCCAGTCACTGGTTCCACACACAGCTTAGACAGGTCCCCCTCTCTGCCCTCTTGGCAGGGGCCCAGTGGATGGTGTTCGGTGCTTGCTGGTGTTGTCCATACCAAATGACCATCATCAAAGAGAAAGTTAGTTTTAGCCACACCTGGTTCCATTTCCACCTGGAGCAGAATCCCAAGGAGGCCCGCTGCCCACTTCCCAGCCTTGGCTCTCTTTTCTAGCCCTATACCCTCCCTTCTTATTAACAGCTGTTTCTATGGCAGGTGTTCACAGCTATCCCTGCTAGAGGAGCCCCCCCCCCCCCTTGGCTCACCAGACAGCACCAGCTCTTTTGTTTTGATTTCACATCCACTTTCACTTTCCTTTACTCTCCTGGCCTCCAGCTGGTCTCCTGCCTAGTCCATGACTGCAGGCCTTCTGAGTCTGATGACATCACCAATGCGCATCTCTAAGCATAGAATTCAAAGGTCATCCTGTGCCCCACAAGGGCCCTGTATGTTAGGAATAATACCGTTACTGAGTAAGGTGAATGCCATGGCGAATGCCATGGCAGGTGAAGGACAAACAAGCCAGCCTGCCAGAGTTCACATGGAAAGGAAGTTTATTGGGAAGGGAGTGGGGTAAGAGAGAGCGAGGATAGAGAAGAGAGAGAGAGGGACAGAGAGAAGGGGGGACAGAACAGACAGGGATCTTTCTGCCTCCTCAGAGAGATGGTGAAAGAGAGGAGGGAGGGAGGAAGGAAGAGAGAGAGGGGGGGGGGGAGAGAGAGGAAAGTGGGCGGGGTTTCTCAAAGAGGCCTCCATGCCTGCACATAGAGGTAGGGTGCACAGAGGCACTGTGCCAAATTCAAGGGGTGGAGCCAGATTTAACTGGATTACAACACTGTAAGCTGGTCTCTTCCATCTGCCTCCACAGCCTCCTCATAGGACTCATAGTTCCTTCTTGTTTGGGGTTTCTGTGTCTGTTTAATATTGATTGTTTGGTTGGCTTTAGCTCTCACACATTCCAACTTACTGTCTGCCTCAGAGACCACCTATGTACAATTTACTTTTAAATACACATTGCCTGTCCTCCCTCCCTGACTTCCCCTCCCTGAACAGTAGATCTCCAACCACCAACTCCAGGATTCTTGGCATCTTGTACTTTTAATATATGATACTGAACTAAAAATTGACATTGATTGCTTGTGTGGTTGCTTACCTCTCAGCTGTAAACACCAAGTGTTCCTGTACTTGGCCAGCCCATCTCCCACGAGTTCCTAGCTATGCCTGGCACATAGTACATGGTCAGTAAATACATGCAAAGTGTACTAACCAGCTGAGAATCTGTAACTAGAAGAATGGAAGAACAAAACTGCTCGTTCTGAAAGCTAAAGCAACCCCCCACCCTTTTCTGAATTTACTCAGGATAGCCAAGGCTTTTTCCTAAGCTGGGAAAATGATTTTGATGATTTTAAATGTTTCTCACTATATTTGAAGTTGAATTTTCTTTCAGCACATTTCCTTCTGCAGCTATGTAAAGGGGATTTTAAAAAGTAACTTTCCCACAGGTAGCAGCATCCTTTGGTATCCACGGGACACCGACTGCATCACTCCCTGAGGACCAGCCTCAGAACTCCCTTGCACCAAATTGCATGGCATCTATATATAGCTATGCACACACACCTGTAGATTTTAAAAATATTTTTTGGGACAGCTCTGATCATTTGTGGTACCAGCCAGGTGGTACTGTTTCAGGACTAATGACAAGAAAAATGTCTGTGTTGGCCCTGGAGAGATGGCTCTTGCTTGATCTTGGAAAGGACCTGAGTTCAGTTCCCATGTGATAGCTCACAACCATCAGTAACTCCAGTTCCAGGTGATCTGATGTTCTCTCTGGCCTCTGAGGACACCAAGCATACATGTGGATGGAGCACATACATTCATGCAGGTAAAACACCCATATACAGACAATAAAAACAAAATGTATGTGTGTATATATATATATATACACACATACATTTTGCCATTAAAAATATTTTCCACTTGAAGTTCATTGAATTCTGTAATGTAGATTTCCTGGGGCTGGAGGATTACCTGCACATAGAATTCTCCAGGTGATAAATAGCAAAGCTATAGCCACTTCTGGAAAGCAATGTTTCTTTGCAGCATGATCTTACTTATCCAGTAATCTCAACCAGACACCAGGCTTCTTCTAAGGTCCTCCAAATATTAACAACTATCTAATCATTTAAGTTTTCAGGCCAGCCTAAATACCAGCTGCTTTGCCCAATACACAGGCAAGACTTGCCTCCTCCTAGTTAAAATCATGTCTGCGCCTTTTAAAATAATTTCACGGTATGTGGACAGCCAAGTTTCACTGCCGATGTATGACTATCACAACGCAGGGTGCCTTAATCTAATCATCAAAACAAAGCACATTAGATCAGCTCCTGCATATCTTTTCCATTGTTTGCCCCTGGCTCCTATCCCAAGCCTTAAAAGGCCCTGGCCCACATGCCTGCATGTTACAAAACCCTTGGTCAAAATTCAGGCCAGTTGCTCGTGCCAACTGGAACACAGGACAGTCAATTGGTTTCCTTTGCATCTAAGTAGATAATGCCTCCAGTGACCCATGAGTCAAGTGTGGTTCTCCTAAAGACTCTGATCCCTTTCCAAAAATAAACAGGCCTAATGACCTTGCAGCCATCACAACGATTAATTCAGAACATGAAAATCTTTGTTATAAACTGTCTGCATTCTCTATTTTCTTTAAGTTGTATTCTGTAATTTTTTAATTAAATGTTTGTTGGATTAAATATATCTCACTTTGTTCTGTTTAGTTTTGGGAAGGATTTAAATATTATAAGTTTTCAAAATAGCTTTTTATAACTATATGGTATAATACTGAAAATGAAAATTTTAAATACGAGTAAACAATACTTCTGGACATAATATGTGTGGAAGATAAAGGTCAAAAATGTAGCTAGAATTGTTGAATCAGTTTCAATATAGTACAGATGGCTTGGAAAGTAGTGAAGCCAGTTGGAGAGATGGCTCAGTTGTTAAGTGCACGGGTTGCTCTTTCATAGGACCTGGGTTCAGTTTCCAGCACCCTCATGGCACCTCACAGTTGTCTGTAACTCTAGTTCCTAGGGTTCTATTTCCTTTGATGTCTCTGGCTCCTGCATGCATGTGTTGCACAGATGTATGTATGTTCAGGAACATATACATAAAATAAGATTTTAAAAAGAAGGAAAGAATGAATGGTTTAACAGTTTTGATTTGTCTTTTAAAATTGTAACATTCTAATGCTGTAGAAAAAAAAGAGATTGACCAAATTGCAATCAAACATGGGAGCTGGTGGGTGGGACTCCCTCCCAGATTCCACCTTGGAAAATTTCCAGGAGTGAGTGCTAAATGGGTTCAGACAGGTGGTCAGAAATTTCTGGGGACACGGGGAAAATGTAGAGGTGTGGGAATCTGAGGCTAGATGAAGGCTAGAAGACACATCAAAGGAGGTGGGGGAAAGGCAACATTCTTATTTCTCCCTAAATCCACCAACCAGAAAAGTCCCACCACTCTTTGGAAGAACAAAGCCTGAATGGCTAGCTCACTGCAGGAGCTGGAAGCATCTGAGTGGACCCAGCATGTGATAGAGAACAGAATGCAACAGAAGATGCCAGAAAGAGCTCAGACATCTCAGCAAAAGACAGCGAAAGAGAAACATGGCAGATGTCTAAAACTTAGCTGGAGACGGTGAAAACTATCTTCACTATTACTAAATCAATACTAATTACTAATTAGTTTAGAGGAAAATGTTGCTCATTTAGAGCAGGAGCACAGAATGAAGAAAAGTGGTAACTACAAATTATCACTAGAACGAGAAACTCAGTAGGAGAGCAGGAGACACAGCCAAAGGTGAGCTGAAAACTTGGAAAAGCCTTAAAGAATTCTCCAAAAGTCATATCAAATCAACTGTTAAAAAAATCAAAACATGAAAGAAACATTAGGGCACAGGAAGGCTAGAAGAAAACCCAATAAATGGAGGGTGAAATTTAAAGAAATATTAATTGTAAACTTCCAATAATTAGAGAAAGAAGAAAAACTACAAGGTGAAGAAGGGGCTTAGAAAATGTCAACAGAAAGGGTAAGAAAATGCATACTTTTCTAAACAATAAGGAAATTTAAGAAAATCAACGTTAAAAAAAGATTCTGCAGACAAAAAGATAACACCAAATTGATCAATATTTGCTAGACATTTCAGCAGCGATTTTTGGCTGATGTTGAACTTTTTCTCTCTTCTTCCTTCTCCTCTTCTTCTAATTTGAGCTTAGAATGATTTTGTAAACAAGAAAGCTGTGTATGGTGCAATGGTGTAATGATGCTATTCTTGTTCCAGCTGCCTCAGTGGAGTAGCTTAAGGACTCTCGTTGGCAGTGCTCTTGGGAGAGTGTCTTCATGAACATATGCGCAGAAAACACAAGGATGTACACACGCATATACATGGGTGAACAAATAACTCAAGGCTGCAGGTTTCCAGATGAACGTCAAAAGGCCGAGGAAGAGCAAAGAGGAGTAATTTGGACAAGGAGTGAACATGACTTGAGTGACAGGACTCAGAAATAGTGGATTTCTAGACTCTAAATTTATACTTTCTGACGTGGCACTAGGTATGCTTCTGGTCACCAAACGCTGAGGGGACCAGAAGATGACTGTGATTCAATTTTAAAATGTGTAACACTTTTGGTTTAGATCGGTGTCCCTTAAGGCTCATGTGCTAAAGGCTAGGTGGTTAGTATACAGGACGTTTGGAAGGTGGTGGGACCTTTCAGATGTGGGGCTTCATGGGAAGATGTTAGGTCATTGAAGCATCTGTTGCGATCTTAGCCCCTTACTATGTCTTTCTTTCCCAGTGGTCATGAGGTAAAGAGGGCTCCTCCATTCTGCACTCTTTCGTAGTTGCTGTGGCCCCAAAGAAGCAATGCGTGGGCTAATGCCTCTGAAACTGTAAGCCAACAGAATTTTTTCCTCCTTTTAAGTTCATTATCTCAGACACTCTGGTATAGTAATCCAAAGCCAACACACAGTTCATAAGTTCTCAAATCTAGGAAATAACCTCATACCAACACAAACTGTGTAAGCCAGCTATATTTAGACTTTGTATCTACTGAGGATGTCTGACTGGTTTCCTTCCACATCTGAATTCTGAGCATAGAAAGTGCTTAAGGAACTGTCACTGCATTTAATACTAACCTTTAGTATAACTAAGTCTGTCACTAAAACTCTTCCCATATCCACACTGAGCCTCATCCTCAGTGAAGAGTGTAAGATGTCACCATATTTGCTATTCAGATTTGTTCCTTGTCCTAGTTAACCTTAATTGTCAACTGGACACAGTCCAGAGTCACCTGACAGGAAGACCTTGATTCGAGAATTGCCTAAATTATAGTGGCCTGTGAACAAGTCAGCGTGGGATTGCCTTAATCGTTAATTGATGTAGGAGGGCCCAGTCCACTACGAATGGCATCATTCCCCAGGAAGGAAGGTGGTCTGGGGATGTATAGTTCCAGGACAGGCTCCAAAGCAATATAGAGAAACCCTACCTCAAAAACCAAACCAAAACAAACAAACAAAAAAACCACAACCAATTAACTAACCAAACAAACAAACCAAACCAAACCAACCAACCAACCAACCAAAAAAACAAACAAAACAAACAAACCAGAAAGAAAGCTAGCTGAGCAGCGAGCAAGCCAACTAAGGGAGCAAGCTGTACTCCCTTAGCTGTGAGGGAGTTCCTTTGTTGGAGGTAAAATTGAGTAGAAATATCAAACAGCCCTGAAGTTTCCTGCTGTGATGGACTGTCCCCTGAAAGTGTAAATTAAAATAAAAATTTCTCCTTAAGTTGCTTTTGGTCCAAGTGTTTTCTCACTGGCACAGAGATAAAACCATGACACCACTAATCATTTTAATTATTGAAGTTTCAAACACAGAGCATTAAGCTTGTAGCATATAGAAAAAGCCCAACAGGTATGTGTGTACCTCTAAGGATTACTTTATCACCAGTCTACAGGTTTACAATACAGGAATGCCAAAAATCAGGGCATATATGTTATATTTCTATAGTGAGTTTTCTGGGGCCACACAGAAGTACAAGCATACTCCTAGTGCACAAAGGCAGAATATTGACATTATCTAGTCCAGACTTTTTTCATTTCCAAAATGTGTTGACATTCAACCCAAAACCTATTATTTTGTTAGCTGATATTTTAGAACATTTTGCTCCTTAAAAACAAGCCATGTTGAAGACAGAAAACTTTAAAGATGCAAAACCAGAATGAAGCAAGAGTTACAGCTATCCACGTGGCTATATTGTTTCCCTTCAATATTTTTTGTAATTAATCCTGTCACTTAAATCAATATTCTGTAGTACACAGTTTACACCTAGTGAAGGCGGGGTTTAAATGAGTCCACCAGACCCAAGATAAAAGAAAAATGGATGTTTTATTGGGAAACAACTTACACAGATAAGAGTAAATAACTGCTTTGGTCCTCCTGCTCCAGAAGATGCAGTATCTGCCCTTCAGATGCTCTCCACAACCCAAGAGAGAGCATGCTTGCTGCTCCTCTACCTTAAAGGGGTCATGTCTGCCTGGAACCACGCTGAGATGCCAGACAAGCAGTTCTTGTTTCTACCCCAACATGCATTCCTGGACCTGGGACATGCCATCTGACCTCACCATGACTTGGATTGTGCAATATGTGTTAGCCAAGCATCTCCAGATGAGCAGGACTGACAGGACTATACCTGGACCAGAGGCCAAGTTGTATTTGAAGATACTGTTAGAATTGAACATGCCATTTTCTGCTTTCTATTCCAAAGTTTAAAAAAATAATCCCCATGGATTCATTTTACAGCACTTCAGGAAAGCATTTGATGGAAACTGCATTGGAATAATTTGAATATAATGCACTCCCATCTTTAAATTGAGACATGTCAGTACAAGGTGCAGAGCAGTTTAAGCTTTCTGTACTGGGAGTTTTGTCAGTTGAGGACAACCATGCAACAAGATGTAGAACTTTCCCATCCTCCATGGAAAATCCCCTCACGGGCCTTACAAAAACTTCCTATGCTGTCAAACATGCCTGCTTCCCATCCTCATGAACTACTTTTGCCTGCAGCATTTGGGTTTCTATTGTGCCTGGCTTCTTTTATTTAGCATCTGTCTTTGAGATTCATCCCCATTGCTGTATCTAACATCCATGATGTTCTCAATTATTCAAACATTATCAAGCAGGGGACGAGAGACCGAGGCATAGCTTTTCATCTGGAAGAACTGAGCTAGGTCTGCAGCTCTGTACCAACTGATATGATTCAGTCTGACTTTTTGACAAGCCTTTGCAAAGCCCAATGTCCTTAACTTCAAATGACTGCAAGAATGTTCACCTAGTAACAGTGCTGTCAAGATTAAGAGGAAAAGATGAGAACATGGTGCCAGGCATTTGCAAGAGTTTCTTCAGTATGAATATAGCCGGCCAGTCACAGATATTGACTAATTTCAATGTCATAGCTAAACATGTCAGAGTGAAGCAATAGAAACAGATTTCCTACATCACACAACTTGCATAAGTCTTAATTCCCACCATGGGATATAATCAAGGTTTGGAAGAGATTGCATCCCACAATGTATAGTCTCAGAATTTAAGTAGGTAAACAATTAAACATACAGGAACCATAACAAGGTTGTGTCTGGGATCTCTCTCTCTCTCTCTCTCTCTCTCTCTCTCTCTCTCTCTCTCTCTCTCTCTGTGTGTGTGTGTGTGTGTGCATGTGTATATTTATACATATGGAGGCCAGAGGTCAATGTTGGGTGTCTTCTTCAGTACCCTTCCTCACTAACGTTTGAGACACAGTCTCCTCCTGAACTTGGAGCATCAATTCAGCTAGGCTACTTGGCCACCAAGCTCCTGGGAACCTCTTGTCTCTGCCACCTCAGTGCTGGGATAACAGGTGCAGAAAAGGCAAATGCTTTGCCAACTGAGCCACTTCCCCAAACCCTCATTTCTGAGTTCTGTTTTTCTTTTTTCTTTTTTCACTTCACAATGTGAATCCTGACCCTTCTCACTCCTCTTTCCTCAGGCAGGGTAGATTCATTCTAAAGGGTTAACTGCAGCTAGCTATTACTGTTATGGTGACATATCAAAACAAGATGTGATTCTAGCTAAAAAGCCCTTTCAAAATAATACTGTAGCAGAGTGCATAGTAGCATTAAACGAAATTATGCAAAAAAAAATATAGGAAAAAAACACCAGCAATTTTCTGCCTGTATTTCCATCAGCCCAGAGAATTCTTTTCTATAAACATTGACTGTTCAAAATACAGAGAACTCAATAACCCGAATAGCCCACTATTTGTACTGTTTTTGGAAAGATTTGGACAATCATAAAAAACTAATTTGAGAATGAAAGTGATCTTTAAATAGACTGAACATTTAGGTACCTAAACAAACAACAACAAAAACATTGCCACTCTGATTTCCTGGTTTGATGTGACCATGGAAATCACCTCAGCAGAAAAGCTTCTACATGGGGACTGGGCAGCTCTGGGAGGAAAAAGTGCTGAGCAATGGTGGTGCTTCTTAGGTGAAATTTACATGAGAAGAAACTGATAACAGGAGCGGGATCCTTCCTAAAACAGCCAGGGCAGGCCTCATAGAAATCTAGTTGTAGAGCTGGCAGGATGGCTCATCAGAGAAGGCACTTGCTGCCGAGCCTGACAACCTGAGTTTGATCATTGGAACCCACATGGTGAAAGGAAAGACCTGACTTTAGCAAGGTGTTCTCTTACCACACACACACACACACACACACACACACACACACACACACACACACACCCTACATAAAATCAATAGAACCTGTCATGAACTTGTTAAGAGACTGAGGTACACATAAAGGTATGAGAATAACGTCTCTCATACAATGTGTGTTAAGGGCAGCATATCTGCCAATGACAAGTCTTTATAGTCACTTTAGATTTTGCTTTTGTTTTCTTTATTGTTTTTGTTTGTTTGTTTTCTTTATGCATTTTCTATGGTTCTAGGCATCTAACCTAAGGCCTTTGACAGGGTACTCTAGAGTTCTACTTCTGAGCTATACCTACCTTCCAATCTTGGAGTTCTCACTAGCTATAAAATAATCTCTGTCTTAGTTAGGGTTTCTATTGCTGTGAAAAGACCAAGACCACAGCAACTTTTATAAATGAAAACTTTTAGCTGGGGTGGCTTACAGTTCGGAGTTTTAGTCCATTATCATCAGGGTGGGACACGGCAGCATGCTGGCAGACACGGTGCTGGAGAAAGAGCTGAGAGTTCTACATCTTGACTGGCAGGCAACAAAGTGAATGGTGTACCATACGAATGTAGCTTGAGCAAAGGAAACCGCAAAGCCTATCCCTATAATGGCATACTTCCACTAACAAGACTACACCTACTCCAACAAAGCCACACCTCCTAAGAGTACCACTCCCTTTGGGGGCCATTTTCTTTCAAACCACCACAATTCTACACACAGGTAGATTAGATAGTATAATCTATACTTTCCTCCCAACACTTCACCTCTGTGAATTATAGATCTGTAAGTTATAGATGAGGACTACCACAAATAATCTTTTATTACAAAGATTATTCTCTAGTATTCACATTCTTTGTTAGGGGACACAAACAAAGCCAATGTAATGCCTTGTGACAGGGAACCACTAAATAGATCAAAGGATGGCATTAAAAATTAAGTTTTAGGAGAATATTTATTAACAAAAAGTAGTTACCATGTCACATTAAGTTAAAATGAAAGTTACAAATAGTAATGATACAAGGCAATTTTATTCTTTTATACAGTGTATTTTCCAATGATTTAAAAAGAGTAGGGGCTGGAGAGGTAATTGCGGTTAAGAGCCTTTACCACTCTTGCAAAAATTCCAGATTTGATTCCCAGTACCCACATACCAGCTCACAATGATCTGCAACTCCAGTTTCGGGGCTTCTGAGGACTTTTTTGACCTTTGTGGGCACTGCACTCACATGGTGCATATACACACATGTAAAATACCCATCTATACATGTAAAATGAAAACAACTATTTTTTGAGGTGTTGGAAGGTTTACCTGATGGAATGCCTGAAACTGTCACTTCCTACGCTATAGTTCTTGAAGAGACTTTGTCCTAATGTGTGATCCCTAAAGGCTCCTGGACAAGGGACAGTCACAAAAAAGGACCACGTGATTAGAAGCCTGGAAACTTCAGACCCACTGCTGTACTTTGGGAAGGAAAGGCCTGGAGATTGAATTAATAATTAATCATGAAGACCCCTCTGTGGCAAGCTCTGAAGAATAGCATTCGGAGAGCTTGTAGGTGGCAGGCAATCACACTCACCAATAGAGGGTTGTGTATCCCTATTCCATAGGTGAGGGACTCCTGTACTTGGGACCCTTCTGGACCTCATCCCCTGGATTTTTTCATCCAGCCATTTATTTACCTGTGTTCTCTATAACAACCCTTGTTAATCCAGTAGGCTGATAAAATCATAGCAAAGTGCTTCTGTGCATTTCATGAGCTGCCTTAGGAAATGGATGGAACCTAAGAGGGAAGGTAGTAGCTGTCTCCAATGTACAGCCAAGTCAGTCCTACTGTGAGTACCTTAGTGCTTGTAATTGACATCCGAGTTTGGAGATAGTCTTATGTGATTAAGTCATTGATTGTGTGGCTTGACACTCCCTACCTCTAAAGAGCAAATCTCATCATAAAAACGTCCCGTGCCAAGCATTGAGAGTTAAGAAGAAAAATCATTTCTCTAATCTCATACACCGTCTGTGCTTGTTTTCCAGTCTGAACTTTCTGAACTTCATTTTCTTTTTGCTCCAAATGTCACTTAATATGTTGGATGGAAAATCAATATAAACTTTCAAATATTAAACGTGGGTATTTCCTTGTGTGTTTGGAAAATGGATTGTTTTCCCCCATGACTTACCTATTGCTTTTGAAACAATCACAACACAAAAGTAATTTGTGGAAATCTATTAAAAACAGAGAGGATTCCTTAATGCAAAAACAGAAATCCCCAGAGGCAAAGAAATGACATCAGGAACACTGTAGTTGCCATCCTGAGACGACTTTTTGATAACCTTCATCTTTATGTTCCCCCCTATTTTCAAAATAGTTCATCTTCTCATCTCATTTTGATTTTCTCTTTATCACTGGCTCCTCTTCTAAGGCATGGTGGGACAGGCCTTTTTGCCGGTAGACATTCTATTTGCCTTCTCCTTCTCAATGAGTAATAACGTCAGTGATAACTGTGGACTGCTTTTCTTGACAACCAAAGCCTGGAGAGATGGTCCTGTGGGGAAGACACTACCTGCACAAGCATGAAGACACGAATACAGGTCGCCAGCACCCAGTACAAGGCGGGGCATGGCTGGGTGTGCTAGGAATGACTGAGATAGAAGAATCCGACCCTCGCTGTCTGCCAGTGTAGTTCTAGGTTCATTGAGAGGCCCTGTCTCAAGGGAGTAAGGTAGAAAGTGATAGAAAGGGACACTTGTGCCCTCCTCTGGTCTTTCTACATTCATGCACAGATGTGTGCACCTGTACACACACACACACACACACACACACACACACAGTGTAAATAAAATAAAATAAACATAATCCTGAACATGGACTTGCCATTGATGATGTTGCCTGAAACAATGTGGCCATGGAACTAAATGAACATTTAAATATAACCCTTGCTAGAAAATATAAAGAAGAATGATCTTAGAAGTGTCCTCAGGGATACAACCCCTGATGGTAGAATTAAGTGTATTGTTTCATCTCAATGGAAGGGGATTCTCTTTAACCCATTTCTCACCACCTGGCAGTGTACGTAGAATCTGGGTGCTCCACGCCCTCTACAGTTGTCAGGATAAAGTGTGAATGTCATGAGACATGATCACACCAGACAGCTTTTCTTCTATAAGATGACCTGCTCTCACTTATTATTGCGGAAGATTAAATTTTAACTTGACATTCTTGAAATAAGTAATCAAAGTTATTCACCAAGAAAAGTAAATATCTATGTGCATGAAGTATTAAAATTTCAACGTTAGAATAAAGAAAACATTTGTTGAACTCCAAGTCTCTCAACAGCCTCGTTGCATAAAAAAGATAAATAGGCTTGAGGCCAACGTGAGCTCAAACTTATTAGTTTGTAAAACATTTTTTGGTTGTTATTATTATGTAAGAACTACAACTTTTCACCTACTGTTTGTTTTGTGTTAAATTTCTCTTCATTTTTTTTTTTCCTGCTGAGTGGGAAGACTGACGAGAGAAAGCCAAAGTCGATTTAAATCAAGATCAATTTATAACCCATGTGGAACACAGGATCATCTCATGTCTTCCTTCTAGTCCTGCTCTCACTCTGATAAGCTACATAATAGATCACATGGCTGCATAGGACAATCAGGCATTGCTCAGTGGTTTATACAAAAACATGAGTGTGAATGAGAGAGAATACTATAGAGTAGTGGCAACTGCCAATCTCTAGTATCTTCAAGGGTCAGAATCAAAACAGCTGGAGAGCAGCTACTCTTTGAGGTGAGTGACTGTGGGAAGGCTCTGAAGTGACAGTAGTGAATATAGAGTAAACATAGATAGATAGATTGATAGATAGATAGATAGATTGATAGATAGATAGATATAAATGACAGAGAGATTGATGACACAAATAGATGGTATATAGACAGATAGAGATGGTAAAATAAATGTCATATGTAGGTGATAGATATAGATAAGAGACAAAAATTATAAATAGGAATTTGGACAAATAGAAATAGATTGATGATAGATAAAAGACATAAATAGATGATATATACATGATAGGCATAAATAATAGAGATGAAGATAAATGATAGACAGATATGCATATATAGATATATAAACAGATGATAGAGATGTTTGAGATAGATGATAGATAGATAGATAGATAGATAGATAGATAGATAGATAGATAGGAAGGATAGGTTTTTAAGAGCAGAAGAAGTCATTTACAGCCTAAGCAGACAGGAGTCCTAGAACCACCATACTGGCTCAGGGAAAGTTATCCCTCCATCCTTTGATTGCAGTGTAGTGCAGTGTCAGGAAGCCATTCTGAGGTATATAGGAGTCCTCTATATTCTCCCATCTCCAGGAAATGATAGAAAGCATCAAGCACGATCTAAGGGGTACAGCCTGGAGAGGTAGGACAACTACAAATAAAAGACTGCATCAGTGAGCTAGACATCTCAGACTGGGGGGAAGAGGGTCAAGATAGAGGGGGCCATCTCTTAGAGAAGCAAGATATAAAAACTCCCAAGGAACAGAAGATAATCGTGGTTATGCATGAGAACTGAGTTTTGGCAAGTTGCAGGGAGGGAAGAGATGTATTTTGCCATTACCCCTCAGTGGGGATTATTGCATTATTATGTGCCCAAAGCACACCCTTCATCCCAAGGCCATATATATGAAGATACCAGACAGAGACTCAGTCCTGATGAGCAGGGCAGCCCAGAATATTTACAGCTGGCTCTGCTCATAGCTGCATCCCCTGGCTGCCAGACCAGATTCACAGGGAAAAGAACAGAATACCAGCAGCACAGGGACCACTCTCACCAGGTAGAGTGAAGCGAAGTGGCCACAGAGAAGAACTGGAAAGCACTGACAAGCTTTTGCCTACTCCCACAGCGCTGGTCTCTACAGAAGGCAGGAAACCTATCTTCTTACATGACGCTTGTTAAAATTATTTTCTCCTGCTTTTTTTTTTTTTTTTTTTTTTTTGGAGGGGGGTAGGGTATTTTATTTCCATGATAGAAACCAGAATGCAGGTCTCTAAAGACTAAATATGTAATTACCATAGCATTTAGCTACATTGTTTATTCCTAGGTATGCATTCAAACAATTCAACCTAAGTAGGAGCATTATGTAACCAGTTTAGGCGTTTGTTAAGAGATACATAGAAAAAGGACACAGACACACATCTAGTTTTCTTTCTATTTCTGAGACAATAGTCTGACTAAAGGCACTTGCAGGGGCAAAGGGTTTGTTTGACTTAGACTCCTGCATCACACAGTCCACCATTGAGGAATGTCTGAGTAGGAACTTGGAGCAGAAACCATGGAGGAATGATGCTCACTGCCTTGTTCCCCTGCTCTTCCTTATCTTACAGAGCCCAGGACCACTTACCTAAGGCTGGTGCAGCCTACAGCAGGCTGTGCCTCTTGCAATAAAAATCAAGATGATCTCCATAGAAAGACCTACAGGCAAATTTGAACTAGATAGTCCTTCAACTGAGGTTTCCCTCTCAGATGATTCTAGGCCGTGTCAAATGACAATTGAAGTTGACTAGGACACATAGACAGTCTCCCCTGCCCCTCTGAGTTTTATTCAGTCATTAAAGAAAAAAAATACATCAGATGCAGGAAAATGGGGGGGGGATATAGATATCACTGTTGAGAGAAGAAGAGAGATTCAGACAAGTAAATCATAATTTTTATTTTATGGAAATCTAAAAGAGTTCTTTAAAGACCTGAAAGTAGGAAGGATATTAGTAGGGAAATAGGGAATGGCAAGAGGGCAGAGGGAAGCACATGTAGCTCATGCATAGATATGAAAATGTCATTGGGAAACTTATTGTGTTACACAATTCTCACATGCTAACAAAAAAGAAAATGTGGACGAAGAATTTATACATGACCTGTGTATGTGCAGCACATCTTCCCGCCTCAGAAAATGGGCTAAAGGTCTGGGGTATAAGGTTTTCCTTGCCTGACCTCTGAAGATTGCTTCACAGTGCCTGACCTTTGCCTGAGTGACTCCACTAGTCCTGCCTTCCCCGACACCCAGCTGTGTCGGTATAAAATGCTGTTTGACATAATTCAGCTCTCTACAACAGTATTTAAAGGGATGGGATGCCAGAGCATAGGTTTTGGGTGGCAGACAGCCATTGTCTCCTCGTTGACCATTAAAGGTAATGGATGAGGAGAGAATCGAATTATAAAATGAGGTCAAGTGCCTCACCAAGGACAGTAATTGCTTTAACTTGAGACAATGGTCATATATCCCAGAGGCTTTACAAACACAACCGGACAAAGCAGGTACTCTGCCCCACATCAGGGTGTGGCCACTCTGTCCCTGGCTGCTAAATTTCAATGTTAGAGTTGTGGCAAATGTTCTCACACTCAAGGGGTGTGAGACAGTTGTCAAAGCTAAATGACACCAGCAAATGAAAATGTCTCCCTCAGAGCAAGGACTGGCCCAGGAAACGCCTCATTCACAGTTCAAACCAAGAAAGGATATTTGTTATGTGCTATGTGTCAAGAATAAAAAAAGAAATCCAGGACTAGAAAATAGGCAGTCTGTTTGTTCATGTTCTTTAACCTGTCACTGGCAGTGTTGCACAAGCTGCTTCCTTTTTATCTCTTTTGGAAAAAGGGTGACAGTCACTGGAAATTTCCTACTCTACAGGCACAGAAACCTGGAAGTTCCACAGGAAGCTGATGGCTGCATGTTGCTCCCTTTCTCTACCCATCTAGTGTCTATACAGAACCTATGGCTGCTGATCAAGACAGGAGTCCTCAGAACTGCTTGATCCCGTTGCCAATTCATTGCCTGTTACTCCACGAGCAGTATGCTGGAGCTTAACAAAGAAAACAGGCACACATAAACATCCCAGCTCCCACCCTGAGCTGAAGAGCTGGACAGGATGGCCAGTTGAGCCTGCTGGGTTCAGTTCTCTGTAACTCAGGGACTTGGCCTCCATCCCTCCCACTGCAGTGCATTTATGCAACTGGGAAACAGATCAAGTGGTGTCTGCAATGCACAAGAAAGGAGAAGGTAGCAATCTGTTTCGCAGCTCCACAGCCCTGAAGACATTGCTAGGAACAGGAGAGAAAAAACTCATGACTGAGGGTTCTGCAGCGTTCCTCCCCTTATTTTTATATTTATGAGACATGAAAGGAAAGGCAGTGTCACCTCAGCGAGGGCAGACACACCAGGAGCCAAAGTGGTATAGGAGGGACCCAGAGCTGAGGATACTCAGGGCCAAGTGGGTGACTCAGTTATGTAATCTACACTGGGGACAATTGTCATTGTTTGGTCATGTATTTCCAGCTCCATTCTTCAGCAAAGTGACATTCTGGTGGCATATAAACATCTAAGAATATTCTTTGCTTATGTATGATCTCCCACTGTGTCAAGAACTCATGACCTAATTTTGTGTCTTCTAATTTTGTCTTCCCATTTTATAGGGATAATGTACTATGAGACTGGAGAGAATGGCTCAGCTGTTCAGAACACTGGTACTCTCTCAGAGAACTGAGTTTACTTCCCAGCACCTTTGTTAGGTGCTGTAACTCCAGGCAACCTGACATATCTTTTGACCTCTGTAAGCACATGGACACATGTGTTTACACACACACACACACACACACACACACACACAATGCAGTCTTGTAAATAACAATAAACAAATCTTTAAAAAGAGAGAGAGAGGGTGCATTTGCCAACTTTGTGTTACTATAGCCAACACCCATGGCTGTCAAGTTATGAAGAAAAAGGGGTTATTTTGGCTTACAGTTTCAGGGGTGTTAGTCTACCTGGCTGCAATAATTTCACACCTGGGACAGTGTGATGGAACAAACTCTGCCACCTCACACTGGAAACAAAGAGGAAACGAAGAGACTTGGGTCCCACCTCCCTTCTAGATGCTGAAAAAGCCCCAAGCATGGAAGCCTTCAGGAAACATTCTGATCCTAACTAGCATATGAAGATAATGATAATTAAATTTCTTTTGCTTATTTATTTTTGAGATTCGTGTATTCCAGACTGGTTTCGAATTCCCTGTGCAGTGATGGATGACCTTGGATGTTTTCACCTTTTGGCATCCACACTTTCTTAGTGGTGAAATTACAGCTGTGCTCCTATCAGGCTCAGTTTAATGGACCCTGGGAATGGAACCAAGGGCCTCATGCGTGCTAGCCAATCCCTCTACTGACTGAGACACATGCTCAACCTCCTTTTACTTTTGGTATAAGAAATACAGCAGCTGGGGCTGGAGAAATGGCTCGGTGGTTAAGAGCACTGGTTGCTCTTCTGGAGAACCCAGGTTCAATTCCAAGCACCCACATGGTAGCAAACAACTTTTTGCATCTCCAGTTCCAGGGAATCTGGCACCCTCACACAGGCATACATGCAGAGAAAACACCAATGCACATAAAATTTAAAAAAATCATCTAAAAAACTGAAAAAAAATACAACAGCCCTAAGGGCTAACAAATGTTAAGAGACACTGGTCAGTGTTGAGCAGTCAATGAGTGATGATGACCCCAGACCAGCATAAAAGACACACCTTGTGCTGTGGAGTGAATTGTGTCTATCCTAAGACCCATATGCCAAGGCCCTCTCCCCAAATGTGATTGTCTTTGCAGAGAGGGCCTTTGGAGGCAGTCAAGTTAGATGAGTTCATAAGGGTAGAGCTCCGATGTATATAACAGCATCAGGAGCTGTATATGATGAGACTTTAGGGAACGCATCCTCATTCTCTCACTTGCCCCCCCCACTCCTGACACTGGCACCACAGCTATGAGTGAGGTCTTGAACACGTGTAGACAGTGTGGCACCTACAAGCTAAGCGGTTTCAGATAAAACCCTCTGTGCTCACACTTGGAGTAACAGCCTCTTGATTATTAGGCTGATTATGTTATCTAAGCCTTCTATGGGCATCCCTAGAAAAGCCACATGCATTGTCCAGAGTAGGCAGTCACTTCTGAACCCAGCTTTTCATCAACTGGAATGTGAACTCAAGATCACTAGCTATTCCATTTTTGATAGAAGATAGGTTTTTCTTACATGAAAAATTCTTTGTGTTTTTAACATAATTATTAAAAATACAAGCACTGAGAAGATATGAGATGCTACATATAAAGTCATTCATCTTGACATTATAACAGTAAAATTTTTGAAATTAATCCAATATTTATCAATCAGGGGCTAGTCAAGATGGGTCAAATAATTAATGAAATAAATTATGAATCAAAACACTTTATTAACATATATTTTGTAATGACTACTATCCATAGAATTCATAAATAGGATGACTTGTGTCAGGACATCATTTTAAGATAGAAATAAAGTATGTTAATTCTAAAACAATAATAGTATAATTTATAATTAATTATAAACCATGTATTTTAAAGTGTAGTTGTTGAGATCAAACACTCTAGACAATGTGACTCACAGGCCCCTAGAAACTCCATGAATGTAATAGACAGAAATGCAGATGGAGCAACATGTCAAATTCAATAAGCTGTGGGAAAAAAACATGTCTCCATTTCCATAATCTAAAAAATATATACATAAGATACATTTTTCCCTTTCTAAGCACAGCAGAATCATGTCCTGTGCATGATTATGCACAGTTCCGTGACTATCCAGTGGCATATTTGGGAAAGCTGCACAGAGCTCTGAGTGTTACCCTTGGATCTTGGACATTCACCCAGAGTCCATGTGCTCAAGACTTGGTTTCCCGGGACCTTTTAAAGGTGAGTTCTGGGGATGAGCCATTGACCTTGGCTCTTTTGCTTTTCTTGCTGGCTCACAATGCAACTCCAATGTATGCTCTCTATCTCTCGTTGCCGTCTGCCATATCTACCTGAGGTCTAAAGCAATGGGATAGCTCAATATTAGTCGGAGACTCTGAACATGGGAGCCAAAGCTAACATTTTTCTCTTCATAATGTAAATATCACAGATATTCAGTTACAGCACAGGAAGCCATCTTACATGCATACATGGGGGAGGGTAGAGTGCATTGGGGGAAATGTCATTGAATTGTGTATTACAGAATGTCTAACATCTCTACTAAACATCAGCATTATCCTAATCTCCATGACAACCAAAACTATAAATTTTCCACACAGTTCTTGGTAGGATGAGTGTCTTTACTGAATGTTATAGACTAAATATCCTAGTCTATAACTAGACGCCGATCAGCAATGTGACTGCATTAGAAGGGTATTTGGAAAGCAGCCAGCTCATGAGGGTGCCCTCACAAGAACAGGTGCAAGAGAGCTCCCTTTCTCCCTGGAGGATGTAGCAAGAGTGTGGCCATTTTTTTGCAACCCCAGAAAAGAGCCCTCCACAGACACTGAACTTGTCAATACCTTGACTTACATTCTAAACTCCAGAAGTGTAAGAAAGCACACATCTGATATTTTGATAGAGCAGTCATGTCTGACCGAGACACTGAAATAACAGGCTAGACCTTTTCTCACACCTCCTTTCTATTTTTTTTTTGTGTGTAATAAGTCTACAGAGATTATTGCAGTGTGCAGAGAGCCAGAGGTACATATTAATAGTAACTATTTAATAGTATTGTTAAGAAAATAAACAGCAATTAATAGGAAACCCAGGGCTGAGTCCTTTAGACAACCTCACCAGAGAAGTCAATTCCTGTAGGTTCCACGTATATAGGGAAGTGTGGAGCCTATGCATGAAGGAAGATGTTAGATCTACCAAGGACTTGAGGTGGACAGCAAGAAATCTGCTGCAAATGAAGAAGACTGTGCTGCCTCCAAGTCTCCTGAGCACTTCTGAATTTTCCTGGGACAGATGCTATCTGAACAGTAAGAGAAAAATAGGTGAGCACAAAGCTCCATGAAGACCTGGTGGGGCTAGACTATGACATGGACCAACACCCAGAGGTGATGAAGAAAGCCAAGCAAGGAGCATCATTTGGATCAGTGTCCTTGCAAAACCGGCCTCCACAAACCTTACAAATGTAAGGCTTAACAACGATTTGGTCCCGCCTTTTTAAAAGTAAGTATGTCTTCCACCAAGAATCTTTAATTACTGGTTGTTTACAAAAACCAAAATAACAAAAAGTTTCAGGTTCAATGGCTGAGGCTACAAGTCAGACGTGCCCATCTTCAGATTACTGTTAGCGTCCCTCCTCCCCTCGAGTGTGGAATAGCTAACACACTTAAAAATACTTTGCCCAAGTTGTAATTCTCTACAGGGTGTGATTACATGAATAATCTTGTCAGAACCAAGTAGATGTTCCCTCCCTCACCCGCCTGTCCACCCCCTCCATTCCTCTTCTTGCCCTGCCCTCCCCTCTTGCTGGAATCCATCCTCAAGTTTCTCATTAGCTTCCTGGTGTGGGATCCAGGAGTGCAGTCGGAACCCTTGTGCCCTGAATGGTAGTGTTTGAAAGGCAGCAGGCAGGATCCAGTTTAGGGGCGAACACCCAGCCCACAGCCGGAAAGCTTAAGCTTTGGAGTGCAGTCCCTGAGAAATGTAGGAAAAGCGGGTGTAAGTAGTAGGAACTTGCAGGCCCCTCCCCCTCTTCCTCTTCCTCCTTCCCCATCTTTCTTCTCCTCTCTACCTTTCATTGCCTTGTTCTCACTTACGGCTCAAAGATGAACATTCCTGAACCTGTGGTCGGTCTTGGTTGAGAAACAATAGGGCATGGGACATGGTGGGAGCATCCTTCACTCAACATCAATATGAAGGTTGAGATGCTGTGCTCCATGGTGACTCTTCCAGATCTCACCAGCATCCAAACTGATGCCCTCTGATGCATCTTTATGTGGTGATACCTTGTTTGTACAAATAAAGTGTGTCTGAGATGAGAGGGTAGAGCTTGCCATAGAGGTCTGGAGGTCTGTACAGACAGACAGGAAGTGAAATGGCTGGGCAGAGAAAAGAATATAGGTGGGAGGAAATAGGAACTAGCTCTCTTTTCTGCTGGGAAGCTAGTGAGGTAAAGGTGGCTTTGGCTTACTCCTTCTGCTTTCTGATCGCTCAGCATTTTCTCCTACATCTGACTCCAGGCTTTTATTATTAAGACCTACGAGAACTTGTGTTACATCTTCAGACCCTGGGAGTCCCTGGTCCCATTAAATAACTTACTATCCTCTTTGATGTAGCTATGACACATTCCATTCTGTGTGGCTTGGTGAGTGTCAATGGATGGAATAAAGATTCTGGGGTTGTCCATAGTCAGCATGCCTCAATGCAATCATATATGAGGACTAAAGAGTATGCTGGCTGCTCCTGACCTGTAGAGTGTTAAAAAGACAAGTTCAAAGTTTTAATTTGTCAGTTCAGGATGCAGTCAGAAAATGAGACTTTCTTTGACTTCTGCAGGCGGTGGTAAAGAGGCATTTCTCTTTACTGTAGACACACAGCTGAGGCAGCCAACAACCAAAGTCAAGGTTTCAGCCAGAGGCTTGCTGGAATTCAGAACCAGATGACCACATAGCAGAGCTGGATTTTTACCTGTGGGTAACTAATGAGCAGGATCTTTGGCGTGGGAATGAGGAGAAAACAGGAAGATATGGACGTTTTATTTACTAGTCCTCCAAAGGTCTGAGGAATCCGAACCATGGACAGCGCCTCTCCTCACCAAGTGTAGGCTGAAAGCCCTCTTGCTATTTCTATCCACCGAGTGGCTTCAGCAAAGGCCCTGCAACTCTTCTTGGACTCCCATGTCACTGTCTCTTAACTACAAGTGGGCCTTGGGTGCCAATCCCATCACACCTAGGAAATGTGGGTTTATAAACCAACTATTTACTAAAGCACACTGCATCTTTACATTTTAAAATGTTTCTCACACACCTTTAAAAGATAGTAAAGCACCTGCAAAGGAAATAACGATGAAAGGTTTCTGGCAATCCCCTCTAGTCTATACAACTTTGAAAACCCTAGGATCAGCTGCAAGAAGGTCCCAGTGGCCTTGACTGAATCTGTTTTATCCTCATCTTGCTTAAAATGATCGAGCAGACTGTGCTGAGGATAGAGCATCTGGGCTAATGAGGAAATGCCCAGCACAGCTTGGGGGTCTGCCTTTGCTTGTCCCATAGCAGGATGCTCTGGCACGCTTGGACTCAGCAAGTCAAACTGCATCCAGAAGATAAAACCCAAAGCAGGTTTGTTTCTCCAGTCCGGTCACTGGTGAAACATACACGACAAGCAAGACTCTGTCCACACTGCACACTATGCCTGAGCCGGGACAACTAGGTCACTTGAATACTGTCTTCTACTATGTCTGGAGAACCAGTTGCTTGGCTTAACTCATACACAGATTGCTGACGAGGAGTAAACTATTGTCAGTGCTATGATGCTTTGGGACCTCCCTATCGATGAAACCTGTGTGTGTAAAGGAAAACCTGGAAGTCCTTTGCAGTCTCCCCCAAAGGCAGCAGACAAGCATTTGACAAGGGTTCTGAGTCCGATGCGCCCATTTGAACTTTCTCCATAAAAACAAATGAATTACATCCTCAGGAGGACTTAAGAATTGAGCTGCTTCCCTGAAGTTTCTGGAGAGTAAACAGATATGGAGAGAATACAGCAGGGAGAAACAGTGGAAGGAGAGGGCCGAGAAGTCTCCTTCCCTGGGGCTCTTAGCTCAGGGCTAAGCCGGGTTTGCACATGTACACAGCAAAGGCGCCTTCTGAAGTTATACCCTTTGTATCTTGTGAACGAAGCAAGAGGAACCACGAACCTGAGAGCTGGAGACTGTGGAGGAGTCAGGCAAACTCCTTCTGCCACCATCCAGTCCACACGTGGACAGTGCAGGAGTAGAGCAGCCCTGATAAAGAAGTGTCTGGAAACTCCCTTATACTGAAAAAACAAGTTTGTAGGCATAAAAGTAGTAAGCATGGATGATACTCCTGTCATGAAATCGCAACAATATGGCTGCCTATATGAGACCCACCCCCCACAATGAAACAACAGCTGACGTGCCAAGGTAGATGGAGAGGGGGAAGGGGGAATTTCACAAGGTCATGGCTCCTCAACAAAGAGATAGCTATAGGGAACTAACAGCTGCTTAGAAAGGGAGGATCAGCTTTCTTTAGGGATGAGGCTCCCTGATAGATTATCCAATCCCAAATGATCATCCCTAAATGCATATGCATAGGAACAACAATAAATTAATTCAGTGGGATTATGTGTATATTTGTATGTTTGTTAAACAATAATGCATTTTAAATAAGGTTATGAATTTAAGAGGAAGCAGGATAGGACAAGGGAGGAGTTGGATGGAGAAGGGAGAAGTAGAAATTATATAAATGCATTACTCACATATAAAATTCTCAAAAACAGATAAAAATTTAAAAGTATTTTCACTTGAAATAATCACACAAAGCAATTCCACTCGCTTGATTGTATGTTCACCCCCTCCAGGCATTGCACACCCACCCCTCCAGGCATTGCACACCCACCCCTCCAGGCATTGCACACATACATCCTCTAGGCATTGCACACCCCACACCCTCTAGGCATTGCACTCACACACTCTCCAGGTATTGCACACCCACACTCTCCAGGCATTGCATACTCTTCCCCTCCAGGCATTGCACACCTAACCCCTCCAGGAATTGCATAGCACTCCCTCCTGGCATCACACACACACACACACACACACACACCAGGCATTGCATACACACCCCCTCCTGGCATTGCACACATACCCCTCCAGGCATTCATGAAGCTTTTTGAACCTTCTGAAGTAGAAGTCTACAGGCAGCAAGCACCCTGTGTCCTTCGTCCTCATGACTCTTGTCCTAGAACATCAGTTATCAATCTGTGGGTTGTGACCTCTTTTGGGTCAAATAACTCTTTCACAGGGTCACATGTCAGATATCCTGCATATCATATATTTACGATATGATTCATAGCAGTAGCAAAATTACAATTATGAAGAAGCAATGGTTGGGGTCACCACAACAAGAGGAACTGTATTAAAGGCTTGCAGCATTAGGAAGGTTGAAACCCACTGGTCTAGAAAGTCACCATTTCTACTTAAAATTCTTAATATAGTTTTATTTTTAGCTATTAATACTAATTTTAAGCTATGACACTTTCATGGTTTTGACAATGCCTGTGGAATCACACCATCTTCACCTTTTTTGACTGGCTCATTATTTTAAGTAACAAAGTTCTCAAGGTTTGCTCACTTTGTAACATAAGTCAAAATTCATTTCTATCTAAGAGTAAATGGTAGTGCATGTATGCATGTAATATGTTTTATTTTCTCACCTTAAAATAAAAGTTTGGTTTATCTCCAAAGTGTGAACAATGCTACCATAAACAGATCTGCAAACATATCTATTTGAGAAACTGCTTTAATTTATTTTGGATATTTTATTCTGTTATTTTCATAAGTGGAATTTCTGAATCATATGGTAATTTTGTGTTTAATTTCTGAGGTTCAGATGATTTTAAATGCATAAAAATAAACACAAGGATTACATAGGAAACTGAGTATATGGGAATAGTTATTAAAATATTAAACATGAATGTATACTGCAGTGATATGTATTCTGCGCTAATGCAGTAAAGCAAAAATATATATTTGAAATAGAGGCCAAGTAAAGTTATTTTTACCTTATTTATTTATTTATTTTATATAACCAAGTCCATTTAAATGAAAACAAACATTTATAGACAATATTTGGGAATTTGGGTGTCGTTCTTTCCAAACTACTTCCTGCTGGTAAGGGGCACTGTCATGGGGGATTCTAAAAAGATGCAGAAATCCCGGCTGTAGTCTGTAAGGCTGATTTGTCCAGCTGTTTTGAATGTAGGATCACCTGGTACTCCGTTTCAGGTGGTCTGGCTTGATCAAACCACATTAGTCTGGAAGGAATCCACAGCTTTTCATTTTCTGTGGAAACAAAAATAGAAATCTTTTTCCCCAGTAACTTGTCCTTGAACTTAAATTTTGGAGTCAAAGCATTTTTTATTTAATTTATTATTTTACATATCGATCCCAGTTCCCTCTCCCTCCTTCCCTCCCTCCCTTTTACCCTCTCTGCCCTCTCACATGCACTCTAACCACCCTCCCCTCCCATCCCCCCCACCCCAATTCCATATGTAGGGGAATGCCATCCAGTTGGGGTCATGTAGATCTGACAGGTCATGTGAAGTAGGGACTAGGGCTTCTCTCCTGTCTCTAGGTTAAGGCAGTTATCCCTCCAGGGGGGATGTGTTCTCAAAGTCCTTTTGTGCACCAGGGATACATCCTGGCTCCACTGTCTGAGGTCCCTTCATATTCAGGGGAGCCTGAGTCAGTCCCATGCTGGCTTCCCAGCTATCAGTCTGGTGGCCCGTTAGCTCCTCCTCGTTCAGGTAAGCTGTCTCTATGTGTTTCTGCCGCCTGGTCTTGTCTTCTCAATCTGCATCTGGGTTCTACTTCAACTCAGTGTTTATGTATGGGTGTTTGCTCCTGTTTCCAACAGGCATTAGTTGAGGGCTCCATGGATAAGTTAGTTGTTGATCCCAATATCCAGGAAGGGCATTTATGGTAGCCTTTCCACGGAAGCTCAAATTGTTAGTTGGCGGCAGTCTTGTAGTTCTCTAGACCTTTCTTTGTGTTCAATTTTATCTTCAAACCAATATTGGCTCCCTCTTTTATGTTCTTTCTCTTTCTTTCTCTCTCTCTCTCTCTTTCCTGTCTTCTATTCCTAACCGGGCTCAATCTTCCTGGTCGCACCTGTTTTCCTTTCCTCCCTCTCGTTTATCTCCTACTTCTCTCTCCATTCGCTGCCCCCCCCCACTTGCCCTGTGATCTGGAGGACTTGTCCCTTCCCGGTTCTGTGAGGGACTTTATATGAATCTCTTAGAATACACCTTGTATCCTAGTTCCTCTGGTGGTGTGAATTATAGGCTGGTGATCCTTTGATCTAGATCTAAAATCCATATATGAGTGAGTACATACTATGTTCCTCTTTTTGTGTCTTGGTTTCCTCATTCAGGATGGTTTCTTCAAGTGCCATCCACTTGCCTGCGAATTTCAAGATACTATTATTTTTTTCTGCAGAGTAGTATTCCATTGTGTAGATGTACCACATCTTCATTATCCATTCTTCAATTGAGGGGCATCTAGGTTGCCTCCAGGTTCTTGCTATTAAAAATAATGCTTCTATGAACATAGTTGAGTACATGTCTTTGTTGCATGGATGTGGATCATTTGGGTATATGCCTAAGAGGGGGATTGCCAGGTCTTGTGGTAAACTAATTCCCATTTTCCTGAGGAACTGCCATACTGATCTCCAAAATGGCTGTATGAGTTTGCACTCCCACCAGCAATGGAGGAGTGTTCTCATTTCTCCACATCCTCTCCAACATGAGTCATCACTGATGTTTCTAATTTTAGCCATTCTGGCAGGAGTAAGATGGTATCTCAAAGTTGTGTTGATTTGCATTTCCCTGATAGCTAAGGATGTGGAGCACTTTCTTAAGTGTCTTTCAGCCTTTTTGATTTCCTCTATTGAGAATTCTTTCTTCAGTTCTGTACCCCATTTTTAATAGGGTTATTTGATGTTTTGTTGACTAGTTTCTTGAGTTCTTTGTATATTTTGGAGATCAGCCCTTTGTCGGATATAGGATTGGTGAAAATCTTTTCCCAGTCTGTGGGCTGCCATTTGGTATTGTCTACTGTGTCCTTTGCCTTACAGAAGCTTCTAAGTTTGAAGAGATCCCATTTATTAATTGCTTTTTTCAGTGTCTGTGCCCCTAGAGTTATGTTCAGGAAGCGGTCTCCTATACCAATTTGTTCAAGGGTACTTCCTACTTTCTCTTCTAAGAGGTTCAATGTGGCTAGATTGATGTTGAGGTCTTTGATCTATTTGGACTTGAGTTTTGTGCATGGCGACAGACATGGGTCTATCTGCAGTCTTCTACACACCCTCATCCAATTGTGCCAGCACCATTTGTTGAAGATGCTGTCTTCGCCCCATTGTATAATTTTAGCTGTTTTGTCAAAAATCAGGTGTTCATAGGTGCGTGGATTAATATCAGGATTTTCAATTCAATTCCATTGGTCTACCTGTCTATTTTTTATGCCAACACCAGGCTGTTTTCAGAACTATAGCTCTGTAGTAGAGCTTAAAGTCAGGAATGGTGATGCCTCCTGATGTTCTTTTATTGTATAGGGTTGTTTTGGCTATCCTGGGTCTTTTGTTTTTCCATATAAAGTTGATTATTATCCTTTCAAGGTCAGTGAAGAATTGTGGGTTTTTAATGGGGATTGCATTGAATCTGTAGATTGCTATTGGCAAGATTGCCATTTTTACTATGTTTATCCTACCTACCCAAGAGCATGGGAGAACTTTCCATTTTCTGGTATCTTCTTTAATTTCTTTCTTTAGAGCCACAAAGTTCTTATTATATAGGTCTTTTACTTGTTTGGTAAGCATTATACCAAGATACTTTATGTTGCTTGTGGCTATTGTAAAGGGTGATGTTTCTCTGATTTCTTTCTCTGTCTCTTTGTCGTCTGAAAAAAGTAGGGCTACTGATTTTTTTTGAGTTTATCTTGTATCCTACTAGATTGCTGAAGGTGTTTATCAGCTGTAGGAGTTCCCTGGTAGAGTTTATTGGGTCGCTTATGTAAACTATCATATCATCTGCAAATAGAGACAATTTGACTTCTACCTTTCCAATTTGGATCCCCTTGATCTCTTTTTGTTGTCTTATAGCATTAGCTAGAACTTCTAGTACGATATTGAAGAGATATGGAGAGGGCAGCCTTGTCTTGTTCCTGATTTTAGAGGAATTGGCTTAAATTTCTCTCCATTCAGTTTGATGTTGGCAGTTGGTTTGCTGTGTATTGCTCTTATTATGTTTAGGTATGTTCCTGTTATCCCTGACCTCTCAAAGACCTTTATCATGAAAGGGTGTTGAATTTTGTTGAAGGCTTTTTCAGCATCTAGGGAGATAATCATATGGTTTTTTTCTTTTTCAGTTTGTTTATATGATGGATCACGTTGATAGATTTTTGTATGTTAAACCATCCCTGCATTCCAGGGATGAAGCCTACTTGGTCATGGTCGATGATTTCTCTGATGTATTCTTGAATTCAGTTTGCCAGTATTTTATTGAGTACTTTTGCATTGATGTTCATCAGGGATATTGGTCTGTAGTTCTTTCTTAGTTGTGTGTTTGTGAGGCTTGAGTACCAAGGTTATTGTGGCCTCATAAAAAGAGTTTGGCAATGAACCTTCTGTTTCTATTTCGTGGAACAGTTTGAGGAGTAGTGGTAGTAGTTCTTCCTTGATGTCTGGTAGAATTCTGCACTGAATCCATCTGGCCCTGGACTTTTTTTGGTTGGAAGGCTTTCAATGACTGCTTCTATTTCATTGAGGGTTATAGGTCTATTTAAGTTGTTTGTTCTTGATTTAACTTTGGTAAGTGATAGTTATCCAGAAATTTGTCCATTTCCTTTGAATTTACAATTTTTGTGGAAAACAGATTTTCAAAGTATGACCTGAAAATTGTCTGGATTTCCTCTATGTCCGTTGTTATGTTCCCCTTTTTGTTTCTGATTTTGTTAATTTGCATGTTCTCTCTCTGCTTTTTTGTTAATTTGGATAAAGGTTTGTCTATCTTGTTGATTTTCTCAAAAAATCAACTCTTCGTTGCATTGATTTTTTTGTATTGTTTTCCTGGTTTCTATTTTGTTGATTTCAGCCCTCAAGTTGATTATTTCCTGGCGTCTACTCCTACGGGGTGAGTTCACTTCTCTCTGTTCTAAGACTTTCAGTTGTGCTGTTAATTCTCTTATGTGACTATCCTCTGTTTTCTTCATATGGGCACTTAGTGCAATGAACTTCCCTCATAGCACTACTTTCAAGGTGTCCCATAAATTGGGGTATGTTGTGTCCTCATTCTTGTTGAATATTAGAAAGTCCTTAATTTCTTTCTTTATTTCTTCTTGAGCATTGTTGTTTCCATGAGTTTGCAGGTTTTCTGCTATTTGTGTTGTTGTTGAATTCCAATTTTAAAGCATGGTGGTCTGATAAGATACAGGAGACTATTCCTATTCTCTTATATGTGTTGAGGTTTGTTATGCCACTTAGTATGTGGTCGATTTTAGAGAAGGTTCCATGTGGAGCAGAGAAGAAAGTATATTCTTTTGTCTTTGGATGGAATGTTCTATAGATGTCTGTTAGCCCCAGTTGAGACATAACTTCTGTTAGTTCTTTTGTTTCTTTGTTGAGTTTCTGATTTGTGGTCCTGTCTAGTGTTGAGAGTGGTGTATTGAAGTCCCCCACTATAAGTGTGTGAGGTTTTATATGAGCTTTGAGTTTTAGTAGTGTTTTTTTTTTTTTTTTTTTTTTTTTTTTACGAATGTGGGTGCCTTTGTATTAGGGACATAGATGTTCAGAACTGAGACTTTGTGTTGATGGATTTCTCCTGCGATGAATACAAAATGACCGCCTTCATCTCTTTTGAATAATTTTGGTTTGAAGTCTAACTTGTTAGATATTAGGATAGCCACACCTGCTTGCTTCTTGGTTCCATTTGATTGGAAAATCTTTTCCGAACCCTTTACCCTGAGGTAATGTCTATCTTTGAAGCTTAGATGTGTTTCTTGTATGCAGCAGAAGGATGGATTCTGTCTTCGTATCCATTCTGTTAGCCTGTGTCTTTTTATAGGTGAGTTAAGACCATTAATGTTGAGGATGAATAAGGACCATTGATTGTTGATGCTTGTTTGATTTAGGTTTGTTGTTGGCAGTGGTATTGTGAATATATTAGTTCTGCTTTACCCTTGGTTTCTAGTGTAGTTGGATTATCTGTTGCCTAAATTTTTGTGGGCGTAGTTACCTTCCTTGGGTTGGAGTTTTCCTTCCAATACTTTCTGGATTTGTAGATACGTATTGGGAAAATCTGGTTTTGTCATTAAATATCTTGTTTTCTCCATCTATAGTGATTGAGAGTTTTGCTGGGCATAGTAGCCTGGGCTGGCATCCATGGTCTCTTAATACTTGTAGAACATCTATCCAGGACCTTCTGGCCTTGAGGGTTTCCATGGAGAAGTCAGGTGTAATTTTGATAGGTCTGCCTTTATATGTTACCTGTCCTTTTTCCTTCACTGCTCTTAATATTCTTTCTTTATTCCGTATGCTAGGTGTTTTGATTATTATATGTTGAGGGGTCTTTTTTCTTTGGTCCAGCCTATTGGTGTTCAGTATGCTTCTTGTACTTTCATGGGCATATCCTTCTTCAGATTGGGAAAGTTTTCCTCAATTATTTTGTTGAATATGTTTTTGGCAGCTTCCTCACCTTCCTCTATGCCTATTATCCTATTATTCTTAGGTTTGGCCTTTTCATGGTGTCCCACATTTCCTGGATGTTTTGTGTTAAGGATTTGTTGGATTTATGATTTTCTTTGGTCGATGAATCTATTTCTTCTAGTTTACCTTCTGCACCTGAGAGTCTCTCTTCCATCTCTTGAATTCTGTTGGTTATGCTTGCGTCTGTAGTTCCCGATTTTTTTGCCTAGTTTTTCTATTTCCAGAATTTCTTCGGTTTGTGTTGCCTTTATTTTCTCTATTTCAGTTCAATTCTTGAACCGTTTCCTTCACCTGCTTAATTGTTTTTTCTTGGCTTTCTGTACTTTCTTTGCTTTCCTTAAGGAATTTGTTCATTTCTTCCACTTTTTTGTTTGTTTTTTCCTCCATTTCTTTAAGGGATTTTCTCACATCTTCTTTGAGGGCCCCTATCATTTTTAGGTTGGTAATTTTTAAGTCATTCCCTTCTGCTTCCTCTGCTTTGTTGTGTTCCGTTTTAGTTGGTGTAGATTCCCTAGATTCTGATGGTGTCATGCTTGTCTTTCTGTTGTTAGGTGTTCTCTTGTATTACCGTCTTCCCATAGCTTCTTCCAGTAGGTGTTGGAGGGGTCTCCCCCTCTCTCTATGGTACTTCCCTGGTGGGCTTATGTGGGTCAGAGATTCAATATCTGTAGCTCTGGGTGGTCCAAGCTCTATAGGAGGTCTCTCCACAGACAGGGACCCAGGGATGGGGTCAGGGCTGAGGATCCAGTAGAAGATGCCGGTAGCCAATGGCTCTAGCCAATGGCTGGCATAAGAGGACAAAGGCTGAGCTGAAACTTGTGAAGTTTCTGTAGGATAGTCTGATCTCACTGGAAACTGGCACTCTCCAGCTGAGGCCTCTTTCTTTAGCAGAGGCCCTGCTTTGGGGGTCAAGGATCTTTGTTGGGAACTCAGAGTGGACCCACAGAGATAGGTAGATCTCTGGGAGGGGCCCGGGACTCCAGCAGAGGACTGGAGGTGGGGTCAGAGACCGAGCAGGTGGAAATTACAGGTGGTTCTGCGTGGATAGGCAAGTCTCCTTTGTTCAGAGTTGCTCCGAAAAGTCTCTGAAATAGTGTCTTAAAAGATTTGTTAGAGTGAAGGCTTTATTGCTATGTTTGGATAACAAAGTCACTGTCAAACAGCCTTTGATAAGACAGCAGTGTCCAGTTGACATTCAGTGCACTTTAACCTTATTTAACTTTGACTCATTAACTTGTTTGACTTTATTAATTATGTGGTTAACATACTAATTTTATGAAGCACCACCCTTACCTGAGGGGCTGTTGGCACCTGATGCCTGCTGGAGGAAGGGAAGTCAGTTTCCTTCAGGGATGTGGCTCATACAGCTGCCCAAGCTCCTGCGGATGCTCACACCCATACACAGAGTGGACCACTCAGTGGATTAAAAAGAGATCCTGTGAATTTGGGAGGGAAAAGTGGGGGAGCATAGTGGGGGAGTGGGGTATATTTGATCAAAACACATTATATGCATTTATGAAGTTCTTAAACAATGACACAAATAAAAATGAAAATCCCACTTTTCAAAGAATTGTTGTTGCTGAGGAAAATGCACTCCAGTGTTTGCTGTTTGATGAGGACAGGACAGAACCTTTGCAAGATGTTGAAAATGCCATCACTGCCATTAGAGGACATTGCTTTTGTCTTCAGATTAACAAGGTCAGTATATTTAAAAACAGGAGCTAGAGAAATGGCTCATTAGTTGGGAGCACTTGATGCCCTTGTGGAGATCCCAGGTTCAGTTACTAGCACCCACATGACGATTCAAAATCCTCCATAATTCCTGTTTCAAGGTAGCCTCTTCTGACCTTTGTGGGCA
Source organism: Phodopus roborovskii (assembly GCF_943737965.1). Taxonomy (NCBI): domain Eukaryota; kingdom Metazoa; phylum Chordata; class Mammalia; order Rodentia; family Cricetidae; genus Phodopus; species Phodopus roborovskii. The sequence continues at coordinate 46,761,520 of NW_026126511.1, read as the reverse complement.
CCACACACACACACACACACACACACACACACACACACACACAGTGTGCAGACAAACATGCAGACAAAATTTCAATACCCATAAAATAAAATAGTTAGAAAAATAGTTGCATCAGGTAGAAAATAATGTAAATCTATGATGAAGTCTGATGTCATCAAGGTTGGGGTGGGGCTTTGGAAGGGTCTGAAATGTTTTTCATATTTTCTATTTCCCTACTCAAATATATTAATGGAGAAGTTTCCATTTCCATTCCAAATTGGAAATGCTTCTGCTTCTATATTGGACAGTGTGCATGGACACTCTACTCTCTGCTAACCAAGAAAGTTGGTCTGTTTCCCAGATGTGTCCATCAGACAGATTTCAGAACTCTGGGTTAAAATCTAGCCTCACATATGCACCTTGGTCTCTCTGCCAGGCAAGCTGATGTGCTATCAGAATTTCTTATGTCACAGTACTTGGGGAATATGACTCTTTTATTTTCACAAACATAGAAGTTCAGCCATGCCTCTAAGACTCATCCTGGTAGACTAGCAGACATTTCCTCTCACAGGGATCATAAGTATTTTCATCTGGAACTACAGCTGTAACATGTATTCTCAAACAATGTTATGCTCATCACTGTTCCAAAAATTACATGAGCAACCACACTTGTTGAATGAACACATGGTCCCACTCTCCAGGCATGCTTGTGTGACCGCTTGGCCAGCTCCCTAGAAACTTATATCTACCAGCCGTCTGGCCAAGAAACAGGAAGGTGTCTGATGTCCTGATAGGAAACTTAACTGCTTATGCTGAGTTTGACTTTCTCCTAAGTATAATTATTTGTTGACAGATGTGTCACCAAATCCATAAAAGTACAGACCAAACAAAGTTAAATAGCTCATGGCTGAGATAATTCCTCAAGTGCTCTCCAGTAAGTTAATGTGTGATTGCTGACAGATTGCTCCAAGAGTACAGAGCATGCCCAGTGTACTTCAGTGCAAGAGCAATGAAGACTGGTTTTACATTTGAATTCAATTCATGCATGCCTTTCTCATGTGCTCTCTGGGCTAAGAAGCAGTGGTGTGAATGTACAATACATGACAAAAGTGTTATCCGTATGTTGTGATTCTGTGAAAACACCGTGCATTTAAAAGATGGTTTGGTGGTTAAGAACACTTGACACTTTTACAGAGAACTGGGTCCATTTCCCAGCACCCATAATGGGTGGTCCACAACCACCTGTAAATCCAGTTCTGGGGATCTGACACTGTTTTCTGGCCTCTGTATGAACCTGCACACATACATTCAGATAAAAAAAAAAACACACACATGCACAATACTTTAAAATTAAAACTTTAAAAAAATGTTTTAAAGAAAACCATGAAAGCTACCCAAAACACAGCTAAGCAACTGTCTGTGTGACAGCAGCTAAATTTTGGCAATGACTGGGATTCTCAACTCTTCTGTAATCTGAACATGTACTCAGTTCCAATTTTGGTTATACTTAAAAAGTCTTCTGTGTTTTACTTGCATGTTATGTTAATATCTTTAATATCCTACATCTAATTAACATAATTTTGGTTATGGTCATGCTGTCATTGAACAATGGAAACTTGGTCTGAGAAGTGCATTGCCGAGCAATTTCATCACTATAGGATGCTCACAGAGTGTTGTAGGAGCTTAGAGAAACCAGTGCAAACATAGAATATGGCCTTTGGATGCAGCCAAGAGACTGAGCAAACAGGAGACACACATGGCTGCTGCTGCCACCGAGATACTCTTTCATAGTAAACACTTCTCCTTTTAACGGGTCGTGTCCACAACTGTGCTACAGGTGGGGAGGTGAATATCACCACAGTCCACAATCATACTGCTTTATGTTTGATATGATTGACAGCATAATGAGTTTATTTATGCCACCACCACCGCAAATATGAGTGATGTGCTATGTCACAAAGTTCATCAATTAGTCCCTGTCAGCTTGAAATGTGACTCAAACATCTCAAGCTGATGGGACTTTTTTAGTTCCACCACACTCTAAAGGACCATTGCCAACCCATGTATCCATATTTGTCTCTGTGCATATTAAGCAATTTAAAATTCCAAACTTTCAAGCTAATGATTGAATCAGTATGACATTTTAGTTATTTATATTTACAGATCTAATTTAAGTTGAAACATCCACAACAAAGAGGGCTAATTGCATACTGTAGGCATGTTTTCATTTGTAGTGTCTTCTTAGAATATCTTTTATCTATTTCTTTACAATTTCATACATGTATATAATGTGTCTTCACTCTATTCGCCTCAATTTCCCTCCTTCACCTCCCAACAGACAACCCCAACATGTCCAGTTCCTTCTTTCATGTCTTCTCCTTTTAGGGGGAATGCCACTAAGTCCAATTTATATTCTCTGAGTCTAATTCATACTGATGGCTGGCATGTTAAATGTTAACTGATCTTGTTTGCTGAACTTTGTGCACATTTTTTTGCAGATAACCATAGCTGTAGTAGGCTCATGAGTACAATGGCCATGTTGTGTCCAGAAGACAGCATGGTACAACACCTCTCTCCAGGGATGCTACCTGAGCTTTGCACTTTTATTGTTAATGTGATAGGATGAAAGAACACAAAAGCCACAGTTTCCCAAACAGACAGTCTCATCAACTAAAGCATGGATACAGCAAGCTGATGGAGCACTTTCCATTTACCCATGCTCAAAATGCTTCTAAACAAGACATTTGAGGTGGAGAGATAGTAGAGTGAGCAAATCTCAACTCCAGAGAGTTGGAGTCTTCCCAAACCTTGAATTTCCTGGCATTCTTGACAGACGCCCTTCAAAATTGCTGAACACTACAAATATCACCCTACTTAAGAGACTTAAGCTGAGCCACGTGTCCCAAAGAGTTGAGCTGGTTTGTGGCATACAATTAAGGAAAACCTAGAAACTAGTTTCCATCTAATGACATGTTCTGGAATAGTCAAGATTTTATGTGACATTTTGAAGTGAACCATCAAATAGTTGACAGCCTCTTGAGTTCCTTTCAATGTGCAACGGGTTGAAAAATGCAGATAACTTTTTATGTAACCATCTCCTTTTCTTAAAAGCCACTATTTACATGCTAATGCCATCAGACTAACAACTCTTATTTTGTGAGCTCCTTTTGAAATGAAGATTGGCAATGTTCTGGGAATGGTTAAAAAAAAAAAAAAAGAAAAGAAAAGAAAAAAGAAAAAAAAGAAGAAAAGAAAAAGCTTTTTCCAAACAGCCTTCACTGAAGGAAAACTTCATACACTACACAGATGGGTTCTCTGATGTTTGAAGGATAGCTAACAGTTTTGCTCCTTTGAAAGTTGGAAAGGAAGCTTTAGTATGTCCTGGCCTGTTACAAACATGACAAGACTCTTCCAAGATCACCCAAAGAAGCTTCCCAGGCAGCCATGAAGTCATGGTTGTCATCAGAGTAGACCGCAACTCTTTGGCTACAAACAGCTAACACTGAATCTGAAACCTTGGTGGGTGGGAGAGCCTGACCACAGAGAGTGGAATAGCAACATTGGTTGGGATGAAAGGGTAGGACTGTCTAGTGGTGACCCAGTGCCATTAGGGTCCTGACTCAGCAGCAGCCACTAGAATTAATCTCCAGCTGGCCCTCTGACTCTTGTTTGCTCCTCCAAGAGCACCCATTGTGGGCCTGGAGAGATAACTCATTTAGCAAAGTGCATGCTGTGCAAGCATGAGGAATTGAATTCAGTTCCCAGAAGAGTGGAGGATGGTACATGCTTGTAACCCCAGGGCAGAGAGGCAGGGACTGGAGGTTCCTATGTCTCAGTGAGCTTCAAGTCCAGTGAGAGAGCCTGGCTTTTAAAACATGACTGCTGAGAAGGAAAAATTAGTCTTCCCTGGGGAAGAACTCCTCAATACCAAGTGGCCAGTCCTAAAATTATATACACACAAGCAGCACTAAATGGACTCAAAAGGTCATATTCCTATATTTTTTTTATTTATTTGTATATATGATATATATTATATATGATTAATAACTAAAAAAGAGGTTAAGAATGTGAGAGTGGGTATGGGAGAGAAAGGGGAAAGATGTAATTCTATATTAACTAGAAATAAAATAAGATAAAAGTGGTTGAAAGCTGAGAAACAGCACTAGAGGTTTACACACACACACACACACACACACACACACACACACACACAGTCTCACACTCACACTGGGCTGGGAGCAGCTACCCATTTGTTACCCACCTGACAAATTTCAGCCAAGGTCAAAGCCACTCTGGATACCAAGAGCAAGACTGTCTCTGCTTCTTCTGCTTTTCAATAAAAATATGTTTTAAATTGATTTACAAACTAATAGATTCCTATATGGCTTTTTCATACCTCCTACATATTTTTCTGCACCTGTCCCCTTCTTCCCAACAACCAGCTGAACCCTTTTCACCCCCTGTATTACCCTTGGCTGACTACTTTCATAGTAGTTATTAGAGCTACTCATACACAAACACTGTCGCAGAATCTTCTAGAACTCTGAGCTATCCATGGTTTGTGAAGCAGAGATAAAATTCTGAACCTGACTGAAGAACCTGTAGAGGGTCTGAGATCTTCAGAATTAGCCATTTTGTTTACTTTCCCATCACCTCTCTGAGCTTTTGGATCTCATCTTTGCTGTTTCACAAGGATACAGCTTTTGAGTTTTGATAACTTATAAATACTCATTGTGTTACAATTTGTAAGTTCATGTTCTTTCCCTGCAGGAAATATTGCTCTCTTCACATCTTCCAAATTGTTTTTTCATCTATTCTTTCATCTAGAACTATTCAGATATTAGGACCTCTTAGACCCACCTTCTGTCCTACATTTTCCTATTTCTGTATTTTTCTACCTCTGCTTTTTCTTCAGCCTATAGCTGTGTCTTTCCAAATATGTTTCCAATCACTCTTTTCAGGTTTTTTCTCTTCTGGTGTCTTATTTCTCTTATCATTATGGAAAGTCTTCCTTTCTGAATATCATTTATCTATCAGTCTATCTTCTATCTATCATCTACCACTCAATCATCTTACCTATCTGTCTATCTGTCCATCATGTCTAAATTATATATCATTTATCTATCTACCATCTATTTTCTGTCAACTAATTAACTATCATTTATTATATCATCTATTTTCTACGCATCCATCATTTATCATCTATCCATCTATCATTTATACATGATCAGTCAATCAGTGTTCATTTACTTCATATATCAATTTACCCATCCAACCATCATCTCCTTACAGCATCTAATATTTGTTTTATGGATTCACTGTCATTTCTCATCATTAGGATACATTAGTAATTATTTTGCAGTTTAATCTACTTACATACTTACTAATTCTAGGTTATTGTTTTTTATGATACATTTTTATCCCTAACATTCTTATCAGGGCCTTTCCCCCAAAGGCTCTAGTAACCAATTGCAGATACTTAACAAAAAACAAAAACAAGCCAAAGCTTTACTGCTGAAGATGTAAGTGCTTCTCTGTGGAGCAACCTAGGTCAGACTTTCATTCTTGCTGTTGCTCCCTTTTTCATTTTGTTTAGATTTTAGTTTTGCCTGCCAGACCTGGGTCAGGTTTCCCAGAAGACAGACTCATTACGTCCCACCAGATGGTACAGCCTTAACTCTCAGTGTCCTGAGAACTGAGTTGAGAAAAAAAGCTAGACCTCAGCTCTGTTAACATCCAGCCATGCTCTACCTTCCTGCCTGCCTCTGCCTACTGCATTGTCTTCCAGGATGTTCTTTTTGAAAGATAAATTTCCAGTTTTCTGATGGAGTGTAGAAGGTTCTAAGTGATCCTTAAATAGATTTTCAAACATTTCTCCTAATTTGGAATACTGCTCACACTCCAGAGGACATGTTGTCCCGAGAGTAAGGGATTTTGCAGTAGATACTGTGTTGGTCTCCACTTCTCCTGTTAACTTGGCATTCATTGTTGTCAAGTCTAATTAGTCAATCATCATTTCTTTTGGTGCTTTCCAGCTTCTACAATGTTGTCCTAATGGTCTCCTCATCTACCCTCACTCATTGTGTAGGCTTATCCCATTCATCACAAATAAACATCTTCTTGTCATTTTCTATTTTTGAAGGGTGCATAAACAAAGATTCTAGCTCAATTCTGAAATCGTTAGTATCCCCATCAATTTCTAAAGATAGAATTTCTGTGCTTTATTTCCCTCAACCAAATAAAGACTTTTCACAATTCTGAAGGAGAGAGAATTTTTTGTTTGAAATTTAATGCCAAATTAGCTAAGAATTTTTCTCTTGATTTAAAAGTTGTGTTGATTCTTTCAAGGCACTTTCTGGGTTTTTAAGCTCTTGCTGTCTCAGTTCAAGTATGAATGTTCAAAAACTGGTCAGAATTAGATGTTGTTCCATCCCATGTGGTTTTAATGATTGTAGGTGGTTTGAAGGTTATGCCGACTCTACCCATATACTTTCCTATTTGAGAGAGTTAAGCTCAGTTGTAATTAAAACACTGACAATGTAAGTAATTCCCCAAAGTGATGATGATAGTGAGGAGACTTGAGCTTGAGATAAGGGCCCTGTGCATGGAAGACCTGTTCATCAATGAAATGCCTTTTATTCTCATTGACCAGAGGATGTGATGGGTACAAGAAAGAAAATGGGAAGAAGATGTATTTGAATGGTATTGTATCGTGTTTGGTTATATAAGTTCACTTTCTTGCAAGTACTTAATGTACCTTGAACATATTTCCCCAGTGCCTTGCCATCATCCCTCCTCCCTTCGGTCCCTTCACTCTCTCATCCCTCCCCTTCCATCCTCTTTCTCCCCTATCTCATCCTGCTCCTTCCTATTTGTTCCCCCTTTCCTCTATACCAGTTGTTTCTATTTTTACATCATCCATTCATGTGTCATTTTATGTATCTGGAAACTCTAGGTCCCACAAGTGGGAGAAAACATGATATTTATCTTCCCGAGACTGCTTAATTCACTTAGGATGACCTCCAGTTGCATCTGTCGTTTTGAAAATGACACAACTTCATCAAAAAAGAATATTTTTACATTTCTTCTTTAGTATTTTCATGCACTGTTCCATGGCTTTATTTTTTTATCCATTATTTAAAAGATGATAAAGTTTAATGAATTAGTCCTTGAGATGCTGAACTGGCACAGTTATCTCCCTTTGTTTTGGAGCTCTTCAATTCATACTCTTTTGTGAAATATTATTCACTATGGAAAATCAGGTTATAGACAGTTAAACAGCAGTCTGCTCAATATTCACACTGGCCTTGCAAACTCTTTGCTCTAGCACATGGACTCTTGGCTGAAGAGCTGAAATTCATGGCCATTTTGAGTTTTTCTGGCTAATAGGCCAGCTCCCATCCATTGAGCCAATCTTTATATGAATATTCAAATTCAAAGGACTATTACACCTCACGTTTCACATTATTGACAGGGCTGGGATCTTTGCTGGATGCTTCTCTTTGAGGAGCATTGGATATTCATCTTCTGGGACCCTTACTGTTTTCTTAGAATGTCACATTGAAAGGCAGTGTTAGGAAATAGAAAAGTAAAGACAGATCCAAGCACAAAAATTAATGATCAGTGGCTCCAAAATGGGCTATAAACTCAAAGAGCCTGCCAGGGATAAATCTGTGAGGAGTACCCCCTTCCATGTAGAAAAGAATGTAACTCACTTGATGTCCCAGAGTAAATGCCAAGTAGTTTAAAAGCCTACTAATGATTTAAATTCAAGACTTTAAATTTCTATAAGTAGTCATATAAAGCATATTGTTTTTTATGAAGTCAAAGTGTAAGATTTTTCTACCAAAACAAAAAAGAAAAAAAAAGCAAATTACCATGAAAAAGATTAATATATTTGATTACTTTAAAATTAAAATAAAAGCATTGAAACATAATGAATATAATTTATCATGTTTTTTTTTAATCAATGCATCTACATGATGAGTAGTTACAGTCCGCAATCTCCTGAAAGTGTTTTATAAAACACATCTCTACAAAGAGAATTGCTGTGTTAAGAGTTCACACTCCTCAGTATTTGATGGTTCTAACTTTCATTAATGTATGTTTGCATTAAAATTAATGAAAGTGTTTTCCTTCATCTTCTTTCCAGTGTTGACTATTAATACTAATTGTTCCATCCACAGCATTTACTTATTTCTAGTCTTGAAAAATAGTTTCAAGACATACTACACTAACTTAATTACTTCTACTTTTTCTGTGGCCAAATGCTTGACAAAAAGCAACTAAAGGGAAGAAAGGCTAAGTTTAGTTCATGACTTGAGATATAATCCATCATGGCAGGGAAGCCTAGTGGCAGGAGTGAGGCCACTGTTCACACTGCCTCTGTAGTTGGGAAGCAGAGAGTGCAGGTACTCTGCTGGCTGCCTTCCTTTCCTGTTTGGTTTAGGTCAAGACACCATCCCATAGACTCCCACGGTTTGAGGCTGGTCTTCCCTCCCCAGTTAAGCTTTCTGGAAGCACCCTCATCAACACACTCAGGGGTGTGTCTCTAGGTGATCCCAGACCAAGTCAAGTTGACAGTGGAGACAAGTCATCACAATGTTGACTATACATTGTGTGGTGAATTGGAGCAATCAAAACCACAGGCAGAGCACAGGAAGTTAATTCACAGATAAGGAAATACAGATGACTTCTGGTAGTATGAAAAGATGCCCAGCATCACTAATAAATTAGGCTACTATAACAGTGTTCACTAGTCAGGTCAGCAGAACTAAAGAACTGTGGTCGTACACAATGTTGCTTCTGTTAGGAAGAAATGGCCATGTTCCTGACTGGAACTGTGGATAGGACAGGCATTATTTCTTTCTTTTTAAATCAAATTTAACCCTTGACATTCCCATCCATGTACACAATGCAATCTGATTTCTCTTGCTCTTCCCTTCCCATCTATCATCTTTATTAACCCCTCGCTTCCCTACACACCTCCTTCCTGTGTCCAGGTGTTTTTATCTTGATTTCAGATTTAACCAGGGCCACCTATGTGAATGCTATTTCTTTTGATGTGTGATTGTGATTAAAGCTATGTAACTTAATTTCAGTAACTTAATTTCAAAGCCACCTGATTGAAAGCCATATGTAGTTTTATATTTTAGAGGGAAGATTTCAAAGTTCAAAAATATGTACAGGCCCCAGTAAGAAGCAAAGTAGTTAATGGAAGCACTTACTATATGCCACACTCTGCCTGAAATCAGAGAAACACACAGAAGGATCTTCTGTGTCATAGAACTTATCATTAAATGGTGGTGTTTGGGAGGGGGTGTAAGCAGACAGGCAAACTCTAGATAGGAAATGAAAATGGACAAGGTGTGACACGTGGTCCTTTGGAAGAAGTCAAGAGCACAGACACCTTCATTGAACCATTTCCCCTCTCATTAGCAAAATATGCACCATTTTTTTTTGTAGATGACATTTATAATCTGCTTGGTAATCATAATTTTATACCACAGAAGTGTAGCTGTGATTATAAATGTAATGTGTTAAATTCACATGAGCAGCCCTCCTTACCCTAACATTTGTATTTCTTCCGGCTTACTTTTGAATCATATATTGATTGTTAGAGTCTTCCTGTGTTCTTAATTTCTTATAGATTTGTAAGTGCTCAACTTCCTTAATTTTTCCTCTGAGGATTCCAGTTTGTTGAAGGATAACCTAGCTCAGTGACATCTTAGGGCAGTACTTTCCCCAAAACCTTACAGCTGTCCAGGGTCTCCTGTGTTCAGTATGCTCTGTTGTTCAGTCTTCAGTCCCTAAACGTGACTAACGCTTTCCCAGCAGATGTGTGGGAGACTCTCACCCTCATCTTTGAGACCCAGAAGCATGACCAAGACACAGATCAGTCCATAGTCCATCTGTTTGCATTTCCCATAGAACACAGTGGATCCCTTCAACATTGAGATTTGGGTGAGGCAACTTAAAGTCTTTTCAGCCACTAATTTCGCCCCTTAAAACATGGCTTATGTTACATAGCATTTTTTCCTCTCCTGTATTTCTTTTCTTAACTGTGTCAGCTCAGTTTCTTGTTGTCTTTGTGGGTTTATAATATCTCCATGGATTGGGTATATTTCTCCTCTTACTCTGGTCCCAGTGAGGCTGTGGTTCTTTAATTGTACACATCTTTAAAACTTCCTTTAAATTTGAGGTCAAATCTGCTTCATGTTTGTTTTTGGCATTTGATTTTAATCTATGCTTTCTATTTTAGTAGTACCTGTGTTCTTAGATCCTATCTCTCAATTATTTTGCTTTCTCTTGTCATTTCCCATTTTAATGAAAAATAGTGTAAGGAGAAGGGACATAGGAACATTGCAGTCCCCTACTTTTTCTCAATTGTACATATTCAACATGTGCTTTTAAAAGCCACAACATGCATAGTGTCCGTAGACATTATCTTTTTTGTGTTTTTTTTTTCTGTTCTGTTTGTTTTTGCTTTGTTTTGTTTTCTGTTTTTGTTTTTTGCTTGTCTTTGTTGTTATTGTAGTGGTAGAAAGGTTTACTCCAAGATCTATCTCTCACTGACATATTTTAAAGACAGTGTTATCAGACTGTTGACTACAGGCACTACATTGTCCAGTAGCTGTCTATGTGTCATTCAACTGATATACATGAAACTTCACATGGAACAATAACGATCCATCCACATCTCTCACCCTATGGTAACTACCATTCTGTTCTTTGTTTCTGTGAATTTACATCTGATGTAGTGCCACCAGGGACAGGATGTGACGCTGGCTTATTTCACTTAGCATAGCGTTCTCTTAGGGCCTTCTATCTTGTCCTGAAAGGACAGTGCAGCAACGGAAAAGAAAGTGCACATTCTAACCTGTGGGAATTCAGTTACATACACGCGCGCGCGCACACACACACACACACACACACACCCCGAGGGGGGGAGACTTAGATATTGCACTGGGGTTCAAGAAAACAAAACATTAGCTCCTTCAGATACCTCTCATGAAAAACAAGAAAAAACAAAACAAACAAAACAACGCTCCCCCATCCACCCACCCACCCAGAGAAGTTGCTAAGCTCACCAGACTCCACCTTATTCCCCTGGTTTTCATTTGTTCCTAATTCTCCAGAATCTGTTGTCTCAGGACACCTTGACTACCATAGAGTCCCCCCCCTCTGCCATCTCCATCTGCAGTCTCTTGTCAACCAAGCCCAATTTTTTACCAAAAAAAAAAAAAGAGTAAAGAAGATTATAGTCATCTTCTCCTCCATCCTTTAGTGTGGACCCCTCCCTTGCTGCTTGTCAAATCACTCTGGAGTCCACCTTTGACTGTGTGTCCTGATCACAACTTCAATGTGCAAAAATGGTTCCTTTGTTTATGTTACAGCTTTGGTCCCCATTGTGGAACCAGCAAAAGGGGAGACTTAATGGAAGGTCATATGGGGTGACCTCAGGAAAGATCAATGTTCCCTAGTTAGTTACCACGAGAGCTGGTCATTGGGAAAAGCAATCCTGGCCCCCCCAGAATCCTCTGGCTGCCACTCACAGGTAATCTACCCCACTTCTGTGAGGTCCACCACAATGACACCCACTCATATGACCTATGTGGAAAGAACTCACCAGGAACCAGGCACCATAGCACACTTGTGTAATCCCATCACCTGAGCAGCTGAGGCAGGAGGTCTACCTCTTAGAATGAGGACTTTATAAAAAATGAAACAAAAATCAAATTAAAAAAAGGTCACCAAAGCTCCCTTTTATCAGTTTGTTTTAGGTGATTTCTAAAGGGAAAAATGCACATACAAACACAAAACACATATCTGAATTTACTTTACTTTTAATGCAGTTTTATCATACTTTAATAGTATTTTAATTTCTTCTAATATTTGTCCCTGGTATTCATGATTCTTACAATTGGAGATTTATTTTTAATTTTGGAGAACTTCTGATATCTTATTTTTCTCTAGCACTATTATTTTTATGCCCTTTAGTGCCTTCTTTTGTTAAAAAAAAAAAAAAAAAAAAAGAACAGTTCTTGTCTAATTATGAGAGTTCAAAAATAAGTGCACTTTAAAATTCTGACCCCCAAATCCCTATGTACCCCTTTCAGTCTTCCATGACAGACAGACTGTGCTGGTTAGCACAGATGTCGACAGCGCTGTGCACTCTGGTGAGTTTTGAATAAAGGGACTCAGTGCAGAAGGCAGAATCTGTGCCTGTGGAATTTATGCTGACAGCAGAGAAAGGAGAGAAGGACCTTAGGCATGTGTGTACTGTAATATATGGCAGGGGGGACTGCAGAGGTGTGCTGTTGCCCTAACATCATCGCATTTTCACGACTTTCCTAGAAATGCTTTTGACGTTTGTGCTGAGTGAGGCAGTCACGTGCATCATGTTTAGGTTCATCCTTGTTTCAGAGAGCCGTAATATTCCCAGTATCTAATACATTGCTTACCCGAAGAGCTCTGCTTTGCATAATTGCTAAAAATGCCATTTAAAAATCTAAGAGTTTGCTTTATGGTTGTTTCCTAAGCTCTTGAATTTCTGAGAATCCTCTGCTAATTTCCAGCATGAAAGAATTGATTGCCATGAAATTATTGGGTCACATCCTCATCCCTTAAAACCCTAGGTAATTATTTTGTTGCTTCCCAGTGTCTTTTTCCATCAGGAGGAGACATAAATGAGGAAGAGTCTTGCCTATTTGTAAATTATCTACATTTTCTGCACAGAAGCTTCTAGAATGTTTTTTGTTTTCCTGTGCATGTGTATAGGTGAACTCTTTCAGCACATGCAATTGAGCCCCGATGCGAGGGGGGGAGCAGGGGGGGCGGGAAGGGAGGTGATAACAATGTGCTAAAGCTATAAGAATGAGAATGCAGATGGACCTGAAAGAAACCATGAAGTCAGCTCTAACAGCAGATTTGTTACATGTTCAGAGGATTCTCTAGAAGTCTAATTGCAGGGGCTGTGGGATATACCTTGTCTTGCAGGAACAAAGCCCAAAGTGTCAGAGGCAACTGCTGAAATTCCTGGGCTGTCTTTGATTAACTGTCTCCTGGCTCTCCAACCTGAATAATCCCATACCCAGGCATGTTGAGTGTGATTGGTGATAGACACTAACACAGAGGACAAATACTGCTGAGGGGACAAGTGGGTCCAGACAGTTCTTAGGTCTAGTACAGTGTTTCTCTATGCAGCTTTCTTATTAACCACAGGCTCATTTTTAAAATTGCCTCTGAAACCAGCAAGACCACATTCTATGAATGCAAATAACACTCAAAAGGGGAAATTTGGACAGACATTCAGAGTTCTTGTTTTCAAAGAACAGTATTATTAGGCCATTATTAACAAGTAACAAGTAATGTTGACTTTTAAAACATTTTTATTGTAAGACAAACATGAATGCAGAAGGCCTTGGAAACAATTATGTGGTTTGGAGTTAAGGGCACCCAGGTAGAGAAACATGGCTTGTTTCCATCTCTGTCTACTCTCTTTCTCTAAACTGAATACTGCCCTTCCTTTATAGGCCATTCCTGGAGGCCGTGGTTTAATTCTGTGTGACTTGTTTGCTTATTTGTTTACATGTCAGTATTGTATGTCTATTTTAATATACCATTTTCACTGTATTTTAATATACATCCCCCCACTGATTCAGAATAAAAATATTAACTATACAATTGTGAAAGGGGTTAGCTCTCTCTGCTAGAGGCCATCTTGGAGTTGGGCAACCAAAGAAACCAGTAGCTGGCCAGTACAAGAAGTGGAAGCTAAGAATAAAGACCGATACAAGTCAGCGCAGTAGGAAGAAAGACAGGCTAATAACATGAGGGACAGCACCATCCAACAAACTAGGAGCAGGAATGGAGCACTAAGAGGAAGAGGGGGAAATGCCTGCTGTGGATGTGCTTTCATTTTTCCAGAGAAGACTACTTCTGCTACCACCACTGCCTAAGAACAAAATGCTGGCTAGCTTTATGTCAACCTGGCAGGAGCTGAAGTCATCTGAGAGGATGGTACCTCAACTGAGAAAATGCCTCTATGAGATCAGGCTGTAGGCAAGCCTGTAGATCATTTTCTTAATTAGTTATCAATGGGGGGGGGAGGGCCCAGCCTATAGTTGGTGGGGCCAACTCTGGGCTGTGGTCCAGGGTTCCATGAGAAAGCAGGCTGAGGAAGACATGTGGAGTAAGCCAGTAAGCAGCTCCCCTCCATGGCCTCTGCATCAGCTCCTGTCTCGGGGTTCCTCCCCTGCTCGAGTTCCTGCCCTCACTGCTTTTGAAGACCAATAGTTATGTGGAACTGTGAGTGAAGTAAACCCTTACCTCCCCAAGTTGCTTTTGCTTATGGCATTTCTTCACAGTGATAATAACCCTAACTAGAAGGGAGCATCAGACCCCAAGCTCTTCAGCTCTGTAAGTGCTAATACCAGTGACTCCCCAGGGAACTCCCAGGTCTAGGCCTTCAGCTTCTGGGAGGGGTGGGGTGGGAATGAAGGCCTGGAGCTGGAATTGCAGGCAGTTGAGAACTACCCGGTTTGGTTGCTTGCTGGACCCTACTCCAGCCGTAGGGCTGAAGAAGGATGGGTCCAGCCAGTTCCCTTCTGGGGGCTGAGCAAGATGGTAAGTGTCAAGGACTCAGGCCTCCCCCCTCCCCCCCTGTGGAAGCAGGATCTCAGTTTATTGCATCAAGCAGGGACTTATATAGGGTTGGGACAGGGGGTAAGAATCTTAGGATGGGGTAAGGTGAAGAGGGAGGGTCAATAATATTCCACCAAGCTAAGGGTTAGCTAGGCAGGAGGCAGTCTTACATCAGGCTTTGCTGAGTCACTCCCATGTGAAAGTTACAGGTCAAAGACAGGTCACCAAACTCTAGGCAAGATCAGGAGGTTTCACTAGACCTTGCTTCCAGACCCCTTAATTATAATTATAATTATAATTAAGGTTGGATAGACCTCACTCTGGCTGTTTTTATTCTATACCCTCTGTAAAAAAAATATTTGGGGTTCAGAGAGATGCAGAATGTCCCTTGGCCTAAACATTTTTTCTTTTCATTTTTTAAGAGGTCATGTAAACATTTACCTTATTTTCAGAGTTATTTATACTTCTCAAGATTTTTTTTACGGTGACTTTGGATGGGCTCAACCAAAACCAAGCACTCCTGCTCACAAACAATCCTGGATTCCAGAATCTTGGTTTTGATTCTAGTCGACGTGTTCTTGGAGGTCACAAACACACCTCTTCAGAGGTGTACTTGCATTCAAAAGTTCGGGTTTCACTCAGTCTGGAGTTGGGTGAGCTGGCTGAGATACACTGAGCCCGTTGACAATGCCATTGCACATGGATTTCAGTCCACAGATACTGTACGAGAACCACTCTGTGCTTGGGCCTCATTTCTCTTCCCAAGCAGGGTTTTCTCTTTCCAGTTCACTTTCTCTCATCACTCTAGGCAGGACCAGGAGGCATCTTTGATCCCTTTTCATTTCCCCAAACCAGCATCCTGTTTCCCCAAACCACTTTCCAGATGGTTTTTTCATACTACAGTTCTCTGGGCCTGCACATTGTTATTTCTTGTTCTCACTGGTACAATGACCTCCTGAAACCTGCCTACTTCTTCCTTCCCATTTACTTCAAGCCAGAGGAAGCTTGAAGGAATGGTGGCTGTATGAATCCCCTTCTCAGAAGCTCCTGGTCATCCCCAAATGTCTTCAGAACAAAGTGTAAGGCCAGGAGCTTCCTAACTCACTTTAGCGCTCCATCTCACCTGAAGCAAGGGTAGGAGCTTAATTTGGCGGGCATGAGAGTTCCATCCTCAGCCTTTGCCTTAGCAGTCCCCTCTATTTATAATGTCTCTCACCTCTAGAGTCTCTCTGGAAAAGTTCCCCACCCTCTAGAACTTGGACTTGAAGCCATGTGCTCCAGGAAACTTTCTCATGCTAGGTCATCACTGCAGTATCCTGGCTGCACCAAACCCCTAATCGGCTAATCGGCTTCCTTCTTGAATGCTCTCTCCTTAGGTAGACATTCAGTTTTATGAGGACATCAACTGTGCCATTTCACTTAATGTTGTATCCAGCCAATCAAATCCCAGATACCTTGTGTCCTAGTTTGCTTTCAGTTGTTCTGATAAAAAGACCAAAAAAAAAAAAAAAAAAAAAAAAAAAAAAAAAAAAAAGACTGGGGGGGAAAAAGGGTTTATTGGGCTTTTACTTCTAATTCATAATCCATCATTGAGGGAGGTCAGGGCAGGAACCTGAAGCAGAATTGTGGAGAAATGCTACTTACTGAGCCACTCAATGGTGTGTGCTCAGCTAGCTTTCTTATACAGACCAGGCTCACTCACCTAAGGATGGAGCCTCCCACAGTAGACTGGGGCCTCCCATATCAACCATCAATCAAGATACTCTCTCACAGCTCTGCCAGCAAGTCCATCTGATTGAGCCAATTTTATAAAGGAAGCTCCCTCTTCTCAGGTATCTTGAGGCTGGGTCAAGCTGACAATAAAAACGAGCAAGAACATCTAGTAATTAAGATTAAATCACTATTCAATAGTGGAATCCCTGTGTCCCACATCACATTGATGTTCCTCACACTTTCACATGAAAGGCAATAGATGAAATACCTTCCCCAAAGGATTGCAGTAAGCACAGTAGCTATAGCTTATTGAGAGTTTCATTGCACACACAGCACAGCCCTCCGTACAGCCAGTTCTGCTAGCTGATGACATTTGTATAGTTTAAAAAAAGAAATCTTTTCACTATACAAAACCATGAAATGAAAACCCTCATGGAAAACACAGTAATATTCAGAAGCTTCACCAGTGGGATATTAGCAACAAATAGGAAATGAATAAGCCTAGCAGCACATACATTCGATGGCTAATAAAATGAGTCTGGTCCTTCAGTTTTAACAAGCCTTGGAGCTTGCTTATGGAATCAGATTTCAGAAAGCTGCAGTTTCTAAAGGGGTAGAAAGGGAGTTATCTGACACTGTGTTAAAGCTAGGAACTCCTAATTCCGACACAAAGTTGGAAGGTCTGTGCTGTGTTGATCCCTATTTTGTAGATGAGGAAATGGAAGCATGGGGAAATGAGCTAACTCTCTAAAGACACAGATCTCTCTCTCTCTCTCTCTCTCTCTCTCTCTCTCTCTCTCTCTCTCTCTCTCTCACACACACACACACACACACAATCCAAGCTAGAACCTAAGCAGTCCCTTCCAGATCCCTGGTTCATAGTCACTCAATTACTTTCTGTTGGGTCCTGGTCACTTAGTAGTCTTTGTTGTAACTTTATATGACTCTAGCATGACTAGGTTTCTTGACCATTCAAATCCCAAGAAAGAAGGAAGAATCCAAAGTTCATTTGCTTCCCTGATTGTCTAAAGTGTGGAATGATATGGAACAGAGAAAAAGAGCATAAGAATGGATTTCATTATCTGTAATAAGTAGGTGTTGTGGTGATTTGAATAGATATGGCTCCCATAGACTTATGTTTAGATGCTTGGCACTATTAGGAGTTGTAGCCTTGCTTAGGTAGGTGTGGCCTTATTGGAGGAAGTGTGTCACTGTGTGGGCAGGCTTTGAGGTCTCATATGCTCAAGCTACACCCAGTATGGCACACAGTCTCCTTCTGCTGCCTGTGGATCAAGATAGAGAACTCTCGGCTTCTTCTCCAGTACCTGGCTGCCTACATACTGCCATGTTTCTCATCATGATCATAATGGATTAAACCTCTGAAACTATAAGCTAGCCCCAATTAAATGTTTTTCTTTGTAAGTGTTGCCATGGTGATGGTGTCTCTAAGACAGGTGTCAATTCAAACCTCAGTGTGTTTGTTCCTGTTTAAAAAGAGATGTCTATGTAACAGAGCTGGTAGGTCTCCCCAGTGCTCCTCAAGGCCTGACTAGCAGCTAAAATCTCCGCCATGGTGACTCTAGTTAGTTAACTCACTTCTCATGAGGAAAAGCATATCAAGACTCTTGGAACTTACTTTAAGTAAAATGTCATGTGACCTCCTTCTGCACCAGTAAAGCCTATCTGGCTTGATGGGAAAGTGCACTGAATAAGGTATGCTAACACAGAAAGGTGGCTGGGTACTTTTCCTTCAAAACCTCACCTGGAGCTGCCATGTCTGTAGTTCTCCCATGGTGGCCGCCATTCTCTTACTGGCTTTAGATTTTGATGGGTAACAGCTTATGGTCACATAAGAGCCAAAGGCTGAGAAAACCCGTAAGCAGAATCTTCATAGTTCTCAACAACAGTTAGCTCATTTCCCCACAACAGATTTGGCAACGTGTTGACATCATGCTTATTTAGTACCCAGCTTAAGGTGATGCATTTTCAGAGAACTTAGCCAATTGTAATATCGAGATTAGATTCTTGCTTGTTTGTCTTAATTCCAGTGGTATTTTCACTTATCCCACAGTGTCTCCCTAAATTCAGGATAATCTCAAATCACTTGTTCACTCAAAACCATTTGTGATGATCAGAAATGTGCATTGCTATAGTTGCTGAGGGGTCGCAAGGTGGCAGTGGGTTGGCACAAGTCTCAGCAGAGCCGGCTCCTTAAGGAACTGAGGGAAAAGCCCCCTCCTTCCCACATCTGCAGGGGTCTCTGTGGGAGGAGCAGAGCATTTTCGGTAAACGGTGTTCATTCATTTTACATGGTTACAAAACAACAACCCATGCAAGCTAACTGTATTTTTAAAGAGTGTTATTGTCATCATAGTTCTGGAGCTTGAAACACCAATCAGTGGGGCACACCTCTGCCAAGGGCCCCATGGGATGATGGGAACTTGTGTGTGGAGCAAGAGAGAGGCAGAGGTTCTACAGTCCCTGCCAATTGCTCCCTTGGCCTAAGTATCCCCCCAATTCATTCTCATGCCTTAAAGGCATCACCTCCCAGCATGCTCACACTTGGGCCTATCTCGCAACACAGTGTGTAGGATTTTTAAATGACAGCAATAATACTTCTACCTGGGGAAACTGAGGAACAAGACAATAACCCAGGTCAGAAGAGGTCAAGATTGTGGAGATACCTTTGGGGTTCACTATATTGAGGGGTAAAAAGTGCAAGCTGAATGATAAGACGGCAGAAGAGTAATAGATCCAAACAGGATAGGGCAAAAGCAGGTTCACAGAATATTGACTTCCACCAGGCACTGCCCATTAGCACTGTCCCCAGGTGGCCTTGTTGACTCAGCTCATTCTCTTCTCACTTGTGTTCCTCAAAACAGCTTTGGAGCTTGTTGATGGCAATGTAGCATTCTAAGGTAAGCCAGAGCATAGTAGCAGTCTTTCCAAAAGCAGGGTGCCCTGCCTTGTCTAACCCAATGAACTCCGATGCCCACCAGGTGTAATCCACCTTGAACTGCTCTCTGGGGCTCCCAGCTGCATCCCAGGTGAAACACATACATGTAACACTTGCATACAACACATATACATAACACTTGTATACATTATGCTAACTGAGTTGGAAGGACCATTCTCTCTCTCTCTCTCTCTCTCTCTCTCTCTCTCTCTCTCTCTGTGTGTGTGTGTGTGTGTGTGTTCTATCTCACCAGATGTGTGCAATCTGTAGAGCTTTATGTGTAAGATCCAGGAATCTCAATGCACTGGGGACCTGCCTCACACTCAAGGGCTATTAATTCTCTTCTGGAAAAATAGTAATGTTATCTTTAACTCAGTGGCTTTCTGCACTAAAAAGTCATCCTCCCATAAAACCACCCAGAAAACTTCAAATTTAAAAATATAATATACATTCCCGACTTCAGAAAGGAGGTAGTTTAGATAGGAAGAGCTAGATATTACTTTCTGGGGTTGTTGCTGCTGATTGAATTTTACCTTTTGTTTTAGTTTCTGAAGGAGTTTGGAGTCCTGTGGCACAATACTGAATGTGCAGATAGGAAATGCATGGGCTGTTAAGTGAGATGAGACATGAGCAGGCTGGAGGATCTCAGCAGCATCTGGACTAGGGGGCCTTGCAAAGCCCATGCCCCCGAGATCACCAGGCCACACTGAAGAGTTCATATCATGAATGGACCTAAAGGCTGCATCCAAAAGTTACATTTGTAAACCCCCAAATATTTTTTTCTAGGAACATTAAAACAAATCAAAACAGCATTAGCTAACAAAACCCACCAAGGCAGAAAAACATGTCAGGTGTGTGGAAGGAGTTTAAGAATTGTGACAAGACTATCTTTGCATTACAGGCATAAAATCGACATGGGTCAAAAGAGAAGTAATATTTTCCATGGTAGTTCCAAAATTCAGCATGAAAAGAGCTCATGACAGCAGCTCTACAGTGAGTGTGACTGTAACAGCGGAGGAGCTAAAGGGAACTCTAGTCACCTGCTCAGCATAACAAGGTAGGCAGAGAACAGTGTTTTCTAACACGTACTGCACTAAATACCAATTCCTTAACACTTCCTGGAAACGCTGGGTGAAATGAAGGGAGAGCCAATCCTCACCCCTAGAGCTTTTCAGTCTTTGCATGAAGATGTGCGTTGTGGGTCTCTTAAGAAGGTTGAGCTCTCTCTCATCTCTCTCTTTCTCTCTCCCTCTCCCTCTCCCTTTTCTCTCCCTCTCCTAATTTGTGCTTCAGAAATGCAAATTTAGGAGCCTGGGTAGAAGGGATTGGAGAAAATGTAAACAAAGAAGCTATCTGCCCACAAGAAAAGAAACAATCTCCCCGGCACCTGTGTAAACAGCCCAGGCCCCTTTCTCCTGTGGTTGGTGCCCCTGATCTCTATCCTGGGTTCCCAGTAGACAATGGGGGGATTTTCTCAGCTGCCTATCGCTAGTTTTCCTTGAGATAGGATGCTCTCCATCTATAATATCCAGCTCCCATCTCTCTCAGCTCTGAGCAGATGCAATACAATTTAAATACCTCTGTAAATAGTAAAATGGACAGATGAATTTTTCAATAAGCTGAGAAACCCAGCCTAGGGGTCAAAACAGCCATGCTTTTTCCATTTACAAATAAAATCGACTGGGTCTCATCATTTCAGGGACACTCAGCATCTAGATGGCTTAAAGGAAGAAAGGAAGAAAAGAACAGGTTTTTTTTTTTTTTTTTTTATTCCAAGGATGGTACCCTGTGTGCTTGGCATTCACAGAAGCAAGGACCTGGTAGTGTAAATGCAGCCTGAAGCAGGTCTCCCCTTTTTGCTGCAGTTTAGAAGGATGACTCCTGAATTTAGAATTAGCATGAGAACATACTTTCTTTCTGTAGATAGATTTCCATTTCAGGCTGCAAAGCTGCCAAAGGTTCAGTTTGGATACCGACAGACTGCATAAAATGCCCACACAGGGTCAAACATGCATCATCCAAAGGCGCATCATCTCCCTGAGATCATTATATGGCTGTATATTTCTAAACCTATCAGGGAAGAGAGATGCTTTCTTTTCTTTCCAGGGAGAAGGAAATTCTAAATATAACCATTCAAATAAGGGCCTGTAAACCCTCTGGCAAAGTCAAGGATGGCCTGCTTCAAGGGAGGGTTGTAGATTGGCACTGAATCTGTCCTCTGGCTCATTCCTGGGCGAGTGGGTAAACTGTCTCAGGGCAAGGAGGCAAGCCTTGCCACAACTGGCAGGGGGTCTCCCACTGAGCTGGATCCCTTTAGGAATTTATTATGAAAAAAAAAAGGCATAGAAAGTATCCCTGTTAATTACAAGAATGTTAATAGTAGTGCTATTTACACTCCCTCAACTAAAAACAAACTGGACACCTGACAATTTTGAATTCACTAATAAGGCCACATCATATCTCTAAGTTTTAATATTAAACTCACCATTTACAGAGGTATTTTATGCAGACATGAAAAATACCCAAGGGATGAGAATTAGATCTTGAGGAAGGGCTACCAATTTTGTTAGGTAAAAATGAATTGTCATTTTATTTTCTTCCAAATTCTCCCATTTCCTTCCCATGCATGTCCCAGTTCATTCAGAGATCAGTTAAGTGATGCCATGTTACACTTTAGTTAAAATAATCCACTTTCCCCTCATCCCCACACAAGGACAATAAAGAAACTGTCTGAGGGTCACTACTGAGCGACTCCGCCTTGGTGCTGCAGTCTCCATGTGACCTGGCAGTGACTGAAGAATCTGCCTATTCTGTTGCTGCAGAGGTTAGAAGAATAATACAGGTCTTCCGGCAGCACCTGCCAGGACCTCAGATTCCTCCTGGATTTCAATCAGCCTGAGTCAAAGCAGCTGTAAGGGTGGTACTGGCTGTCATTGCTGCTCTGCCCTGGAAAGGCAATCTTTCTTTTGAAACAGAACCCAGATCTCAGTGGAGCACCCTCCCACTGCAGGGAGGAAGGCAGGCTCCAGCAAAGGGGCCTCACAGAGAGGGAGTGTGTGGCAGGAAAGAAAGGAAGGAAGGAAGGAAGGGAGGAAGGAAGGAAGGAAGGAAGGAAGGAAGAAAACAGTGCCTTATTAAGAAAGTATCCACAGTTGTCAGGAATAATGCAAAAGACATAAATGACTGGACAGGCCCAGGGTCAGTGAGGTGCTCATAGACAGACCCAGAACCTGCTCCCAGAGCCTGGGAGCCACCTCTGACACCCCCACCCTGACCTCAGTCTTTGTTTTCCTTCCTGAAAATCATTTTCAGGTAAGAACAGTTTCACCCTGGAATGCAATAGACAAGCTAGCAGAGGAAACATTTTCAGGCATGCTTGGCTAGGAAGGAGGTGCTCTAGTGCAAAGAGTTGCTCCAGTACAGAGAGGCTGTCCAACACAGAGGGGTGCTCCATTACAGAGGGGCTCTCCAACATAGAGGGGCACTCTAGTGCAGAGGCCCTCCAGTACAGAGGCCCCGCTCCAGAACAGAGCTGCTCTCCAACACAGAGGGGCGCTCTAGTGCAGGGGTGCTCCAGTACAAGGGCACTCTATCATGATGGAGGGCTTTAATGCAGAGGGAGCTCTGAGTTTCAGGGAACTTCATCCAGCAGCTGTTTCCTCTCTATATTCTGCTCTCTTATCCCTCTCTGGCCCTACCATATGTGCAGTTAGCATAGCTGATCAAAAGTGTTACAGGGTGTGATAAAAGGGCTCAGACACAGCTGCAGACCTTCTCAGCTTCTGATTCTAGTTCTTCCTGTATGTTGGTACAACAAATAAATAAAGAAATAAATACACGAGAGGACTTCACATACACAAATAATGAGGGAATGCGGAGTCCAATGGTTTTCCATGTTTGTGGTCCACTCCGTCACATCATCTGGGTCCTATCTTAACTTGCAGGACAACAGAGACACAAGGTCATTTATACAGGAGAACGTGACCACATGATGCACTGATTGATTGGAATAACAGATGCTGCCCAAATGACTAAAACAACAGAAAGTCATTTTCTTGCCATTCTAGGGGCCAAAGGCCAAGATCCTGCTTGCTACCAACACTCTTCCCCAACCAGCCTGGTTCCACAACCGCATCATTCCCAAATGAACACTCAGAGACTTATATTAATTATGAAACTGTTGGCTAATGACTAGGGCTTCTTATTGGCTAGCACTGTCTTAATTACTAACCAATTTCTATTAATCTAAGTATTTCCACATGGTCTTATCTTACCAGAGAAAGGTCTAGGGACCTGTTACTCCTCTGGTGTCCTACATGACGACTGCCCTCTGTACTTCCCAGAATCCTCCTCATCTCCTAGACCCACCTACCTTGCTGCCCTATTGGCCACTGTGTTGTTTTATTCATCAGCCAATAAGATAAACATATTGACAGGATGACATCTTCCATCACCCGCTGATGCTAATTTCTTTTAGAATCTCCCTTTCTGGAAGAAACACACCTTTTCCTTGTTCTGCCTGTCCATCCATGTGATGGACACTTGGGTTGCCTCTTTTTGGACCATTAGGGATACTGCTGTTACAAACAGTCTACATGTATCTGGGTCCTCACTTTCAGTTTTTTGAGAGTACACCTGGAGTAAAGTTTTTGCATCATTTGATTCTATGCTTGACATTTTGGGGGACTGTCCAGTCATCTTCAACGGTGCCTCATAACTTTAGATCAGCACCAGAAATGCACACTGTTCTTCTCTTGTTTTTTGTTGTTGTTGTTTTTTTCCCCCCTTGTTTTGTTGTTGTCTTTTTTTGTAATGGCCATCTTAATGGAGTGGCGATATTGGAAGTATTATTTTTGTTTGTGCTTATTGGCAATTTTTGTAATGTCATCAGAAAACATTTATTTAATGCCTTTGCCCATTTTTTAATTTGAATTAAATTTTTATTGTTGTTGAGCATACTAGTTTTTTTTAATAATACATTTTATATGGTCTTATGGTAATTACTCAGAATCTAAAATCTAAGATCACACCTTCATCTCAAAACAACAAGTAATAGAAGAAGTATAAGTTCTTACATCCTGATAAGAGTAATTAAATGACAGCCATGTACACAGCACTAGTAAGAGGGGGGTAACTGGGTCCAACTTGTAAGAAGCTGATGTCCTATCTAATGAAAAACAATTGAAGCATTTTATTTCCAAATTATAAGGAAATGCAACATAAAAATATATCATTTTCCCTAGAAAATACAAAAGAGCCGGCGAAAACTACAGACACACCAGTATGTGGATAATAGGTCAAGAAGGTCACTGAGGCCATGAATAATAGGCTCACAGTCCCCTTTGTCATTGTTGTTCATACCTATGCAAGTTCCTTTCTCTTCCTCCTGGTAATATTACTTCCTGTGACCTAAGAGAGATGCACTTGCCTCAGTCATAATGGGTCAGGACACCCCACTCCCTTTACAAACTGACTGATGGAGACAATGTGTCATCTGCGCCTAGGAGGACTACTCACACCCTTCACTAAAACACATCTACAAGAAATTAGTCACTGAACTTACGATGCCAAATATGAAACACCAACAATTGTTTTTCTACCTCTTTGAACACTAGCTACCTAAAGTTAGTACAGACATTATCCACAAATTGAGCCCTACCTCCTCTACAAGACTTCTAAATTTTAGGTGCCATCTTCAACTGGAGCCTCCCTACAATCACTGGCTATAAAGTTAGTACGGGGTTTCTACGACCCCCCACTCAGACTTAGTAACTTGCAAGAATGGCTCTCAGAATCTGGAAATGTACTTCAACTACTGCTATTTGTTTATTATACATGGTATGAACTGGAAACAGAATTAGAAGAGGTTTGTGCAGGGTGGAGTGATGGGAGATGGGATCTGTAAATATGTTTCTCTTATTGGTTAATGAATAAAGCTGTAGGCCAGTTACTAGTTTCTTATCGGCTAGCTCTGTCTTAAATATTAACCCATTTCTATTAATCTAAGTATTTCCATGTGGTCTTATCTTACCAGAGAGAGGGGCTGGCATTCTCTCTCTGTCCTCCATCTTGACTTCTCCCTACTATTCCTCTCTCCTCCTAGTCTCCTAATGCCACCTATCTTGCTTTCCAATTGGCTAATAGTGCTTTATTCATTAACCAATAAGAGAAACATATATACAGAATGACATCTCCCATCAGTGGAGGATACCGTACTCACTCTTAGCATCTTAAACTTTAGAAATCAAATACTCTATGTATCTACCAAACAAGACCCTCTAGTCTCCACCATTGTCTAGAACATTTATAGAGGTTCCATGAAAAAGATAATACTGAGAAAATTAATTATTGGCCATTGATCAAGCCATTAAAGTAAAACCCCATCACCCAGTTCCCTTCCACTAGATCCGACCTCTTAAAAATATTAATGCCTCAATGCTGCTCCACTGGGGATCAAGCTTTCAGAGCTTGAAACTTTGGAGGACAAGCTGTACTAGTCATAATCTCTAATGCTATAGAAAAATCTCACTGGAAAAATTCAGTAGAAAGTCTCACTTCTAAATATCTCTCCATAAAACCAGAATAAAATTACCTTTCTAACACAATGAAGAATGGCTCATATTGATGGCTACCTTCCTGTTTTTCATGTTGCTGAAAAAGAATACTCAAGCCTGGGTAATTTATAAACTATTATTTATTTGGCTCCTGATTCTAGAGGTTGAGAAGTCGAAGAACAAACATGGTGTTTGGCAAAAGCCTTCTTGCTGTATCATGCCCTTGTGGATGGGAAAAAGGAGGCCTACAACAGGAAACTGCTTTTATAACAAGCCCTCTCTGACAATAGGACATCAGTCCAGTCATGAGGGTTCTGCTGTCATGGCACAGGGAACTGGTGTCAATCACAGTGTGCCTAGTTAGTGGCTCTGGACATTCACTTTCTGGACTCCCAGGAGAGAGAGATGATATTGTTTGTGGAAGATCATTTGTAACAGCACAATTCTTACTGGTACCTGTCAACCCTGTTGGATCTGGGATTACGTATTTAGTATATAAATGTGTGATGAAAGTTTTAAAAGCATAGCACTGGCCAATATCCTGTTTAGAATGGAGAGAAGGTCCAGTCAAAATTAAGAATAAAGCAGGGATCATAGTAACATTTATCATCACCCTGAATTATCAACTCAGTGTAGTCCAACTAAAGTAAAAAAATGGGGAAGGCAAAATTATCACTTCTTAGAGATTATCTGATTTTTCAATCTAAAATACACTAAGAAATATTTGTGACCTGAATACTGATACAGTCAACTGTCATTTCCTTATCAGCTCAATGGGATGCTAACATCTCTAAGGCTTTATTATTTCTAAAATTTTTACTTTGGAAGGGAACATTGGCTTTCTTTTCTGACAACTCTAATATCTATCCTCTGAGAAGGAAAGATGGCCAAAGCTTCTAAAGTACAGAACTGCAATAATATTTAGGGCATATTATCTGTCTACAGCCATCACTAACATAATACCCATAAAATAGGAAAAGAGAAGTCGCCATTTTTCAATCCTCTTAATTGAGCAATAAATCAACCAAACTGAAACTGGATTTCAAGGCAAGCTTGATACAATGAAAGTGCAGACTCCTGGGTTTTGAATCAAGGTTTGAAGATCGGGTGCCTATTTAAAGACCTAGCAAGCATAAGCTCCATTGTCACTGCAGAGGACATTCTGTGTCACCGAGTCCCTTCCTGCAAATTATATTTCCAATGACTCTTGGCATACCCTTCAACGATTAATTGCCAAGTCATTCAGCAATTCTCCAGTTAAAAATCTCCAATCTTTAGCCTTTAAGTTGCAGGAAGGAAGTGATCAACAAGGAAATTACGTGGAGAAAAGTACAGAACAATTCAAAGGAGAGCTGATTCATGCCATTAGGAGAATATGACTCAACAGGAGACAAAACAAAATCATCAGAGCCCCAGGTTAGCAAGCTCTCACAGGCCCGTTACATCAGGGCACTGTCATCTCATTAGGTGGCAAGTAGTTCCAATAAATAATTAGCATTGTCTTACTTGCCTAGAAAACCCCATCAGCATCTTCAGCAATCCATATTTATAAAGGTTTAGATTCATTTTCATATCAAGTACCCCATCTAATAGAATCCAAACAAGCTCACACTCATAAGCACAAAGCTGAATATGGTGAGGAACAAGAATGTATACATGGGTGACGCTGTGTACACTGTGGGTGGCCCCAAGGTGGCAGGGGTTAATGGATGTTAGAGACGAAGGAAAGCTAGAAGGCACCAATCTAATACTTGTCCATGGGTAAATTTCAGGGCTAAATGAGCTGGTATTCTGGCTCCCCCAGAATACTTATGATGCCTTTTCCACACAAAGTTAATGTTTTCCCAACTCAAATGAGTGCAAGCACCCTACAGAAAACAAAGAATTTTGTCCATTGGGTTTAGGGACATTTGGTTGTGTTGTTTGTTTATTCGGTAGAGGGAAAAAAAATAAAAACATATAAGTTATTTCTTCATCCCTACATAGACCAGAAAAGAGAGAGGTAGCAGAATATAGTGAAACAAACTGAAACGGCTGCAGTATCAGTGGGAAATATAATGTTAAAGGACTATGTTATGTACATGGTCCATCACATGTATACATATAGCTAAAATATGATTGTGTGCCACACGACTGCATATACATGTACATAATGTATATTTATAATATATGCACACACAGTACATAATGTATATTTATAATATATGCACACACATATATGTGTGCACACACAGTACATAATGTATATTTATAATATATGCACACACATATATGTGTATATATATGTACATGTATATGCAGTTGTGTGGCACACAATCATGTTTTAGCTACACACACACACACACACACACACACACACACACACACATATATATATATATATATATATATATATGCATATATATGCATGACCATTGTCACACTTTTGGACATGCTATATAAAAAGGATCAAATTTCCAGACCTTGAGTAAATACCCTTCACTATGTTAGAATGATCATTCATCATTTGTGATAAACAAAGCCAGGTTTGGTGCTATGTGCCCTTCCCTCAGTAGTGTGCTCCTGAGTGCTTACAGAATGGTTTGGGGGATTCAATGAGATGACAGTCAAAGAGCCTACAGAAGTGCATGGCAGCCCAATAAGAAATTAGCTCCACCAAGTCCACTCCACACAAAACAATTAGCTTAGGCTCTGGAAAAAGACTGCAGAGCAGTGCCCCCGGCAACACCCCCTTGCCATTCTCCCTTACAGAGAGAGTTATCGTGTGTTTAGCAGAAGATGCCTGGGGGGGCCAGATCTGCAGATGGGATGGGATGCCCACTCAGCCCTGGCTTGGGAACCTGGTTTCAGATATGGTGCATATGGAATGAGATGAAGGGAAGAACTAAAAACAGGTCTACAGATGCTCCTTTTGAGGCAATGACCTGATGTGACTACACAGGAAGTCCGGGTCCAGCAAAGTCCTCTCACTGCTAAGTGGAAGGAGGAAGAATGGGGAACGCAAATGAGCCTTAGAGAGATGGGATTTGCCCTACTAGCATCTTGCTTTTCTAGAGTAGATACAAAGGCTTAGTTAGGTCAGACATCTCTGCACCCAGCGTTTCTCAAATACCTAAGATCACTGGGGACTGGAAATAACACCATAAGCTGCTGTGACTTCAGCATCACAAAACATGATATCAAGGACAAATCATCCAGGAGACCCCAAGCTTCCAGAGAGCTGGAGCTGCAGCAGCTGCCCCAAGCAGAGCAGGGGCGGGGGCTGGAACCTTAACAGAGCATGTCAAGAGAATAGAGAAGAACACAGCCAAGACTTCCCCCTCTGAATCAACACAGAATGTGCAGGTAACCTGAGGCTGAAAGTGAGGGGGAGAGATAGAGCCTAGTGCAGAAAAGCATTGCTCCCAGGAAAGGATGACAAAGAGAAGGCTCCAGGAGGAGATATGGTAAGGGAGAGTAAGAAAGACATGTGTGTGTGTGGGAGGGGGAGGTGGTGGTGGTGTAGAAAAGATCAGACCTACTGTGTGAGGGGTGTGAGAGAAAGGCGTAGCTGGTGAAAGGCTTCACCAAGTTACAGGCAAGACAGGGAAAGGAGGGCACGCATTGCCCCAAATTGAATGAATATCCTCCATCAAACAAGCAAGAGAGATTATTTTTAAGCCCTTGCAATTATAATCAAAAATTAAGAGCACAGATGTACAAAACTCTAAAAGAAATGGAACAAGATCTAATCAAGATCAGAAGGCAGATGAAAGCAAAAGCAACACATCGAGGCAGAAATGAAAATAAGTTACAGAATCATCGATGGAATAAAGTCAAACAAAAATTATAGAAAAGATAATAAAGAGAGCGGGTTAAAAACACAGATGATAAAAATGAGACAAAGGGGAAAAATGTAAACAGAAAGTAGTTGAAAAGGCTGAAAAAGAAGGCTCCAAGTGTATTAGAGTTTTTAACTTTTTAACTAATTCTTTTAGAATTTCATAAAAAATACTTTGAACATATCCACCTCCATCTCTTAGTTCCTTCTATAATTTTCTATAACTACCATTTCTACCCTCCCTTCCTCCCTACCCAACTTTGAGTTCTCCCAGCTCCACAACCATGGAGTCTGGTTTGTGCAGCCCATCTAGTCTTGAGAGTGGGACCTGCCTCAGTCTGTGGTCAGCCTACCAAGGGCCACATCATTAAAGACTACTGACTCCCTCTCCCAGAAATGATCAAATAGCAATAGGTCTTCAGCTAATGGGGGGATCTTCTACTTTCTCCCACCATTTATACTTGGATTTATTTTTCTGCACAGGTCACAGGTCTTGCTCATGCTGTCATAATCACTGTGTGCAACTTGCCCTGTTGTATCTAGCAAAAACTATTTTCTTGAAGTCATCTGCCACCCTGGCTCTTAGAATCTTTCTGCCCTCTTTTCCACAAACATCTCTAAGTCTCCTGGAAAGGTGTTGCAGAATATTTTGTATACTGTGAAGATGTATAGCTTTCATTGTTAAAAAAAAAAAGAGCTGACTGGCCAATAACCAGGCAGGAAGAGATTAGGTGGGAGAACCAGACTGGGAGAATGCTGGGAAGGAAGATAAACGTGCTGTGCTGAAAAAAAGCACCACCACATGGTATGGTGTATGTAAGAAATATGGGTTAATTTAAGTTGTAAGAGCTAGTTAGTAACAAGTCTAAGCTAACAGTTGAACATTTATAATTAATAATGAGTCTTGTGTGGTTATTTGGGAGCTGGCTGGTTGGATAGAAAACTCTACCTATAAGGAGGAATGTGATACATATGTCTAATTTAGGGTTGACCAGATTTATCTGAAGTCTCATCCTCTGCATGTTGACCAGTTGGTGATCTCAATGATAATTGACATATACAGAAAGGAGAAGATTTTCTGATGAGGGATGAGAGATATTCTGATCTATCAATGTAGCAGCAAGTCATTCGGAGTCATTTTAATACTATTTTCATTTAACAGAACAACAGTGTTGGGTTCTCTCCTACAGCCTTTGACCTAGCTAGTGCCAGGTATGGGTTCCATATCATGGAACTAGCTTTATATTTGGAGTTTCTGAAGAAAAAAAATCATTACAAGATAGAATTAACACTTAAGACTACAATTTAAAAAATTGTTCAGGAATAAGAGAAAGGCACATAATATACATGTATGTATGTACATATGCATACATGTATGTGTGTATACTATGCTTTGATAAAATACCCAGATAAAAAGCAACTTGGGGAAGTAAATGTTTATTCAACTTACAATTGCAGATCTCAGTCCAGTCCGTCATTGTGGGGTAGTCAAGGCAGGAGGCTGAAACAGATTGTTATACCCAGAGTCAAGAACAGGGAGAACACAATGCTCACTTTCTCTACTCTTACAGTTCAAGGCTCTTCTGGTACATATTCTAGAAAAGCAATTGTATCTTAAAAACAACAAACTCTACCCTTTGGCCTCTCAACAAGGAGAACAAACAAGCAATAAGAGAAAATTGGGCTGGTATGCAATTTCTCCAACAAAATGTATAGAATATAGAATCTCCCCCTCCCCAAAGGGAGGCATCAATTATTTATATTCAGCTGTGCTAAGGTGCAAATGCATTCCCCAAAGCACATGTGGAAACATAGTCCCAAGTTCAACGGTGCTGGAAATGGGGGTTCATGGGAAAGGACTAAGCCTGAGAGCTCTGCCTTCCTGATTGGATGAATGTCATGACCCCAGGTGAGGGTTCATTGTAAGAATGTTTTCTAGAAAGGGACAAGGGAGTCTGTTCCCTGGCTCCCTTGTCCCTCTCACCTTCTCTTATCCTTCCACCTTTGGCCACAGGATGATGTAGCAAGAAAGCCTTTATCAGATGCCATCCTTGATCTTAGACTTCAGCCAACTCTTTTCTGTTCATTATAAATCAGCCAAGTTTAACAGCAGCACAACATAGACTGTTATGGCTTAGACTATAAATGCCTTCCAGTGTGCATGTATTCAAGGCTTAACCACAGCTCATAGCAATATTGGGAGGTATTAGACCCTCTAGAAAGTGGGGTCTCATAGCAGAAAGGTATGTTATTGGGAATGTGTCTTTGAAGCAGATATTGGGGCACTGAAGTAGTCTCTCTCTCTCTTTACATCCTGGCTGCCATGAGGTGAGCATTGCACACTGTGATATTCTGTCTCTGATGGTACATGTCATTCTGTAAATATGTTTCTCTTGTTGGTTAATGAATAAATCCCTGTTGCCCAATAGGAAAGCAAAATAGGTGGGACTAGGAGACAAGGAGGATTCTGGGAGATATATTAGAGGGGAGTCAAGATGTAGGACATGAGAGAAGATGTTTAAACCCTTTCTCCGGTAAGATGAGACCACGTGGAAACACTTAGACTGATAGAAATGGGTTAATATTTAAAACAGAGCTAGCCAATAAGAAATACTAGTAACCAGCCTACAGATTCATAATTAATATACAGTATCTGTGTGTCATTTTGGGACTGACATGGCTCTGGTACCAGGCTGGTGGGAAACTGCTCATGGCAAAATGGCACCTATAACGTGGGTACTAAGAACTTCTACTTGAAACTTGACAAAAGCTTAAAAGGGGATTTTAGAAACAAAAGGACAGAGATAAGCAAGGCTTCTTGGTAGAATTATTTTTTTTTTTCCAGACGGGCTCTGTTTTGCTAGAGACAGAGACTCACATAGCTCCTTTAAGGGAGGTTTCCTGACTCGGCATAGGCAGAAAAAACACAGGGCTTTTTTAAAGAGGCCCTGATAACAACTAATTTTAGCAGTGCTGTTTAGCAGATACAAGACTTATGGCTGGAAAAAAAAGGCAGAGATATACAGTAAGGACAGATTCAGGTGAAGTAAAACCTAAAAGGCTTTTACAGTGTATTTAAAAATATACATAAGCTTGGGAGAGAAAATAAAAAGAATATTTGGTTAAAAAAGAAAAAAAAAAAATGACTGGGCAGTGTTGGCCCACGCAGCACTCAGGAGGCAGAGGCCAGCAGATCTCTGTGATTTCAAAGCAAAGCTGGTGTACAGAGTGAATTCCAGGGCAGGCAAAAGTTCACAGAGAAACCCTGTCTCAGAAAATAAAGAAATAAACAAAAGGAAAAGACATAGAGTAATAAACAAAAAGCCACATAAAAGTGGAAATAATACTGTCTTTAAATTGCTTGTTTGCTGAGGAAAGAGCTACAGCTGCTAAAACACATTTGATTATCAATGCTGCTAAATTAATCCAACATATGTATTTTTAAAATGCTTTGACTTCAAAATTTAAGTCTAAAAACAGGTTACTGGGGAAAAGAATTTCTATTTCTGTTTTTGTTTTCACAGAAAATGAAAAGCTGTGGATTCCTTCCGAACTAACATGGTTTGATCAAGCAAGACCCCCTGAAACAGTGTCCCAAGTGACCCAACATTCAAAACAGCTGGGACAAGGCAGCATTGCAGATCACTACAGCCAAGATTTCTTCATCTTCTTAGGATTCCCATAGTATTACAGCATCCCCAATCAACAGGAAGCAGTTGGAAAGAACAACACCAAATTCCAAAATATTGTCTATAAATGTTTGTTTTCATATAAATGGGGTTGGTTATAAATGGTTAATGACCACAACCAATCTCTTTTTAAAGATAAAAAGGGGATTATGGTATAGAAATGAATGCTTTGTTTTGGAATGGATTTTCATTTATTGATACAAATTTAAGGTCAATTTTGTATTAAGTATATTTCTCTTGTTTAGGTATTGTGCTTGCACAGCTCATTTAAAAATTCAATGTATAATTAAGTACAAATTGTAAAAAGTTACTTATGACAGTCAAAGCTTATAGTTAGGTTGGTTAGGTTTTCTAGATATATATAGAGATATTTCAAATGGATAGGCATTCTTCAAACCTTTCAAAGACCTACTCAGTATGGCATTTAAAATGGTTTAGGGTTTTTCTTGACAGTGAGGCATAACTGCTCCTGGCAACACCACCTGCATCAGAAAGGAAGATGGACCTGGAAGAAGCTCGTTATGGAGTGTGCTTCTAATATAGCAAGACTAGCCATTTGGGCAAGATACTATTCTTGTCTGAACTGTTTGCCTTTATGCTGTATAAACTGGACATGCAGGACCCACAGAAAAGTGACTGCTGACGAAAGATAGACAATGCTACAGGATTCCTGCTTCATGGAAGAGTCTGCCAGACATTCTACAGGACACAGACAAAAGTGACTGACAAACTGTCAATACAGATGGACAGTTTAAAGTTTCCTGCTTTGCTGGGGAGTCTGCCAGACACACTATGGCCTGTAGGCTGAAGATGGAACATTACAGAAGAACTTCGGGTGACTGACCAGGCGAGTTGTTTCTGTCAATTCTAGAGTTTATCTATTATCCTTCTGTGGTCTTTGATGGAGTTGAAGACAGATAGTTGTGGTCATAGTTTTCCTTAGTTAGGATTAAAGGTAAGTTACATATAAGACTTTAGACTGACAAAGATAGGATAGATGATGGAATATTTTCTTTAATTCTTGCTAATTGTTAACTATAGTTCTTATTTGATAACTTTTCTATTATATATTTTGCTATATTAAAATTAAATTCCTTCTTTTTATTTTAGACAGAAAAGAGGAGATGATGGGAGATGTCATTCTGTATATATGTTTCTCATATTGGTTAATGAATAAAAACCTTGTTGCCCAATAGGAAAGCAAGATAGGTGGGACTAGGAGACAAGGAGGACTCTAGGAGATGTAGCAGAGGGGAGTCTTGATGTAGGATATGAGAGAAGAGGTCCAGATCCTCTCTACAGTAAGATAAGACCACATGGAAACACTTAGATTGATAGAAATAGGTTAATATTTAAGAGATAGCTAGCCAATAAGAAATGTTAGTAACCAGTGAACAATTTCATAATTAAGTCACTGTCTTTTGTGTGTTATTTTTGGGGCTGATGTGGATGTGGGACCAGGCTGGTGGGAAAGTGCTCATAACAGTGGAGAGGTTGGTGGGCTTGCATTAAGTTCCTATGAAAGAGTGGAGTCCATGGGCCTGTGATTGGAGGAAACTGTGTAAAAACACTGTTCATGTTGATAAAATTACTTATGAAATACAGATGGTGAATTCTGGTCCACTCTACAGACTGGAAATGAACACTGTGTACACGACATATGTGGTAGCAGTGTTTCTTGTATTGGTGTAGAAGCTTGTAGGCCATGCAAGGAAGGATGATAAAATAATCCCTGTGGTAATCAATTAATTTTGTAAACACAGTATTGAACTGTGATTTCTCCTGGGGAGACATGGGCACATGTCTACTCACCCCAGAGGACCTTATAGTACAGTTAGGTTGTCTTCATCTTTCTTTATTTCATCATGGATGCTCTCACATGCATGCAAGAAAAAAAATGTTACAAGCATAAAATGATTTTAAAGGCATTTCCTAAAATAACTAAATTAGACTAAATCTTCTTAATCAAGAAAAATATAACAGAATGTTTTTCCATCACACATTGGAAATTCCAATAATTATAACAGTGTGAAAGGGATTCGGGCAACCAGGAATAGAGGTGTAGGCCTGTAATCCCAGGCAGAGGCAAGAGGATCATCTAGAGTCTGAGGCCAGCCTGATCTACATAGAAACTTGCAGCCTAGACTGATCTACATAGAAAGTTAAAGGCCAGCCAGAATTATAGAATGAGGTGCTGTAAAGGAAAAACCAGGGATATATTGAAGATCAATTAAATAAAAGAAAATTCTGAAACTAGTGGAACTTAGCACACTATGAGTGTGAGATGGGATTTAAATTAGCACCCTGAGGTAGGCATGGTAGCACTTGTCTATGATTCCAGAACTGAGGAGCTGAGGCAGGAGGCTGCCTATTGAGACTCTATAAAATAAAAGTGCCCTCTGATATTTCCCATGCCAATCTCTCAACACTCAATCATTTGGTTCAGATCCACTCAATGACAAAAAGAGTACTGGTCTTCAGGGGCTCCATCCTGGAATGTGCTGTCATTAGCCACACAGGTGGACTTGACTGATGTGAGAAAGTCTGTATCTCTCTGCATACTTGGTTCTCCAAGGGGCAACCCACTGCTACTATTTTAACAAAATATAATCTGAGTATTGCAAATAACAGAAATTTGTTTTTCCAAGATCAATCCACACTTGACACTGTACCAAACAGAATAAACAACACAGTCCCCAGTTCAGGCCACATTTATTGGTTTGGACCTTGGTGACTCTGGTAAGGAAGCTGCTGTATTGTTTCATGAATAGAACCTCAGATTGAGACAATTCAATGGAAGCATTACTTTGGTGGTATTGGTCTTATCTTTGTTTTCAAATAATACCTGATTGCTGCCCCTTCCCAAAGAGACAAACCTACATCCTAGCAGAAAGCACCAAGACATTCCTTTACAAGAATCTAACCTGGCCATGAAGGAGACTGACAATGCAACCATTTCCCGAAAGCTTTCATCTCTTAGTATCATTACTTCAGAGTTAATTTCCAATATATGGGTTTTAGCAGGACATGCACAGCCAAACTACAGCAGCACACATGTGACTGAGCTCAGAAAGCTCACCCAAATCACCTGACTAAAGCCACTGCAACATCAAAGGAATGTCTAACTGATGGGTTAGGTGCTCAAAAGCCACAGTCTCCTGCAAAGCATGTGAGATAAAAATTCAGCTAGAATCCCTAGAGGAGGGGCCGAGGAGATGCCTCAAAGAGTGAAGGCACTTGACACCAATCCTGACATGATGGACAGAGCCTACATGATGGACAGAGAGAACTGACTCCTCCTCTGACCTCCATACATATGCAATGACACATGCATGTCCACACACATATATGCACATGGACAAACACTCTTAAATAATGTTGTTGTAGAATATTAGTTAAGATATGTTACATTTGCTTATGCTGCGGAATATTTGCTTGATGACGCAAAGATGTGTTGCATCCTTTTATGTTGCATTTGTTTAGCTGTATAAAGTTGTGTTACTTTGCCTATCTAAAACACCTGATTTATCTAGTAAAGAGCTGAATGGCCAATAGCTAGGCAGGATAGAGAAATAGGTGGGGCTGGCAGGCAGATAAAATAAAAAAGAGAAAAGAGAAAGAAGAAAGAGGAGAGAAGAGAAGGGAAGAGGGAGGAATGAGGAAAGGAGGAGAGGAGAATGCCAGGGGCCAGCCACACAGCCACACAGCCACACAGCCACACAGCCAGCCACAGAATAAGAAGGAAAGAAAGACTTATAGAATAAAGGCAGGTAAAAAGCCCATTGACAAAATGTAGAAGAAGAAAAACAGGATAATTTAAGTTAGCCAAGCTGGCTAGAAACAAGTCAAGCTAAGGCCAGGCATTCATATGTAAAAATAAGTCTCCATGTATTTATTTGGAAGCTGGGTGGCAGGCGCCCAATAAGAGTAAAAACATAAATAAATAAATAATAAACTATACAATGTGAAATACCCAGGTGAGGGAAAGATGGAATGTCCTCAGAAAAAGGATCCATTCAGGGAGCACAACTCCCTGAAGTTCAAGACAGTGCTTGAGAGGAACTGAAAGGCAGATCATGAGACCAAAACTAAGCACTGAATACCGAGAAACAACAATCAGGGTTTTCGGTCTCTGACACCAATGCCACTGGGGTGGATTAAGTTAAGAAAGACTTACAAATGAAAGGAAGGGGTGAGCAGAGAGAATAACACTCACCACCCACAACAGGAAGTGTGCCTGGTGACTTCCTCAGCTGAGCGCAACATTTCCCGCACTGTTTGTGGGCTCTGACTAGACTGGGTCTGAGCAAGGCGCATCCTTCAGCTGCAGGCCGGAGCTTTGCACTACAATTTTTGGGTCATTACCTTCATGTTTCCCTCTTCCACCACAATTGTGGAATTAGGAAAGTGCTCAAAGGAGGAGGCTTGCCAGAGTCAAACTTGAAAGCTTTGTTAATTTAGCCATTGGCTAGGCCTATGTTTTCATGTAAGAGCCAAGAATCATCCTGAACCAGACTAATCCCACCTTCTGAAGCCAAGAAATTTAGACTCACAACCACAGTGCAATTCTGGAAAACACAAATTCCCTTTCGCTCTTACACCTGTGGTGATTAATCTTTGCACCTTGTATGAACCATTGTGAATATGTGTGCACACACTCACGAACACACACGGATGCATGGTAGGTACTTACAGTGAGACTGAACATTCTACCCTGTATCCCTAACGGCGGCCTCGCTGATTCCTCTGTGTGGATTCCTCAACCATACCCGCCATCTTGGTGGTTGTGAGTCCTTCCACACACTCACCTCCCTCTGACCCTTCACCATCAGAGAAGGAGCCTGTGGCTTCTGGTTACAAGACCAGCTTGTACTATTCTTCCAAGGAAACCATCATTTGTGAAGCTTCTCCGCCCCACTGTTCCTTTCCACTGTAAAAGCCAACAAGATAAAGATATTTTTAAAAGAAAATTTTTTCTTTTCTTCCATGTTCACAGCTAAGAATCATAAATGATACTTAAGGACAAGGATATGTGTTCCCAACACCCATGTTCTTTCTCTAAATTCTAAAGTTAGCATGGGGACAC
Source organism: Phodopus roborovskii (assembly GCF_943737965.1). Classification (NCBI taxonomy): domain Eukaryota; kingdom Metazoa; phylum Chordata; class Mammalia; order Rodentia; family Cricetidae; genus Phodopus; species Phodopus roborovskii. Next base: position 46,723,077 of record NW_026126511.1, on the reverse strand, counting down.
AGAATTTTTTTTAAGCTGGGCTGAGTGTGGAACAATGTGTGCTTACAGCAACAACAGAATCAAAACAACTGAATGAATTTAGGACAGTTAGCTTTCCCCATGCATTTGGAGAAGAAACCAAAAAGCAAATAGATAAACATTGTCAACAATCTATTCAGCCCCACCTTAGGCCATCTTTATTGAACATCACTTTTTGACACCTAATTTTGGTACACAATTTAAAAAGCATAATACTATAATCAGCAAGAAATGTGATCTCGTAGCTATTACTGACCACTCAGACAAATTAAAGAAGCCTTTTTTTTTTTTTTTTTTTTTTTTTTTTTTTTATGTGAGAATCCTTGGGGATTATCTAAGCCAATGTTTTTCAAACATTGGGGACTCCTGGGATTCTAATTATATTCCCTAGCACCTTGGCATGGGGAAGGCAGGTAGGGTGTGAATAGGAATGGAATGTTGGAAGAAAGCAATAAAAATGCATGGATTCACAAGTAACTGTTTCTTGGGTGGGGAAAAAGATTGCTTTATTTTAAACAGTTTGAATACACCTGTGACAGAGTCTTCTAACTCCTCTTCTCATTTTTAGCCACCCCCATAAGTAAGAGAATCCCAGTCTCTCGATACAACCATGGACAGCTAAAAGAGCTCATGGACCAATTTCCCCCATTGTGATTAAGTTCCATTTGGTGCCATATCACTAGAAGTATTATGTGAGACTTCTGGGGTGGCTCCTTAAGAAGTGAGGCTGATCAGGAAACTGAAAATTAAAGTTACTTTCACTCCAGTTAGAATGGCTGTCATCAAGAAAACAAATGACAGAAAATGCTGGTAAGGAGAGAAAGGGAGATGTAAACTGTCATAGCTACTGTGAGAGTCAGTATGGATGTTTTTCAAAAAATAAAAATAAAATTCCACAGTCAAAGGTATACCATGATGGGATATGTCCTTCTGTATAAATGTTTCTCTTATTGGTTGAGGAATAAAACACTGTTTGGCCAATAGCCTGTAGAGGCAGGAAGATAGGCAGGGCTAGGAGGAGAGGTGGAGGATGCTGGGGAGAGAGGCAGAGAGGTGCCTCAAAGGCTCCATGTAGCCACCAAAGGAAGAGCAGGTCCATGCAGTCTCCAGCAAGCTGAGACCACATGGAAACACATACATTGATAGAAGTGGGTTAATAATTAAGACAGAGCTAGCCAATGAGAAGCCCTAGCCATCGGCCAACAATTTTATAAGTAATATAGCATCTGAGTATTTATTTGGGGCAAAGCCACCGTGGAACCCAGTGAGACAGAAACCTCCATCTCAATACTATTACTCTATGGGCATCTGATGAAAGGGCTTCATGGAGATACTTGCACACCCATGTTTGTTGCTGTTCTTTTCAGAATAGCGAAGAAATAGAAATAGCCACCAACAAATGAATGGTTATTAAAACGTGGTACACACATAATAATTTAGCCAGAAAGAAAGATAAAGTTGGGAAGTTTGAAACAAAATAAGTGGAAGTAAAAAGCATCTTATTGACTGAGGTGAGCCAGGCTCAGAAAGACAGATGCCACGCGCTCTTTGTTTGCATGCAGACCCAGCTTCCAAGTGTGTGTGTGTGTGTGTGTGTGTGTGTGTGTGTGTGAGAGAGAGAGAGAGAGAGAGAGTGTGAGAGAGAGAGGGGGGAGGGAGAGAGAGAGAGAGGGAGACAGGGAGAGGGAGAGAGAGAGAGAAGGAAAACAGAGGAAGGGAGGGAAAGAGGGATGAAGAAAGGGAGGGAGGGAGGGAGGGAAGGAGGGAGAGAGCATGGGCAGAGGGAAGGAAACCAGAAAGAGCGTGGGGGGGTGTTCAATGGAGAGAGCGGGCAGGGTAACAGTACACATGTGAGATGAAAGTGAAAAGGGAATGAGGCAGTGGGAGACAAGGAGAGAAGGGGAGGAGAGTAACCAAACAAAGCATGAGTGAACAGACCAGCAGTACACCTGTTATTTTTACACTAAAAACCAAAATTTATGACATAAATATTCTTTTAAAAAATTAAAAACAAGGTTATCTTTGGCCCACCTTTCCTTCCTGATTCCGACCTGGAATGGGCAGGTGGTGGCTGCAGGTCCAGCCTCCACTTGAATTCCTGTAGACCCTGAATACTGAAGCCATGTGTTGAGGACAAAGCAACTCAAATCAAGAAATGTGGTGACTACAAAGCCCCAACAAGGTGGGTCCTGGGCTGCCTCTCTTCAGGCCTGTTCTACAAGAGAAAAAATAAGATCTACCCTAAGCCTGTGTTTATTTCTGTCAGTTGGGGCCAAATGCAATAGCAAGCAATGAGGCACATTTATTTTATAAAGAATCAGGGCATTTAAAATGTTGGACATGTAACCATTATTCATTTAGGAACCCCAGATTGAAAATTTTCCAAGCTACCTGGGTGTCCTTAGTAAAGAATCTGGGATCATGCAGGAAAATGCGCAAATGGTAACTCGAAGTCCCTTTTACAGCAGGGGTAGAGAGCTCTTAGGTGCATCTGCAAGGTTAAATAAAGCATAGAAGTTAATTCCCAGAAGCAAGCATAACCCTGAAAATAAAAAGCACATAAGTTGAAATACAGTCGATAGTAAAATTTATACTGTTAAATCAGTATTGTTTTATTCTTGGGGGAAAAAAACCTTCAGTAGAAAAAATCGCAAGTTAGATCATAGTGGGGAAATCCAGAATGTTTTAGAGCTGAAAAGGAAAGGATCTAAATGATGCATTACTGTGGAGGGTTTGGTTTTGTTTTTACCAACTACATGAACTTGGTTTTCCAGTAAAGACTATGAAAGAGATAGACATAGACTGAGAATGGGAGATAGACTGAGGGGGGAGAGAGAGAGAGAGAGAGAGAGAGAGAGAGAGAGAGAGAGAGGGAGAGAGAGAGAGAGATGGGGATGGAGACAAATGCAGAGTGAACATGAAAGACAGAGAGATAGAACTTCAGAGAGAGGCAGACAGGAGAGAGAAGGATAAAGATAAAAATAAGGGAGCCTAATTTGTCTACTTGGCTGTCTATTGTGAGCCATCGCTTGCACATGATTCCAGCTTGCTACTACCCTTTCATTTGCGAAGTTCGTAAAAATCCTGAGTAAAATAGGTGAGGAATAAAACCAACAGCCCTCCTTAATGAACAGAAAGAAAATTAGTCAGTTCAACCCTTCCAGCTCTTCTCCACGGCTGGGTGTAGCTGAGCTGGCACAGTGCCAGCCCAGTGAGACGCTGGTGAAGAGTAAGGGCATTCTTCCTGTCATTTTTTTTCACTCCCTTCTTTCGGGGGCTTGGGATATATCTTCAGTCATGTGCTTCTCTTAAATGAAAGTCCTTGCTTTTCTGCTCTGAGGCCCTGAGGATTTAGCATTTCTAATTGCCACGTCATTCTGGGCGGAGACATAGCAGGGGTAACTTTTTCCCTGCTCGTATTTATTTCTTTTAACTCACTATTCCTTTTAGCTTCCATTCTGTCCTGAGGTCACCTTCTGGTTGGGCAGGAGAGAAGCTCAATATCCCTTAGTGCAAAGGACTAATGACATAACCCGGGGCTAGTCAGAGATGAAGCTTTCCCAGAAAGGCCATTGACTAGTAACTAGTAACTAGGTGAGTCTCCAGGCCTCCTTTCAAAGCTCTTTCATGTTCCTAGTGCATAGACACTACCATTACAGAGAACCCAGTTCAAGACAGGCTCTGTTCTACTTCCTTCTCTTCCCACGTTCCCAGCTGGGGTTGTTCAGGGAATGTGAGGCATTTAAGGGCAGCATTGGCTCTGGAAACTGCTGGGGGCTTCTCAGTGTCAAAAACGCTTGCAGATTTCTGCATAAAATAAGAGGCTGGACTGAAGAAAGGACCAACACTTAGGAGACATTATAGGAACCCCCTCCATCCAACACACACACAGAGTGAGAGAGACAGAGAGAAGCAGAGAGAGACGGAGAGAGACAGAGGGAGACAGGGGGAGAGAGAGCACACATGGGAAGGCTCCTAGCTGTCTCCCAAAACTATAGGCACAGGACAATGGAAAACTTATGTCTCCACATCTGTTCACAAGGGGCTGCAGAGTCAAGATCTCACAGACATCTGCTAAAGTTAGGTACCAAGGTTGAGACACCGCTTGTCATTCTTCCTAGCTTTCTTCTGCACCTTCCTTCCTCCTTGCATTCTTTTTTTTTCTTCCTCTTCCTCTTATTTTCTGTCCCTCTCTCCCTCCTTCCCTTCCTTACTTCTCTGGTCTCTTCCTCTCCTTTCTCTCATCCTCTTTCCTTCTCTGACTCATCCCCTACCTTCTTCTCTTCCTTTACTTGCAGACAGTTATCAAGTGTGTGTCAGGCATGCTTCTTGGCATTGGAGGTAGGAGGGTCCAGAAGACAGCCCATCCTCTGCCTCCCAGGAGCTTGCAATCTTCTTGCAGAATTGCCATACAGGCCACAGCATAGGCAGATAAGGAGGACCAAAGAAGAGAATGTGTTTAAATTTTCATAGCTGGGGAAACACTGGATCATAATGGAACAGAAAGTGTTAGAGAAGTCAAGGAGACAGAAGTGTTACCCAGAGTAAAATGATACATGTCAATATAAGAGAAGGCCAGAGTGAGGAGATGGCACAAAGATGAGTCTATTAGGCTTTAGAGCAAAAGGCCCTGTACTCCTTGAAGAGCCCAGAAAATAGCTGGACTCAGCACAAAAGGGGAATGGAAATTTACGTCACAGGTGTAAGGCGTGAGAGTCTCCCTTGGCCAAGAACCATGGATACACAGCTGATATTTATGACTCTACTCAGAACCTAGCTGCGACCCGGAAGGACAAGGTGTTCCTGTGAACAACTACACTTCAGTTTCTACTCTCTGGTGGTGAGGTATCTAAGTAAAAGTCAAGGCTACCACAGTTTTCTACTCTGTCTATTAAATTTATAGGCTCAGATTTATACTACTATAGCCCCAAACTTCTCCCATCAAAAATGAGAAATTAATTCTTAAAAATCTTCCCTCTGCAGTTACTCATTTCCTTCTCCCATTGTAGACAAATTCCTCAGACATTTTCTATGCTTATCTTGCTATTTCAGTTTCTTCCCATTCATAACTCATCCCACTCGGGCCCAGCTCCCCCATCTCCCCCTACTGTGCTTCTAAATACAGTGGGTGTTTGGGGTGTTTTCTGTCTTTCTTTGACCTGTAAACACCTTGACATGGTGCTGTCTCCCTTTCCAAACACCTTCTTTCTTCATGTTGTGATCTTAATGTGCCTTTCAGAGTTCATGTGCTGGCAACTTACTCTGCAATGGAACAATTTAAAAAAATGAGAGGGGACCACTGAGAGATGGCAAATGTCACTGTTGTGAGACAGGTTAGATATTGATGAAGCGGGCTCCCCAGAAAAGGATGGGTACAACACCCTTCTCCCTGGTGGGCCCCCAGTACCTGTCCTTTTACCTGCCTGCTATGGGGTGACACAGCAGCTAGACTCTCACCAGATGCAGTTCCTCAGTCTATGGAACTATGAGTTAAATAAATATCTGTTTATAAATTACCCAACTACAGCAGCATCTTGGCTTGCCAGTGAACTTGGAATGGGGACCATATCCTTTGGGCATGGTTTAAGGTGCAGGCATGCAACCCATTATAAAGTAGAGGAGGGGCTGGCTGGTGCTCTCTTGGGTTGCATCTTTTGGAGCAGGAAGACCACAGAGGTTATTTGCTCTTATCTGTGTAAGTGCTTCACTATTAAACACCTATTTATCATTTATCATGGGCCTGGTGGACTCATTTAAACCCCACCTTCACCCAACTAAGGGCATAATGCTTACAATAGTGAAAAGGGAACTAAGCCATCCACTCCCTTGGTATTGCCCCCTCCTGACCTTCCCTGTGGTTCAGCCTTCACAGTTGCTTTTATAGATTCAACTTTTACTTGCCCATTAAATGCCAGTGCTCTTCAGAACTCAGTTCTTAACACTCTTCTCTAGCCTTCCTCCCTGCATGTTTTCATCCATGATGGTGGCCTCATGGCACCCATGAACCATGGCTCCCAGCTCCACACTCCAGAAGTTCTTACTCTGGACTTTCATGAACATCCCCCTTGGATGTTAAAGGATACCTCAAACATGTTCAAGGCCAAAGTTTTAGTGTTCTGTCTGTCCTAAACTGCTCCCTATTTGAATAAAGGGCTATACTTGCTAATTTTTTGTCAACTGGACACAATTTAAAGAAATCTTGTAAGAGAAAGCTCAAATGAGATGCGTCCACTACACTGGCCTATAGGCAAGCCTATGAGGCATTTTCTTGATGAATGATTGATGTGGGTGAGCGTAGCTAACAGGGGGTGGTGCCACCTGTGGGTAGGTTTCTTGATTGGTACAAGAAAGCAGGCTGCACAAACCATGGGGAGCAACGCAGGAAGCAACATTCCTCCTGGGCCTTTGTATCACTTCCTGTCTCCAGGTTCCTGCAGAGCTCCTGTCCTGATTCCCTGGATGATGGACCACACACTGTTTTGGTCATAATGTTTTATCACAGCAATAGAAATTCTAAGTAAGACAAGCATATACTTCTCCCTCATGCCATACTCCTCACATGGCTTTGGGTTTAACTGCTCTCTCCTTCCCTCCCTTCCTTCCTCCTCCATCCCTTCCTTTCTCCCTCCCTCTTTCTGAGAAAAAGTTTCATGTAGCCAATCTGTCCTCAGATTTACTATATAGTCAAAGATTACAGGCATGCATCACTATACTGCTTTTATGAAGTTCTGGAACCCAGCCCAGAGTTCATATACAGAGGCAAGCATTCAATCAAGTGAGGTATATTCCCAGCCTACACTGGACTTCTCTCATTCATCAGCTGAACTCTGCTCTCCTTCTCCAAAAGGGATAATTCTCTCTTAGGGTGCACCTTGCTGCCTTTTCCCAAGCTGAGTTAACTTCTTGAACATTACTTTACAGATTTTCCTGGCACTATTAGGCTTCTCTGATCTTGTTGTCACAAAACCATTCCTAGCTGCTTTGTATAATTGTTGTGCATTCCTCAATCCACATTGATACCTTTGGACTTCAAGACTGCATGAAGGGATGCTTAGGAGATGGCTCATGGAGTAAAGTAATTGCTGCACAAGTACAAAGACAGAGTTCAGATCCTCAGCACCCACAGTGGGAGGTTATAGAGGTTGAAGGGTAGTCTCAGCTCAAGAGAGGCAGAGACAGGAGATCCCTGGAGCAAATGGCTGGAGAGACTGGGTCTGTGAGGAGCTCTGGGTTCAAGTGAGAGACCAAGCCTGACCTATAAGGCAGAGGACAATTGGGGAAGATGCTGGATATCAACTACTGTCTTCCACATATACACACATGTGTATGCATGTGCACCAACACATTTAGTCATGTACAACACACACACACACACACACACACACACACACACAAGCAGAAAGGCTTTTTAACTCCATTTTACCCCATGGTCAACTCTTTTTTGGGAAATAAATAAATGATAGTCAACAAAATGAAAGTCGCTTACCCACACTGAGTTGAACAACTTTCCTTTTTATTTATAGTGTTTTCACAGACTGCCTTTTTTTATATTTATGAAACCTAATGTATCCATCTTTCTGACTTTATGACCATTTTTAGAATGACCTTTGTCACCCCAAGATTACATAAATATTCACCCAAACTTCCCCAGTACTTTTATGGTTTCCCTCACAAGATTTAATTCTTAAATCCATCTGGAATGTATTTCTGAAAAAAGTGAAATGGTGCCAGCTATCTTGCTTCAGAGCCAATCTTTCCTAAGTTGAAAACTCCAGCTATATCCAGTCATGTGATGTCATTAAAGTTAATAAGATTTGGGATCAGATTCTGAGTTCAGCTCCACTCACTGTTCACGGTTTAGAAAATCATTCAACTTTCTGAGAATTGTCCAAAAAATTTACGAGAAGAGGACTCAAGAAATAGAGTACCCAAGACAGTCCTCATGAAGAAGGCCCTTGAATAAAGAGGCAGGATGACAGAAGGTCAGCCTGATGCCTAAGAGCACAGGTCCAGGCCAGAAGAGTGGATCAGCCATCACTTGCTTCTCTGTAAAATCAGATCAAAGTGGTCTCTTTCTCTGTATGATATATCATAAAAGTTAAATAAATTACTACCTACAGAGCGCAGGACCCATGAGGAGGGAATAAACAACAAATTCTCAAAGAAAGGGATGTCATTTTTTAGTGAGCATGATGAAGACTATTTCCCACTCACACAATTCTGAGAAAGCTCATCCCCAGCATGTAGTTGCAAGTTCATTGACAGGTACCATGAAAGGGGGGAGGTGGCGGGGGAGAAGACCAGATGACTGATGATATTATCTCAGGGCCTTTGCTAGTTCTAATGTGTTTGGGCTCTTGGAAATGTATTTCCTGTGGTCTATTCTTAACCCATGAAGAGTCGTCACTAATATTCTCCACTGTTATGGAAGTTATTTTATTAAGTCTGGTGATTGACCCAGCATGTGTAGCTGCCCCTCTGATTTATCTACAAATGACAGTTTCCTTAGAGGAAGATTATAAGGTAGTCTTCTTAACTGGAAGTCGTAGGCTCCTTTTCTGATGGTGGAGGGTCAGAGGGAGGCGAGTGTGTGGAAGGACTCATAATTACCAAGATGGCAAGTATGTTTGAGGAATCCGTGTGTGTGTGTGTGTGTGTGTGTGTGTGCACATGCATGTGGAAGCCAGAGGACAACAACCTCAGCTGCACATTGTGTTGGGATGTGTTTTTGAGACAGGGTCTCTCATTGAGCTCACTCACCATGTAGCTAGTCTGACTAGTCAATGAGCCCAGGAATCTGCCTGTCTTTACCTTCTCTGTGCTGATATTATAATTACTAGTCACCGTGCCTTTATTTTATTTTATGTTGTACTTTTTTTTTTTTTTTTTTTGGTTTCGTTTCTTTCTTTGCATGGATGGATGATGGAACACTGATGATCTTAGTCTCCATGCTTGCAAGGCCTTCACTTCACTGGCTGAACTATCACTCCAGTGATAAAATTTACTTTAAGAAAATTCAATGGGCAAACTTTTAATGATATAACATGAACATTTTTGAGAACAAATAATACTGTGTCACATAGTGTAATCTATAACTAAGTGGGAGGAAAGAAAAACTACCTTATGAGCCAATCTTGATGGACCTTTTCACTTTCAACTTCATCCTTTAAATACACAAGAATATGTGTTTTAGCTCAACATTGTCTCACTGAATAATGAACACTAACCCTCATTTTCCCCTCTTCCTTCCCTGCTATGTCCCTATGTCACAGGCTCTGACATGGCTTAGTCACTCCACCCACCAGGAACAAGCAGGGCCAAGCCAATAAGCAGTGTCCAGAAACTGAACCAGTGGAGGATGGAATATGCATGTTTTTGTTGGTGACACAGAGGCCCTTGTGGCTTGTGCCAAGTGGAACACTCGATTTCCTAGATTATTTCATCCTCTGTCACATAACTAGAGCATGCTCATTGTTCAGCTAAGAATGAAATAAACCTGCTTTCTTGTTTCATTTTGCTGGGAAGGAAAATGTTTTGATTGTCTGACATAGTCACTGTTATTGCAGGAGCATTGTCAGCTATCAAGAGAATTCAAATGCCAGCTTGATATCAGTGATCATAAATATGGGTTAGCCATTTAAGTCTATTAAACCATAAGACAAATATGCCATTTTTTCCAAGAGCAGTTATTGGGTACGTGAAAATGTATGTTATGTTTCATTCTGGGGAGGTCTCAGAACCCTGCCCTCACCCCCACCAATAGGTTAAGTGAAAGAGATTGAAGATGGGAGTGGGGGACAATATACGCAGTCAGTCTTTCAGATTGCTGGGTTTCCAAGCCATATTTTTGTTACTAACCTGTATTTTTCTTGCTATGAGTTCCTAAGTAATAGGGTATAATGAGAGTTTGTATAGAATTCAGATTTATTAAGTATATAACTTGTTCATGTACATTAGAATCAGTTCATGTGTTTGTTTATTTGAGTGTATTGTCTGAGCATGCTCATGTATGGAGGTGAAGAGTGTTGAACCACATTTCCACCTTGTTGGAGGTAAGGTCTTCAGGCTCAGTACACCAGCCTGGCTGTTCAGGGAACTTTGGGGGATTTTCCTGTCTCTACCTCCCTGTCAGAGTGCTAGGATTACATACTGGCTACCATGCTGGCTTTTATATGGTTTCTAGGGATCTAAACTCAAGCCAGCTTCTATGGCAAGTGTTTTACTCAATGATCCATCTCCCCAGCCCAAAGGAGTTATAAAGCCTCCTGGCTCTGTTTTCTGGCTGTCTACATTCAGTTATTGGTCTGCGTTCATCTTATTTATTAGTGGTCAACAATGCAAATGTTTCCATCTCCCACAGTCTTGACTACCTCAGCCAGGCCTTGGGTCTTTCTGTTCTTACTTCTAGGTTCTAGCCTACACTACCTCTTCAGTGAGATTTCTTACCGTGAGTTCAAAGCAAGATAAAAATGTGCCCCTTTGCATTTTGGGTCAAGCCACTCTCCAATGCAAGGTTGTCAATATCAAAGCCATAAGTACCTGGGAGGGCCAGAAGCAGTTATGTAAGGAATAAGTCAGTAAAGAGCTTGTCATGCAAACACGAAGACTAAAATCAGATCCCTACACTAACATAGTCTCAGCACTGCAGAGGCAGAGGCAGGGGATTCCTGGGGCTTGCTGGTCAGCTAGTCTAGATGAATCCATGAGCTCCAGATTCAGTGAAAGACCCTGCTAGAAAACATAAGTAGAGATGGCATTATCATCGTCATCATCATTATTATTATTGAACACACCAGATTAAAGAAGCCTTCACACACAAGCACACATGCATCCTTACACACATCATGCACCTAGATACATATCATAGACATACTTTTACATATGCACACATGTACATGTATAGCACTTCCAACACTTTGGTTCCCAGATCTCATGCTGTGTTTCTTCCCCACATTCTAGAAGCCTGAGCAGGAAAGTGGGGATGGACTGGGACTCCAACTCTGGTGACATTTACATGATCCACGGTTGTCAGGTTCCAGGCCAGGCGGTAGGATATTCATGCCGAAGGTAGGGACAGTGGAGCCACATCCTCTTTCTCTGGCAAGGGCGAGAGCACTGCTCTAATCCCATCTGTCTTCAGCTGGCTTCTTGGCATCCACTACCTGAAACAGCAAAATGTCAAATGTTGCTCTGCTTCGGCTTCGCCTTGAGACTGAGGGGAGACTTGACTGCTGTGCCAGGAGTCGCCCGCCCACGAGAGGGAAGCAAGAACAAAAGCATTTACTAATTTTTTTCCACTAAAAAAATTAAAATTAAAAAGCCCGAGACATCTTTTCTTCCGCATTGTTCTCTTTTTTGAGGGTTTTAAGTTATTGACTTTTCTAAAAAAACAAAGTTCTCAGATGGGATTTTCATGATTTCTTTAGAAAATGAGTCATGCTCTTCCACAAGAACAGACACTCGCTGCATAGTGTGACATGTCAGACTTCGATGGCTCGGCTGATGTCATCAGATACTGTCAACTAACCGGATAAGGATTGGTGTGTGCTCTTAGAAGGTTCAGAATGTATGCCATGAGGCCACTTGACCTATCTAACTGACAATAGACAAGATTCACTGTTTTTATTACTTTCTTATTTAATTGGGGACTCTGTTCATTTTCTTGGAAGTGGGGCCGATTTACATTGACAGTTATATTAGTGTGCCATGCCAAGCCTCTAACAAATTGCTATACACTCAGTGGCTTAAAACAACAGAAACTCATTTTCCTTCTGTTATGGAAGCCAGAACCCCAAGGTCAGGATGTTGGTGAGGCGCTGTACCTCTCAGGGGCTCCGAGGAAGATTTCTTCCCTGCCTTTGCCAGCTTGTGGCAGCTCCAGGTACTCCTCAGTTTACAGCTATTTAATCCTAACCTCCTCATGTTCCCATGACTCCCCCCTCTGCAGGTTCTCCCCTCACTTTGCTTTATAAGGTCACTGTCATTGGATTTAAGGGTGATCTCATCTCAAGATCCTTAATTCTATCTGTGAACACTTTTTCCAAACAAGGTCATATTTGCAGGTTCTGGTGACATATCTTTCAGACGGCTACTACCATTCCACCAAATACCAGCAGGTAAGGAGGCAATGTGGAAACCTGAACTGGCTGCTCTTGTATTTCTGATGCATGTTGATGACGTACAGCACCTTGAAGACTACTGCCTATTTTGAGCATATCCAGTTAGTTCTGCCCCAAATCTAGCCATTGCTGAACAACAAACATTGTGTTGAAAGGAGTTTCTACAATAGCATACCAGTCAGCATTCTGACACTATAAAGAAATGCCTGACACAAACTTCTTATGAAATCAGGAGATTTGGGGTCCATGGTGGAAGTTCAAGTCCATGATATGTGATATCACTGATGTTGGGCTCTGTTGAAAGCGGTAACCTGTAACAGGAGCAAGTGAGAGCAGATAGGGTGCTACCATGTCTCCTAGGTGGCAGAGCCTCCATGGCCTAAAGACCTTCCTTTAGCACCCATTTCCTGAAGATACTACCATCTCCCAACAGCACTTATCCTGGGGACTGAGCACCTAGCACAGACCTTTGGGAGACATTGATCACACACACTCTATTAGGGATCATTCTGTACACTCCCCTATCATCAAGTGATCATTAAATATTGCCTGAGGACAAACCTTTTGAGATGGTAACTGCTTCATGACACTCACCAGCCAAAATTGTCATCTTCTTTGAACCCAACTACCCACATTTTCCACACATGTTCTGTTGCATCCATTCAAGGGATGGCTGGCTGACCTCATACATTCATGACCTCCACTAAGAAACCGACACTAAACACTCATGAGCATCCTTTCTCACTTTACAACACTGAAGCACTACAGTCTCCTGCCTCCCGCTCCATACTGAAGCATCCTCCTTCTCGACCCTACATGGCAGTCCAGCAGCGCACCTCACTCATCAGGCCCAATCTCATCATTGATGAGCATCAGACAGTGTACCCATTGCCTCTGCATCCCCTCTTATTACAGGTGTGTGGGCCCCTTCCCTATCAAGCACCTCTCCTTTGAAGCAACTTCTCATCATCCCTTCTGGGAGACTTCACCTACAGAGAACCCACTTCTTCAGCTCAGCCCTTTTTCCAGACACCACCCCTGCTGGTTTCCAAACAACTCCAGGATGTTATGGGGAAAATCTCTCTTGGCCTCAGGTTCCCTTTGTGTGGTGCTCCCCCCCCCCCCCATCTGCTTTTTTTGGCATTTCTTCACTTCCCTCGGATTTTATTGACTGGTTCTTTGTAGACACCACCCCCATATGTGTCTCAAGCCCCCTCTGTGCTGTGGGTTACACGGTCTACCTCTTTGTCTTCATCATCGCCGATTTTCATTTGTAGAGCTCCTCTGACCTCTGGAGAATTTATCACATTCATTAGTTCATTTTCTATATTCTACCTGTGACATTAAAAAAAAATCTATACTCAATTTATGTCAAGATAAAATCCTGCGGACAATGTACTTATCTCCTTTTCCCACTAAGGGAAATTATTTTTTGGAAAAAAAGGAAATTTGAAGAATTATAAATTATGTCTATATCTACTTCATTGATAGTATTTAAATATTCTCCTGTTGGTATGAAATCTACCAGGCAAATGAGTCTTAACCACTGGTAGGACATTTGTTTTCTGCTATTGTGACCAAATCATAGTTTTCTTGTACAAATTAGATTGTTAGAATGTTTCTTTAGGGAAAAAAACACTCCAGTATTTTTAGGCATGTAAAATTGTAGAGTCCTTTATATTTTTTTTAATTTGTTTTTTTGTTTGTTTGTTTGTATTACTGTGTGTGTGTGTTTGTGTGTGTGTGTGTGTGTGTGTGCACATGCATGTGGCAGTCCGGAAACAGCTCAAATGAGTCAGTTCTTTCCTTCCAGCATGTAAGTTCTGGGGATTGAACTTAGGACATCAGGCTTGAGGGTAAGTACCTTTACCAACTGAGCCATCTGTCAGCCCAATTTATTTAGTTTTCAATTAGTATACAAAGTTTCCTTATGACATACTTAGTTTTTATTTCATTAATACTGTACTTCTCTCCATCTCTCTGACCTCCATCCACACTGTACCCTAACACCCTCAGTTTCCCAGTATGCCTCCTCTTCCCACTCTCAAAACATATTGGTCCTATTACCTTCTCACCCTCCTCCCTCAAAACTCTTTTTCTTCCCATCTCATGGTTTCCTTTCTTATGTCCTGGCCTACACACAGATGTACATATATGAGTGGAATCCACGATCTGTCTATGAGAGAAGGCATTTGCCTTTCTTTAGTATATTTATATCACACACACATACACAGGCACACACACACACACACACACACACACACACACACAGAGTGGGGGTTTGAAAGAAAATGGCCCCCAAAGTGAGTGATGCTATTAGGAGGTGTGGCCTTGTTGGAGGAAGTATGTCACTGTGGGAGCGGGCTTTGAGGTCTCATATATGTTCAAGCCACACTCAGAGTCTCAGACTACTTCCTGTTCCCTACATGATAAAGATATAGCTACTTCTTCGGCACCATGTCTGCTTGCACGCCACTGTGACCCACTATGATGATAATGGATTGAACCTCTCAAACTATAAGTCACCAAGTTAAAAGTTTTAGTTTATAAGAGTTGCTGTGGTCACAGTGTCTCTTCACAGCAATAGAAACCCCAACTAAGACATACACACACACACACACACACACACACACACACACACTATTTCACTGTGAACATGGACCACATTTTCAGTATCCACTTACCTGTTGATGATTCCTTTATAGTTCAGCAATATTTCATGTCTATTATCTCATTTGATGCTTGCCATGCCCTGTACAGGCTAGTTCACCTCTTTTCACACAGAGGAAAGAAAAAATTCAAGCAGACCATGCGATGCCTCCAATGCCCCACAGCTACGTTCCTCTTGAACTTAAGACTGCTCCCCCAGTGTCCCAGCCTGGGGTGAATATGAGTATCACTTGGGCACCTTGGGAAAGTCTAGATGCCAAGGCTGAACTCTACAACAGTTAAAAAAGAATCTCGGGACACAAGGCCAAGGCTTCAGTACTGAGAGAAGCCAAGCCCAGGAAGGTGAAGACTGATCTCCCATACAGAGGAAGTCTCAAAATGCTGGTGTCATGGAAAGGCAGCAGACAAGTGGGAGTATTGGGGGTGACAGGTGTGGTTCAAGAGGGACTTAATGCCCTGCAGTAAAAATAGATTTTTACACTATTTTTGTTTTCATTTTATACATGTGAGTGTTTGCTTTCCTGTGTGTGTATCACTATATACATGCCTAGAAAGGCCAGAAAAGGCTGTTGATTTCCTCTGGAGTTAACAGATGCTTGTGAACCAGGTGGGTGCTGAAAAGCAAATGTTGGTCCTCTGCAAGAGCAGCCAGTGCTCTTAAGAGCTGAGCCATTGCTCCAGCCCTGAAGAAATAGATTTTAGCTTCAACACAAAAATAAGTAAGTTGTGAGCAGTGGTGGCACATACGCTTAATTCCATCACTTGGGAGACAGAGGTAGATGGACCTCGATGAGTTCAAGGCCAGCCTCATCTGCAAAGCAAGTTCTAGGACAGCCAAAGCTGTTACACAGAGAACCCATCTCTCTGTCTTCAAACAAACAAACAAACAAACAAACAAAAATGACTAAGCTGATGTATTGTGGGATATTTGTACATTATGTGAAGATGTATCGCTGTGATTGGTGTAATAAAAAGCTGAATGGTCAATTTCTAGGCAGGAGGTATAGGCAGGACTTCTAGTCAGAGAGAGAGAGAGAGAGACTGGGAAGAATCTAGGTGTGGAGGAGATGTGAAACAAGTCAGATATACAGAAATGGAAAAGAGGTTGAAAAGAAATCATGTGGTAATGCAGATTAATAGAAGCAGATTAATTTAAATTAGGGGCAAGCCTAAGCTAAGGCTGAGTTTTTATAATTAATAAGAAGTCTCCATGTTTTTATTTATGGATGGTAGTCCCAACAAAAAAGTACTATTATATTGATGAGGTAATTTATGTCAATGAGCTGAACTGAATTTTTGTTGTTGTTTCTTTCTGAGACAGGGTTTCCTTGTATAACCCCCTAGCTTTTCTGGAATTTGCTCTGCAGACCAGGATGGCCTTAAACTCAGAGATCCATCTACCTCTGCCTTCCAAGTGCTGGGATTAAGGGTGTGTGCTACCATACTCAGTAATTTTCAGGAGGCCTCCCATCCAAGAACTAACCAGGCCTGACCCTGCTTAGCTTCTGGGATCAGACAAGATCAGGCACACTAAGGGTGGTATGACCCATGAATTGAATCTTTTAACACACACAAATCAAAACATTACATACACTGTGTCCAATGAATAGACATGATTAGGAATTGGCAATTAAAAAGAAGGACTTTAAAAGAAGTAAAGGAAGGGAAAGAAAGGAGGGACAAGAGGAGAGGAGAAGGGGGGACTAAAAAAAATAAAAAACTAGATAACTTCATTGTGCAGCTGAATACCAGCAAGTAGGCTCTCCTCTCTGGAGCACGGCAGGCTTTGAGAATCTGCCCGCGCCCCTCCCCTCCATCTTTAAAAGGGTCTGCACTGACATTTACAGGGGAAGGTGAGCATCCTGGATGAGATTTCTTACAAATACAGATGTCAGCCTCTTAAGGTGGGTATTCTCATTCCAACTGATCTTCGAATACGAGAAGATAATCATCTCACCCTACAAAAAATATAAACACAGCGCCAAGGGTACAGCTCCTCTGTTTTGTTCTGTCAGTTTGCTTGCTGTTTCTCATGTAGCTGGGGATGGCTGGATGGGTTTGAGGACCTCTTGGAACTGGCAACTTAGGAAAGTTTCTTCCACGTGGAAGACCAGAGAACTGTAGGCTGGAAAATGAGTTTTATGTTTTTCTGCTTGGCTCCTGATTGTGAATGGTGAATGAGAAGGAGACAGTCATCCAGCTTTGCTTTCTGAGCAGGTGCTGGGGAAAAGCTATGCTGGTAAAAGGTAAGCCAGAAGCCCATAGCATGTGTTCAGTGATTAAGAGAGCATTATCCTGCAATGTTGGGCTTCAAATGACGAGTAAATGGAATATCTCTAGTCAATTATATTCTAGGACTGATGGCAATATTGCTGCAGACTACTAAGGGTAAATTTTAAAAATGATACTTACTACGACATGGTTGAGAGCAGAAAGTCTACAGTGTTGCCATATAGTCTGCCCTGTGCCTCAGTTTCCCATGTGTGAAAATGGCATATGTTTCTTAAATTCACACAAAGCTGGAGGCTATTCCGAATTCTCTCAGTACATGAAGAATGAAAAAAATAGAATTTTTGTTATTACTGACCTCATTCCCATTGTTGTGTTTTAGTGAGATACATTTAATTATAATTGCATAGATGACTGACTGTGAGAGCCATCTGTGGCTAAGGATTGAGTTGAAAAAGCAGACAGCTTTTTTCTAGAAGGTGTCATGAATCCCTGGCTTAGTGATGTGACTTCCTGCTATGATTTGCAGGAAGTCTGAATTCTTCCTCAGAATTTCTCAGATGCCCAGTCTATGTGTCTGGCTCTCTCTGATTCCCACCATGCTCTGCTTTGCTTGGGCTGTTTCCTGCCCCTGTTGCTCCATCTATTCCTTCATAGCAATACCCAGACATGCCTTTGGTCATGCTTCTTTCTCAGTGGGGACACCTCTTTCCTTCTCCCCTGAAAAAGTACAATCATTTTAAAGTGCAATCATTTGAAGTTCATGAAGCCTCCTCCATCTTCTCTGGACCACTGTGATCTTACCATTGTGAGGTCCTCTCTACTTACCTCGTGCTCCCGGCCTTTGTCCAGCTTTCTGACCCATGAAAGAGCCTTGCTCAGATGCACCACCATGAGTGTGCAGAGATGCCAACAGTGAGTCTCCAAACCCACAGTCTGTAAAGTGACTTGGTGTTGCTGTGTAAGGGCAGATTTCATCAGAACTAAAGAGTTATGAGTGGCAATTTTGTGAATTCACTTGTCAGAACCACGGGTGCCCAGACATTTGGTCAAATGGTATTCTGAGTGTGTGTGAGTATGTGTCTGGGTGGAGTTAGCAATTTAATCAGTGGGCTGGGTAAACAGGTTGATCTCCTCAAAGTTCATGGGCCCTATCCCATCTGTTGAAGACTGAAATTAAAGATGAAGTTGGGGCCTCGGGGGTGAAATACTTGCGATAATAGTATGAAGACAGGAGTTCAGAGCCCCAGCAACCACACAAAAGCCAAGCACAGTCCTGCATCCTAACACTGAGAGGAAAGAGACAGCTAGATCCCAGGGACTGCTGCCTAGCCAGTCTAAGCAAAACATCAAGGTTCCAGTTCACTGAAAGACCCTGTCTCAGTAAACTGTAGTGGAGAGAGACCAAGGAAGATACCTAAAAGCAACCTCTTATCTCTACACATGCATGTTCATCACACCATATTCCCAACACGTGCACAACATACCTCTCTCTCTCTCTCTCTCTCTCTCTCTCTCTCTCTCACACACACACACACACACACACACACACACAAGAACCAAGGCTCCTACTACCTACCTGTCTTGGGGATACTGATTTTTCTCTTGCCTTTGGACCCAAGATTGAACTTATATGATCGAATCCCTTGGTTTGAACTCATACAAGTAACACTGAGCAGCACTCGGTCTCCAGCTTACCTCTGGAAGATCTTAAGACTAAAGGAGCCAATTCCTTACCACCAGTCATGCCCATTCAGTCCCTCATTGCTGTCTGCATCCATGGCTTTAAACAACCACAGGTTAAAGATGTCCAGGGATAGGCCTGCACCTGTACCAAACAATTCCTGAATTCTTTTGTTGTCATCATTTCCCTAAATAGTATAGCTCTTTTGTTTATTGAATTAATATTTGTTTATTCCCCAAACCATAATGGCTACTTCTGTTATATAGTATTTGCACTGCAATAGTAATCTAGTGATGACTTCAGGTAGGCAGAAAGATGTGCATAGGAGACATATTATTAAGGTACCATTAGATACAAGAGATGAGCACCTGTAGATTTGTTTATATCTTTAGGGGAATCTTTGAATCAATTCCCTGTGGGCACCTGGAGGTGATCATACACAAAAAACACATTTCCAACTTATTGGTGCTGTTTTCCTGGAAAATCCAGTTTCACGTAGCCCTACAGGGGCTTCAGATATTGCCCCGAGGTGGAAGGAGTCTCCTAAGCAGCTTTGCAAATGCCTGAGATATGCTGGGGGGGTGGTCAGCTGGCCTTTCTGTGCCCCTGCTCAGTCATCAGAAACGTATAACTTAGATTTACTGCCCCTTGAAGACTAATCTGTATTTAAGATTCTGTGACTGATTTTCTCATTACTCACTAGATAGACTTTTGCCTGTCGATTTAACACCATGTCAGCATCATTAAATTCAGTAAAACCCACAGGTTAGCCCGTGCTCTGCTTCCCTTTCTTCTCACAAGCCCATCCCTGAATTCTAGGATCTGTCAATGTTTCCTTGAAGGACAGTCCACTTAGGACTGTAGCAAGCAGACCAGGCAACTTCAACCCAGCCCATTATGAGTCTGTTGGGTACCGTGTCCTGTGTGTGTGAGGAGCCAGTGGCACTCACCCTGGATTGGAAGTGGCCTTGGACAGATGGGGCCGCCTTCTCCTGCTGGCCCAGCAAACTGTCAAGCCTGTCACAGTGCCATGAGGCAGGGAGTATCACAGCCACCAACCTATGTAACCCTTAGTTATGACTATCTCGCGTCCAGACAGATCTGGTCTCTCAAGGCCACAGCCTAAGGACTGAGCCTGTCTGTGTTTGCACCCTGACACCCTGGACTCACACCACCAGGGCTGCCTCAACATAGAGGATAAAGAGAATTTTTCTTCAAAAAATATGTTTTTATTATTTTAAATTGTGTATGTGCATACAGGTACCCACAGAGGCCATGGGATCCCTTTGGAGCTAGAATTATAGGTGGTTGTGAGCTGTCCAACATGGGTGCTATAAGCAGATCCTAGGTCCTCTGCAAGAGCAGTAGGAACACTTAGCTACTGAGTCATCGCTCCAGTTCCAGAAAGAAATGTTCAATTCCAGCTGAATATTAAAGTCACCTCAGGACCTTTTTAAAAGTAACTTCTTGAATGATTAGTCACATACTGTGTCACCTTCCACATAAAGTATCCAACTCAATGTTTGCAGTATTTTCAGAGTCATGCAGTTATCACCCCAATTTTAGAACTTGTTTGCAGCCACACACACACACACACACACACACACACACACACACAGAGAGAGAGAGAGAGAGAGAGAGTAGCCATTGCTCATCAACTCACTTTGCTCACACCCTCCAGCCGCAGACCATCATTAGTCAGCTCTTTGAATCTACATATCCATCAGTTGAGTGTACACATCTGTTCTGCATATTTCATGCAGACGGTCTTGCATAATGAGGGGTATGATATAACTGACTTCTTTGATGCAGTATAATTTTCCAAAGTCCATCCATGTATTAGTACTTCGTCCTTACAGCTGAGTAATATTCAGTGTATGGAGGGACCCTGTTGCATTAATCTGTTAGTTGATACTCATTTGGGGTTTGTTCATTCTTTTTGCTATTAAAGCTATTTTTTTAAACATCCTTACACAACTTCTAGGGGGACACCTGCTCTCATTCCTGTGTCTATTTTTAAGAGTGTCTTTAGTGGAATAGATAACTCTGTGTGTGCTTTCTTTAGCAGTGGTTATATTGTTACTTGTAAGGAGTACGGTTTTTCCGCCCGCCGCCGGTCTTGTCCTGCCGCCACGCCAGCCCCAAATAATGCACAGAGACTCTGTATTTGATATTATGCTGTTGGCCACGTGCTAGTTTCTTATCGGCTATCTCTGTCTTAAGTATTAACCCATTTCTATGTATTTCCTCGAGGTCTCCTTACCGGGGAGTGAGGCAGGCGTCTGGTCTCCCCGGTCTCTCCATGCTGACTCCTCCTTACTACTTCCTCTTTCCTCCTTGTCTCCTAGTCCCTCCTATCTAGCTTTCCTATTGGCCAACAGTGCTTTATTCATTAACCAGTATGAGAAACATATACAGAATGACATCTCCCATCAGTTACTGGTGATGGTAGTGGGTTTTATTTTGAGGCAGGGTCTCATGCATCCCAGGCTGGCATCTAATTCATTGAGAATAACCTCAAGCTTCTGATGTCCTACCCCCACTTCCTAAGTGCTGGGATTACAGCTGTGCACTACCACATCTGGTTTCATGCAATGCTGGAGATCAAATCCAGCGCTTTGTGCCTGCTGGGTAAGCACTCTACCAACTAAACCACATTCCCAACTCTAGATTTCTATTATTGTTCAAAAAACCCCACTCTACCACCAGCATATGAAGTTTCTGATTTCTATGCATCCTCCCTCACACTTATTCTCTTATCATTAAAAAAAATCAACTTTTTAAAAATTCAATATGCACCCAGGATATATTATAAATAAACCATAACAAATGTATATGTGCCAAAAAGAAGAAGGGTAGCACATTAAATTAAAGATAGCTCAGTGCCCAGCAGTGGCTGACCATTGCATAATGACTAACCTGGAAAGGCTTCTGAGTGGGACGAATAACATGGCGGTCTCTGTGAGTACACCTGCTAGACTCCCTGCTGGCCTTGGCTGGGAAGTTGTGAAGGTACAGAAATGCCATGAGCAGGAGTCCACTATCACCTGAGATGTGCTATGTCTTGGATGAACAGTTAAGGGTTTGTGTACCAGATGCTCAGATGCAGGCTTTGGACACAAATTGCTTCAACTACAAAACTGTTTGAACTTCATGATAAACTGAAGCTCCCAGCCACCCTGCTGGGTAGGTAGCTTCTCAGTCTGGGTTTGATACACGTTTTCTAAATGGGTAATAATGCTGAGGGGTAGTGTGTGTGTGTGTGTGTGTGTGTGTGTGTGTGTGTGTGTATTCTGGCTATTTATTTATCTGGGTATTTAGGTAATTCTTAATAAGTTAACTAGGAAGTCTTTTTTTTTTTTTTTTTTTTTTTTTTTTTTTGAGACAGGGTCTAGCTATGTGGCCTGTCTAGCCATCCCAAGTGTCTATATTATAGCTGTGCCTGACTATGCCAAGCCAGGGTGCTTCTCTTCTTAAGGAATTGAATTACATATTTCATTTAACATTTGAGAAACAGATTTATTATTTGAAAGCATTCTTTCTTATTCTAGAGGTATAGGAGATTTTTTAAATAAAAATTGTGTTTTTTTTCATACAATATAGTTTTTATCATGTTTTCCCCTCCAACTCCTCCCAGATCCTCCCCACCGCCCTACCTAGCCAACTTTGTGTAATCCTGGGCCAACCACTTGTGTTTCTCCAGTATGTAGCATACAGGCACAGAGTGTTGGATCGGGACAGCTATTACCTCTGCATACTAGATCCTTGGCCTCCAGAGCAGTGCACCCCCACAATACACCTGCAATGATGAGAACAATGCACACACGCACGCATGCACACATGCATGCATGCACACACGTGCGCACACACCCACGTACCACACACCTGCAATGATGGCTCTGATGAACCGTTCCTCATTTGGACATAGAAATCACTGTGTCCAGAAGGCCCTTCCATTATATGACAAATGAGGCCTCCTGTGTCCTTCAGAAACCCCACACTTGCTCAGCCTCTCTTTCTCTCTGTAACTTTTCTACTGTTTTACTTTAGATGATGGCATCCATTTGGGTGCTGCCCCTCCCCACCAAAGATGCTTTGTTTTTAGCTGGGGTACATGAGTGGAAGGGGCAGGAAACAAAACAAATCCACAACATGCCAGAGAGTGATCTGTGCTGTGAAGAAAAGTAAAGGCAGGCAAGAAGGCGGACTGTCCTAGACAGAGTGGAAGGGCAGAAGGTTTATGTCCTCCACACAGGCGTGTGGGAACTCAAAATGTGAAATACCTTGTGGAATTCACACAGCACCCAGGGAAGCAAAGGAATCCTTTGAATCCCAATCACACTCTCTCCACATAGGCTCCATCCCTTCAGTCTACCTGCCATGGGATAACTAATGTCCTTAAAATGCAGGTATTTAAAGCCCCGAATAGTGTCTATAAAGAGATAGTTAAAGGGATCTGATGTAATAGTGGAATCAGAGTCTTTGTTTAAAAAAAAAAAGACCAGAGCCAGTGAGATGGCTCTATGGGTAAGGGAGCTTGCTGCCAAACCTAATGACCTGAGTTCAACCCCCCCCAAAGACCTACATGGAAGGAGGAAGGAACCAACTCCCACAAGCTGCCTGTAACCTCAGTAAGCATGCCATACACATATGCATTCCCACACAAATAAACACACTACTACTTTTGTCTTTAGAAAAAGAGGCAGAAGACAGTATCATTTTCAGAGTAATGTCCTTGCTGAAGCCAGCTATCCTTAGCGGGCTCACATTTTCAGACACAGCCTTCACAGATGATGTCTTCAAGTAATTCACTGGCTTAGCCTTGACTTTCACAGCAGCTACCAGCATCCAAGCCTTGTAAACATCTCAGAAGAGATTTAAACAGCTCTCGGTTGTTGTCTTGTTCTTTGGGCACAAGCAGAATATGATGGTGGGGGAGGGGTGACTAAGGAGACAGGCTGCTATTCTTGCCTGGAATCTATTGGCTTCCCTGGGCAATTCACCTGGTGCAGGAGCAGTGAAGCGTGGGTTTTATCCACAATGCCATACACCCAGGCACATTAACCCAATTATTTTATTGAATGGATTACAGAAAATTTCTCTTATCTGCTGCTCTAAGAAGCCTTCCCTGCAAAAATGTTGATATTCAAAGCCTAGATTGGGGGGGGGGAGGTAGGGAGATGGGGAAGATTGTATTAAAATTCAATGCATCCTTTGTCAGTAAAATGTAAGTGTCTTATAATGTGTTGCTTAGGCCATGGGGAATGTAAGGAAGTATGCGTTCAGTCTCTGCTAGCTGCTAAGTGAGCTGCATCACAGCCTCAGGAAATATCCAGAAGTGGTGTGATTCCAAGAGGTGCAGATGGCACTGAATCATTCTGGCTTGAGAGGATGGAAAAACCAGTGCCATGTCCATGTATGTGTATTCACACATGTGCATGTGAATGGCATATGAATGTGTGCAGTGGTGGTTAACCACTGAGCCATCTCTCCATGCCCTGCTTAATCTCGTCTCAAAGTGCACACGCTGTAAAACATAAGTCTAAAAGCCAGGACTTGGCAAGCCTTCCTTCCAGAGAACAAGCAGAAAGCAATTAAAACCGCCACATTGTATATCAAGAGGAGCCGGTACCATGCTCTGATAGAGTTCCATGGAAATTTTAAAGGAATTGTGTCGTCTTTTTTAACAGTTAAAAGCAGTAATGTGGATATGAGACCAGGGCGTGTGGTCATAAGACACTGAATGGAAAGGTGCAGTGTGTCCTTGAAACTGAGTAGATGCCATGCATGATCTCATTTAACATAGATGATAAACCCAGAAGTAATTTAGAAGGCAGAAGAAATGATTGAAACTAACATATGAATTAAGATATGGAAAAGAAAGATAAAGCTTGGCATGGTAGGCATGCCTGTATTTCAGCACTAAAAGAGTAGAGCAGGAGGATCAGGAAGATTATATTATACCACCTACATATATATGATTAAAATTTAAATGTCATTATCACAGACTTCTCTGTACCGGAAACTTGCAACAAAATGTCTAGAGCAAAAATAGTTTACAGCCCTGCTTCAGGGAAAGGCTTCCCCAGTGTAGCAGTTGTGATCGGATAGGAGAGGCTTTCCCTGGCGAAGTTGTTGCAGTTCGGCTGCAGTCCCCGTGAGAGGAGAGTGTGGAGAGTGTGACAACTCTGCTTTGTCAGGGGAAGGTTTCCCTGATGAAAAGTGTTACTGCCCTGCTCCACTCCACCCAGGATAGTCTCTGTGTCTCTGCTCCGTCAGAAGGTCTCACCCAAACCTCATTCAAGAGATTTATTGGCAAGGTAGAATTCAGGAGAGTGGCTGGCTGCCTGCCCGGCAGCAGACACAGGCACAGGGTTTATATAGTAATTCTTAGGGGTGGAGTTTTTCCAGGGAGATTTCTAGGGTAGGGATTGGTCAGATTTCAATCCCTGAACTCAGACTGGCTAGATCTCATGCTCAAGGATTGGTTGGTTTTCTGCACAAGTTTAGGGTCAGATTTGGCTCTGGTTTCAGGGCCAAATTGTGTTTCTTTCACTGGTCCTTTTTGGCCTTTTGGTTCTAATTTTAGGACCAGGGTGTATCTCTTTCACTGGTTCTGATTCCAGGACCAAAGTGTGTTTCTTTGGCACTGGTTTCAGGGTGTGTTTTTTTTAGTTGGTCCTTTTCCCTACGCCCTGACAATGCAATAAAATTAAACAGTAGCAAAAAAAGAGAGAGAACCATATATACAAAAGTCACTTCAAACTCCTGGATAATGTTCCAAATGACTCTGGCAAAAAACAAGGATCAATGTATGGGCAGAAGATGCAGCTTGGTGATTAAGAGCTCATACCGATCTTGCAGAGGATCAGAGTTCAGTTCCAAGCACACCTGCTACTCGAATAGATTGGACACCCTCTTCTAACCTCCACAGACACTGCACTATTTTGCACATACTATAGACAAACACACACAAATATGCAATTAAAAACAAACAAAAAAAGCCAGGAGGTGGTGGCACACACCCTTAATCCCAGCATTTGGGAGGGAGAGGCAGGAGGATCTCTGTAAGTTTGAGACTGGCCTGGTCTACAGAGAGAGTTTTAGGACAGTCAAGTCTAAACCCTATCTTAAAAAACAAAAAAAACAAAAAAAGCAAAAAAAAAAAAAAAAAAAAAAAAAGAAAGAAAGGAAGGAAGAAAAAGGAAAGAAAAAGAGAATTTTAAAAAAAGGATAAGTATAACATCAGACACTGTTGGGATTATAAAATACACATGTTTATAAACTATTAAATTTACACATCAAATTACATACAAACATGTGTTCAAAACTTCACAGCACAGATTATTTCTGTGTGATATAAACAATTATGGTACATAGCAAAGGAATCCCTCAGTCTATGACTTTTCCCAATTTGTTTTAATAAACTAACATACTTTGGTATCCAATCCTGAAAAAGACACCTTTAGAAGGACTACAGGAAATATGATGAGGTTGCTTAAAGAATAACAGATGACAATGAAGAAAACACAATCTGAAGACAAAAAAAGTGAACTTTGTATTTAGAAATCTATTCACACGAATCACACCTTCGAAGCATAGGGAAAATACATATGGTGGTCCCATTGGAGAGCTAAAGTATCAATGCAGGTTTTCAAATAGTTAGAGAAGTAATCTCCATTACATAAAAATATTTACAAACTAGCAACCAATATCATTCTTATATTAATGTATTGCAAAAATGGTTGGCACTTTTAGGAGAAATAAAAACAGTTTAAGTAACGAACTGTATTGTATATGAGATTGCTTTCCCTGTTTCACTTTATACGGACGGCAGCAGTTTATGAACAAGCTGTTCATTGCTGTATCCTTATGCTACTGTGCAGGCCTCAAGACTTCAGATTGTGCACACCTGTCTTGTAAACGCCTCACAGAATTCCCAGGGGTTACTGTTGCCTGTGTTGTGCTTTGTCTTGTGTGTTCAACCAGTGAACTTACTGCCTGTCCTCATTACAGCTAGCTAATTCTTTGCCTAGGTCCACATCTTGTTAACGTAATGAAGTGCCTGAGACTGGAGACTCTCAAAGGAGAGAGGTTTGTGTAGCTCATTCTCTTGTAGGCTGAAAATCCAGTTAGTGTGGAGCTGGTTCTGGTGAGAACCCCCAAGGCTGCACTACATTGCAGAAGGCGCCACAATGGGAGGCATGGTGGCAGGGAAGCCAGTAGCACCACAGTGGGAAACCAAACAATTGGCCAAAGGGTGTTCTTTCATTCTCCTTCACAGGATGTGCACAGCCTTTGTGAAGGTTTGAATAAGAATGGCCCGTGCACTCCTCTATTAGTCCCCTGACTCCATCTTCCTGGTCCCACATGTTCTCCTGTCCTCCCCTTCTCTTTCTCCTAAGTCCCTCTCCACTCACTGCCCCCCCCCCCATAATAGAGGGAGCCATCATAGGTTTGAAGAGAAATCTGGCACTAGAGAAATGTCCAGAGACCTACAAGAATGACCCCCAACTAACAATCTGAGCAACAGTGGAAAGGCTACCTTAAATGTCCTTCCCTGATAATGAGATTGATGACTAACTTATATGCCACCCTAGAGCTCTCATCTAGTAGCTGATGGAAACAGAGGCAGACTCCCACAGTTAAACACTGAGCCGAATTCCTGGAATCCAGCTGCAGAGAGAGAGGACTGATAAGAAAAGGGGTCAAGACCAGGCTACAGAAACCCACAGAGACAGCTGACCTGAACAGGGGGAGCTCATGGACCCCCCAGACTGATAGCTGGGAAACTAGCATTATATTGACTCAGACCGCCTGAATGTAGGTCTCAGTTAGAAGACCTGGGCAGTCTAAGGGACCTCTGACAGTGGAACCAGGATGTAACCCTGGTGCACGAAAGGACTTTGTGAGCACATTCCCCATGGACGGATACTCCCTTAGCCTAGAGGCAGGAGAGAGGGCCTAGACCCTATTCCAAATGACTTGACAGATTTTGATGATCCCTCCTGGAAGGCATCACTCTCCCTGTGGAGTGGGGGGGATGAGATGGGAGGGGGGGTCAGAGGGTATGGGAGGGAGGGAGAGAAGGAGAGAGGGAAGAAAGGGAACTGGGTTTGATATGTAACATAAGAAAAAGGGATATATAAATATATATGTATATATATTTATATATATATATCCCTTATAGGTTCATAGGTGTAAATGCTTAGTCACCAGGGAGCAGCACTTTTTGAAAACATTAGGATATGTGGCCTTGTAGGAGGAAGTCACTGTGTCACTGTGAGTGGTTTTTGAGATTTCAAAAGCCCAGGCCAGGCTCAGTGGCTGGCTCTTCCTGATGCCTTCTGATCTGGACACAAAACACTAAACTACCATGGCTGCCTTCATGCTGCCATGCTCCTTGCCTCAAGGATAATAGACTAAACCTCTGAAACTGTAAGCCAGCCCCCGTTAAATGCTGTTCTTTGTAAGAGTTGCCATAGTCATGGTGTGTCTTCACAGCAATAGAACACCGACCAAAACACCCTTTAGACTGCTCAATGTTTTCATTTTGAGAAGTACCTAAATATTATTGCT
This sequence comes from Phodopus roborovskii, assembly GCF_943737965.1. Classification (NCBI taxonomy): domain Eukaryota; kingdom Metazoa; phylum Chordata; class Mammalia; order Rodentia; family Cricetidae; genus Phodopus; species Phodopus roborovskii. Next base: position 46,694,778 of record NW_026126511.1, on the reverse strand, counting down.
AGAGATGAATGTGACATAAAATATATTATCATGAAGAGTTAAGGATGGGACCCCAAGATGCTGTCATTCACATTCATGGTAAGCAAGGAGAGCTTCCCATAGCACAGAGGACATCCTCTCCCTCCCACTGCAGTCACTTGGGGGTACAGACCACCCCAAGAGCAGTAAACTGCATAACCGTCTTTAATGGATGGTGTGTAAGACTTAGTGTAGATGGAGCTTCTGTTTCTCTGGTTCCACAGCTGCTTTAGCTGCAAATAAACACACAGAGACGTATATTAATTAGAAACTGTTGGCCAATGGCTTAAGCTTCTTACTGGCTAGCTTTTTCTTAATTATTAACCCATTTCTACTAAACTATGTATTGCCATGAGGCTTTGGCTTATCCAAATGCTGCTCCTTCAGCAGTTACATGGCTTCTCCTTGGCAGCCTCTCTCTGTCTCTTCTCCCAGAATTCTCCTTGTCTGGCATCCCCACCTATACTTCCTGCCTGGATACTGGACAATCAATGTTTTATTCATCAACCAAAATAGAAACATGCATACAGAAGAACATCCCCATCAATTTATTGTGTCTGTGATCATGAAATGTCTGTGGCCCTGGTTTCTCTATAGCATGGAAGACTGTCCCTCGCTGATAGAAGATGCCAGTGTTGACCCACAGAGTCTTAGTTAATACAAATTGTGACTCCAGTGATGGTGGTAGTTGGTTTCTTCTTTGCTGAGACTGTGCCTAACAAAGAAAAACAAGAAATGGATTTATTCTGGCTCATGGTTTGAATGATTTCAGTCAGTGGTCTACTGGCTTTCTTATTACAGCAGGGCATCCTGGTGGATCCAGTGATTACCCCATGGCTACTGGGAAGCATAACGGGACTGACTGGAAGGGACATAGACAAGACAAACCCTCCTGAGACATCCCCCATGCTCCTTGTTCTCTAGCCTGTTCCTACCTCTAAGTTTCTAATATCTCCTAATAATACCACCAGTTTATGACTTCATCAAGAAATTAATCCATCCTGGATTCAAAATCAGAACAGACAAATGGAAGTGGGGGCGCAGGAAGGTGTGTCCCAGATAGGAGGTAGTTTCTAGGGGGTGTGTCAGAGGGGTGTGTCTTCTACCTGTTCCCTTCCTGTAATTTCTCCTTGCTTTTCAGGGCAAGCAGCTCATCTCTACCACACCTTCCCATAATGATATCTGCACATCTCCTGGAAGCAATTGAGTTGCTTTCTTGGAACTGAAACCTCTGAAAATGTCAATTCAGATAAATCTTTCCCACCTTGTTTCGATCAGGTGCCTTGTCATAGCAATGACAGAAAGTAGAAATAGTTAACTATGACTGGCACTAGGCTTTTGCCATCTCAAAATCTGCTCCCAGGGACATAGTTTTTCTGGCATGGCAGCAACTCCTAAACCTACCAAAACAGGGCCACCAGCTGGGGACCAAGGATTCAAATGCCTAAGAATATGAGTGACACCTCATTCAAACAAACATGCCTTCTCATGAAGATATGGGAACAAGAATCATAATCTCAATCTAGTTAAAAATTCTAGCCCTCAGGCTAAAGTGACCACTCAGTGGCCAAGAGCACTTGCTGCTCTTACAGAGGACAGGAGCTCATTTCCCAGGGCCCATATCATCCAGCTTGCAACTACCTCCAGCTCCTGAGGGACCAACTTCGTCTTCTGGAACACATATACACACATACACAGAGAGAGAGAGAGAGAGAGAGAGAGAGAGAGATGTACATACCGCACACAGAGATATATACATGTACACACCATATGTACACATATATATACACATACATGTGTATATATATGTGTGTATGTATACACACATGTACACACCACACACACATACATAATTGTGTAAATTCAGCTTGGATGCTATTGGCAGTTGAAAGGAAAGTTACTTCTCTTTGGGGGTTTGGCCACTGACAGGTTGTCCATGCTCTAGTGGATGACCCCACATTTAAGCCACTTACAGATAGCTAGTATTAAAGATTCAAGTGTTCACATGGTAGCAAATGCCAAAACATGGACACTTCACACTCTACTGTAAAGATCATTGGCAGAAGGCACTCTAACAAGATGTCTATGGCAAGGAGCAGTCTGGTTCCAAATGGTTTGATCAATGCTTAGATTAAGTCTTCCTCCCAAAACCTCAGCTTGTTCATGTTCTTCAATAACATTTAAAAAAATCATGATCATTCTCTAAATTATCCTCAAGAAGTGAATTGAAAGTTATAGCTTTAGTAACGGAAAAAGCATAGCTGGATGTTTTTAAGAATTCCCCTGAGGCTGAAGGAACTAGAAGCTCGTATTTAATAAAATAGAAACTCCTTAAAATGATATTGCAGGTTTAATGTTCCCATTAAATTTCTCCCCATTCTGCAAGGAAAACATTTTCTTTCTGTCTCCACATGCATTTACCAACCGTGACCCTCTGCACCCCAGTCTGGCTCTCTGACGAATTGTGACTCCAGAGACTGGGAACCGGAGCTTGTTGCTTTGAGTCATCACTGTCTGAGCCAAAGATGTCAGTTTTGTTCTGTTTGCATCTTACTTAGAGAAAGGTTACTGGAGACAGCACTTTGAGTTCTCTGGTGTTTAATGACCAATAGGATGCAGCCCAGCATTGTGCCTGGGCACAGGAGGAGGATGCAGGCTGGCAGCTTGCTTACATGTCACCAAAATTACAATAAGTTAATATTTTTTTAAAAACTTAGAAATGATGTGTATTCTCTGTGCATGCATGCACACACTTGTGTGTGTGAGTGTGTGTGTGTTTCCATGTATGAGGTAACAATCCCCACCCAGACATTTTATGTGGGTTCTGGAATCAAACTCTGGTCCTCGAGCTCACACAGCAAACACTTTAAGGGTCCAGATATCTCTCAAATCTAAGGAACTCGTTTTTATTTTATTTAGGATTTATTTTATGTGAATTGTGTGCATGTCTGGTGCCCTCAGATGCCAGAAGAGAGCATTGAACTCCCTGGAGTTAGAGTTACAGATGATTGTGAGCCACCATGTGGGTGCTGGGACTGAAACCCGGGTCCTCTGGAAGAACAGCTGGTGCTCTTAACCATTGAGCCATCTCTCCAGCCCAGAACTGGTTATTATTAAAAGAGAATATTGAAGTACAAGAATCAAATGCAGTGTGTGGGCATCAACAACTGTTTCAAGCTACAAGTTGGAAATATTTTATGGGAACTAGGGAAATTCTTCTACAGAATGGGCATAAACCAATATAAAAGAGGTACTGTCATATTCATTGTGATAATGATACTGTGTTTACTTCAGCAAAAGTAGCCATTTTCCAGAGGAGTGATTTAAAGCACTTATCAAAGTTAATGTCAAGACATGCATGCTTCTTTTTAATTAGTCAAAAATTAGATAAAGCAGATGTAGCAAGATGTAAACTGCTATTGAATATAGATGGCAGATTTTGGATGACTATTATAGCAATTGATCTGATTTTCTTTAGGTTTCAATGGTAAGGTAGACTACATCAGAGACTTTTAGAACTTCAGGGGAACTCAGAGAGTGGTGTGTGTGTGTGTGTGTGTGTGTGTGTGTGTGTGTGTGTGTGTGCACATATGCACACGCGTCTGTCTGTCTATCTGCAAATGTGCTTGCCTGTGAAGGTATACAAGAAGCCAGGATGCTGATGCCTGGTTGTTCATTCCCTCAATTGTTTCTTCCCCCTACCTTTTTTTTTTTTTTTTTTTTTTTTTTTTTTTAGATCAGAGTCCCTCACTAAATCTGCAGCTCATGAGTTTTAGCTAGACTGTCAGCCAACAAGCCTCCAGGATTTACCCATCTCTCTCCCTCACCTCCTGTGATAGGACTATAAAACACACCATGGCACCTAGCAGCTCTTTCATGGGTGCTGAGAACTAAACTCAGATTCCCATGCTTGCAAAGCATCTCCTTTGCCCACTGAGCCCTTTCCCCAGCCCCCAAAGAACACATTCCAGTACCTTCTCTTTATAGCTGTAGGAATTGCTGTTTCCAGTGATAGGCACATTCTCCAAGGATAAATAATGTGTTAACAGAAGAACTCAGTGGAGAAGCAAGGCCTCCTCTCCTGACAGCTACATTCTACTTCTTAGAACCAGTCCTACCCACCATGGGCTTAAGAGTAACCCAACATGGCTGCCACTGCAGAGCCACCAACTCCACCTCTTTCCTGTTACCTGCTGTAGTCTCAGGCACCTCCTCCAGCACAGTTCCTGCTGCCACTGTGTAGTGACAGAAGCACCACTATCTCTATGTCCACCTTAGGCTCTGTCCCTAGCGGCAACTCTACAGTGGGACAGGGAGTTGAGGTCCCCCTTCCCTATAAACCTTGGATTGTTTCCATCTTGGATCACCAAAGTTCTACCAGAGTCAAGGGAGGGTTCCTTGTCATTTTTAGCAAGGCAAAATTCCTCCAAAATTGCTTTATTCCCATGAGATACATGAATTGAGCTAACTTTGCAGTTCTCTAATAAGTGATTCTGCTTTGGGGATGGAGTATGGATCTTAATATGCATTAGCAGTGATCAGGAAAGCCACTCCAGAGATTAAGATCCTGCTAAGATAGGTTAGGATATTTTAAAATGTCTAAAATTATTAAACAAAACCAAATGTGGTCACATAGGTGACCACACTGATGAAGACATTTTCACAACTTTGCATCTATTTATTTGGGTGTGTGTGTGCAATGGCCAGCACATGTGTGGTCAGAGAAGAACCATTAGGAGGCAGGTCTCCCCTTACACTGGGTGGGTTCTGAGGTTGGGGGATGAAACTCAGATAGTCAGATGCTCCTACCTGTGGGCCTTCTCACTGGTCCTGATAAAGAAAGTTCAGTTTTCATGTACTAGTCTAGACTTAACATATTTTCATTAAATCTTGATCCCCCCTTTTTTTTCTTTGCAGTTCAACTTGAGGATGCTAGCCCTAGTTTATTTTATATCTTTGAAGTATATAACATCATGTGCTGACACAAAGTCAAGTCGTGAGATGGTTGTTATGGTCAGGGAAATTAGCATATGTCCCATCTCATGGAGTCAGCTCCTTTCTTTATTTTCACCACCGCAAATGTTCAGCATGTAATATAAGATCGTGAACCACCTCTCAGATGCCAGTGTTTCCTTCCTGTGCTATGAAAACTGTCTCCTCTTTGACCTTTACCTTCCCTTTACACTTCAGTGAGAAGACTCACTGAAGGTAAAATGAGTCAAAAGATAAATCAAAACCCTGTACTCTGAGAAGGAAGGAGGTGAAAGGAAAGAGAGAGTAAAACCTTAAAACCTCACTTGCTTAAAAATGGCTTCACTCTGTCACTTTCACCTGCCTGTTCCCTATTTTGTTAAAAAACTTTAGTTTGCTTGACGTCGCTGAAAATTGGTTTCTGCTCTTAGATTGATACTACTTTCTAGCTACATGTGCTACCTATCCCCAGATTCATGGCAAACAGGTAAATACAGACCATAGGAAAGCATCAACCACCCCAGGCCAACTCCATCTGCCAAGCACATTGCCTGCTCTGCTGGCTTCTGAGGTAGTGCTTTCTAACTGCATCTCCCTCCTCTCTTGTTTTACCCCAATGTCTGGAGAAATAAAGGTTTGGTGTGTGTGTGTGTGTGTGTGTGTGTGTGTGTGTGTGTGTGTGTGTGTGTGTGTGTGTGTGTGTGCTACAGGTATTTGTAATCCACTCAACATGGATGCTCAAAACCAAACTCTGGTCCCTTGGAAGAGTAACTGACTCTCTCAACTGCTGAGCCATCCCTTACCTAAGTGCTTTGAAAATGAGCTGAAATGAATGGTCTCCAGTCAGATGCAACCTAAGACAGGAAACACTCAGCTCCTCTGAATTCATCACCATTGAGAGTCATTCCTACTCTCATGCCCCGCCCCTGAAATTCTGCCCCATCTGTGGCAGGTGTATTTCATTCCCCACTGCACACCCTGCTTGTGGCTCAACACAGATGTGGCATATGCTTTCTTCTAACATGCAGATGCGTTTCTTCCCACAAACACAACAACTCTGAAAAGTTTCACTTTTCCCTTTTGCAACTGAATCCTCTTCCAGCTGCCTTTGCTCCAGTTGACCTCTCTTGCTGCAGATGAGACTCTTCTGGCCCCTCTGTATGCAGTGACCTAGGAGCAGCAGCCTGTGTCTGTCTTTTGGGTGATGCAGAAGAGGACGGCCTCCTGTGTGTGCTTTGCACAATCCCAAATTTGCAAGGGTCTCAGAGGAGAAGGACTGACATCATTCTATCTGAATTTTGTCTGGCGTCAGCCCTTCCCTCACTGCCGATTCTCATAGCTCCTCTCGAAGCCTACAATGGCTCAAAATGTCTCGGTGACCAAAGTAAATGCCAGAGCGTGAAAGAAATTCTGTGTACAGGATCAGGAAACCTGTTTGTACTGCGGTGAAATCTCCGTTTGGACTCTCTGACCTAGGAGAGAATGACTACAAAGAGCAGATGTGTTAACAGCAGCAAGGAAAATGACTTGGCTCTTGTGCTAAGTAGAAGCTGAGACATCTGAGAGGTAAATGGGCAAACTGGTGTTTGGAAAGCAGAGCCAGCCAGTGATGGCAGCAGATGATGATCACATTTGCATGTAACTCAAAAACACTGAGGACAGAGCTTCTCCAAGGAGCTGTCATTTAGCAATAGCAATATGAGATTTCCCTGTACCAAACCTGCTCCCATTGCCAGCCACACATGGTATAGACCAGTGGGTCTCAACCTCCCTAATTCTATGACCATTTAATAGAGTCCCTCATTTTGTGGTGACTCCCAACCATAAAATTCATTGCTACTTCATAACTGTAAGTTTGCTACAGTTTTGAATCATAATACAAATATCTGGTATTTCCAGTTGTCTAAGGCAAGCCCTGTAAAGGGCCATTCAACCTCCCAAAAGTGGTCATGATAGTCATGACCCACAGGTTGAGAACTGCTGGTATAGACTGTCACCAAACAGACATGGTGTGGGAGTCTGCAAACACATGGCCAGCAGAGTGTCAACCATGTGAGTCAAGCACGAAGTCCAGTTCTACACAACTCAGAAGACTGTGTTGGTCCAAACTTCTAGAGTCTGATACCAGGTAGTTTATTTTAGGCATATTTAAGTACAGTAGAATTAAGAAAAGAAAGTTTCCTGGTATAACACAATTTATGCTTAAGGCATAAATAACATTGAAACTCTTGTCAAAGTGTATGTCACCTCCTCCATAAAGATGGGTTCTATAGGCTACATGTGTCATCTTAGGGTCCTGTGGGAGAATCTGATATGGTCTCGGTCATACAGATACTGTCACCAGGCTAGTAACCATCTCCAGTCCTGTTTGTAAGAGCATGGGGGGGGCTGTGGACAGAAGTTTATGTCCCACCAAGTCCTGCAGTCATTTAGTCCCAAATAAACACACAGAGGCTTATATTAATTATAAACTGTTTGGCCAGTGGCTCAGGCTTCTTATTGGCTAGCTCTCTCTTAATCATTGACCCATTTCTATTAATCTGTGTATCGCCATGCAGTCTTGGCCTACCAGAAAATGCCCAGACTTACTTCTTCCTTGGCAGCTACATGGTGTCCCCCAGGTGACTCTCCCTGCATTCCTCTTCCCAGCATTCTTCTAGTCTGGAAGCCCCGCCTATACTTCCTGCCTGGCTACATCCTGCCTGTCCATTGTCTGAAACAGCTTTATTCATCAACCAATAAGAGAAACATATATTCACAGCACGCAGAAGGACATCCCTTATCTAGGGCAGTCATGGCCTCAGTCATACAGATGGTGCAGAGTTCACCAGGCTATTATCCACATCCATTCTCAGACTGGTTATTCAACTCTTCCTTTGAAGAGGCAGCTCTGTGTGTTTAACGTTCTTGATTTCCCTAGTCCCTACTGATTGATGAAAACGAGGACCTTGTGGCTTATACAACATGGCACATGGGTTTGATATCCAGTGGTGCCTGTCTGAGGTGGTCTCAACCAGTGGTGAGATCTCTGGTTCAGCATTCTCTTTAGGACTGAAGAATTGCTTGTCACCTTATTTTTTAAACTCTCTTAGGTGGATTCATTGAGGCTTACTTGGTAAGTGATTGTAGAACTTAGTGTCTTTTCACTGACCACACTTTGATAGCAGAAGAGTCTTTAATAAAATGATACAAGCAGTAAGTGTCATGATCCAGCTATAGTCAAAGCCTGAAATATGATCAGGTCTGTGTTAAACTTCCCTTTTGTATTGCTATAATATATTAATGTCATTACACATGTGTCTCCAACGTCCTCACATGTCTTTCTCACTTTCACATTCTTGACATTTGGTACAGTACTTTTCAAAACACACATTAAATGAATGTCTGCTGAAAAAGACATCCTTAGCAAGCTTTGTGTCATGTTAAATGGTTGAATCATAGAAGCAATAAACTCAGGTGCCTATGTCAAATGAAAGGGCTTCTACTCAAGTGCCTTCCACATCACCTCCCACATTGCAGTGAGTACGGTTATCTTTTGCCTCCTCTACGTGGTCTCTCACACCACAGCTCTCTTGTCCTCTCTTGTACCCTGATACAGGACACTGCACCAGGCATTCCAGAACTCTGCTAGGGAAGCTTGAGATACAAGTAGCTCCATGATTTCTCTCACACACAGAACCAAGAGACTCATGGAGGCAAATGCATGGCCAGTGTGAGCCTCCTGCAGAAACCCAGGGGAAGCCAGAACAAATGATCTTTCCTACTGAGGTTCAGTAATCTCAACCCAAAACTGCATGACACATTGATTTCTGGAGATTTTCCATGAGCTAGGTCTCTCTATGTAGATTACCTCCAGTGATCCTCCCCATAAGGATGTTAACCTACAAGAACATTTGACAACAAGCAGGTGTTCTACTCCTATTGTCCCTGGTGCTTGCAACACCACAGACCAGGATTCTGTAAAACCAATCTAAAACAGAAGTAAAATATAATTATTTTAGCCATTTTGGCTTTTGGATATCTCAGTTCCATATTTTGTGTTGGGCAGGCATTGCTTGCTGTTTTTATAAACATTAAACATATATAAAACATTCTTAGTTAGAGAACCATAAAAGACATTAGACCGTGTGTGACTCCAGGATGACACTCTACAAATCACTCATGGTCATTGTTGTACTAGTAACAGTAGCCAGGGAGGGAACCAACCTAGATGGCTGTCAACAGACACACAGACAAGAACCTGGAGTAATCTGCTGAGAAGAAATATGAAACCATGGTATTTGCAGGAAAATAGATGGAACTAGATTAATTATATTAAGTGAAATAAGGCAGGTTCAAAATGACAGATATCACATTTTCTCTCATTGAGAAGCATATGTATGATATGTATGTATACATGTGTTTCCTTACATGTATGGATGGGCGTCATGATACTAGAAAGGGGGTCCTGAGAGGGAGGAAGAGTTTTGAACATGGGAGGAGAGGGTAATGGAACACAGAGGAAATGAAAGCAGAAGGAAGGTTATTTCAAAGAAGAAGTGGAGGGGGATTGGTGGCTTAGAGAGAATGGGAAAGAGCAGTGGGGGAGGGGAATGTCTTCCCTTAGAGCATAATGTCTGAAATTCTGTGATGAAACTTGCCACGTTTTTTTTATAATTCAACAATTTTTTATTTTTTTTTTTATTTTACATGTTGATCCCAGTTCCTTCTCTCTTCCTCCCTCCCTCCCTCCCTCTTACCCTCTCTGCCCCCTCACATGCACCCTGACCACCCTCCCTCCCATCCTGCCATCCCTATTCCACATGTAGGGCAATGCCATCCAGGTGGGGTCATATAGACCTGTCAAGTCATTTGAAATAGGGACTAGGACTTCTCTCCTGTCTCTAGGTTAAGACAGTATCCCTCCATGGGGGATGTGTCCACAAGGTCCTTTTGTGCACCAGGAATACGTCCTGGTTCCACTGTCTGAGGTCCCTTAGACTGCTCAGTCTTTCTGGCTGAGACCCATGTTCAGGGGGGCCTGAGTCAGTTTCATGCTAGATTCCCAGTTATCAGTCTGGGGGGGGGCGTTAGCTCCTCCTTGTTCAGGTCAGCTGTCTCTATGTGTTTCTGCAACCTGGTCTTGTCCTCTCCCTCTGCATCTGGATTCTAGTTCGACTCAGTGTTCAGTTATGGGTGTTTGCTTCTGTTTCCAACAGGTACTAGATGAGGGCTCCATGATGGGGGATAAGATAGTTATTGATCTCACTCTCCGGGAAGGGCATTTATGGTAGCCTTTCCACAGTTGCTCAAATTGTTAGTTGGCAGCAGTCTTGTAGGTCTCTAGACCTTTCTTTAGGTTCAGTTTTCTCTTCAAACCAATAATGGCTCCCTCTTTTATGTTCTCCCTCTCTCTCTCTCTCTCTCTCTCTCTCTCTCTCGTCTGTTTTCTATTCCTACCCTGACTCAATCTTCCTAGTCGCACAGGTTTTCCTCTCCTCCCCTTCTCTTTCTCCTACTTCTCTCTCCATTCACCGTCCCCCACTTCCCATATGCTCTGGGGGACTTGTCCCTTCCCCCTTCTGTGAGGGACTTCATATGAATCTCTTAGAATACACCTTGTATCCTAGTTCCTCTGGTGGTGTGAATTATAGGCTGGTGATCCTTTGATCTAGGTCTAAAATCCATATATGAGCGAGTACATACCATGTTCCTCTTTTTCTGACTGGGTTACCTCATTCAGGATGGTTTCTTCAAGTGCCATCCACTTGCCTGCGAATTTCAAGATACCATTATTTTTTTCTGCAGAGTAGTATTCCATTGTGTAGATGTGCCACATCTTCTTTATCCATTATTCAGTTGAGGGGCATCTAGGTTGTTTCCAGGTTCTTGCTATTACAAATAATGCTTCTATGAACATAGTTGAGTACATGTCTTTGTTGCATGGATGTGGATCATTTGGGTATATGCGTAAGAGGGGGATTGCCGGGTCCTGTGGTAAACTAATTCCCATTTTCCTGAGGAACCGCCATACTGATCTCCAAAATGGCTGTAACACACCAGCAGTGGAGGAGTGTTCCCCTTTCTCCACATCCTCTCCAACATGAGTCATCATTGGTGTTTCTAATTTTAGCCATTCTGACAGGAGTAAGATGGTATCTCAAAGTTGTTTTGATTTGCATTTCTCTGATAGCTAAGGATGTTGAGCACTTTCTTAAGTGTCTTTCAGCCTTTTTGATTTCCTCTATTGAGAATTCTTTCTTCAGTTCTGTACCCCATTTTTTAATAGGGTTATTTGGTGTTTTGTTGACTAGTTTCTTGAGTTCTTTGTATATTTTAGAGATCAGCCCTTTAAGAATATTAAGAGCAGCGAAGGAAAAAGGACAGGTAACATATAAAGGCAGACCTATCAAAATTACACCCGACTTCTCCATGGAAACCCTCAAGGCCAGAAGGTCCTGGATAGATGTTCTACAAGTACTAAGAGTCCACGATGCCAACCCGGCCTACTATTCCCAGCAAAACTCTCAATCACTATAGATAGAGAAAACAAGATTTTTCCTATTATGTATCTACAAATCCAGCCCTACAGAAAGTATTGGAAGGAAAACTCCAACCCAAGGAAGTTAACTACGCCCACAAAGATGTAGGCAACAGATGATCTCACTACACCAGAAACCAAGGGTAAAGCAGGACAAATATATTCACAATACCATTGCCAACAACAAACCTAATTTAAACAAGCATCAACAATCAATGGTCCTTACTCACCCTCAACATTAATGGTCTTAACTCACCTATAAAAAGACACAGGCTAACAGAATGGATACGAAGACAGAATCCATCCTTCTGCTGCATATAAGAAACACATCTAAGCTTCAAAGATAGACATTACCTCAGGGTAAAGGGTTGGGAAAAGATCTTCCAATCAAACGGACCCAAGAAGCAAGCAGGTGTGGCTATCCTAATATCTAACAAGTTAGACTTCAAACCAAAATTAATCAAAAGAGATGAAGGCGGTCATTTTGTATTCATCACAGGAGAAATCCATCAACACAAAGTCTCAGTTCTGAACATCTATGTCCCTAATACAAAGGCACCCACATTTGTAAAAGAAACGATACTAAAACTCAAACCTCACATAAAACCTCACACGCTTATAGTGGGAGACTTCAACAAAACTTGCCACTTTACATATAAATATTCACTGGGCTGGCAAGAAGTCTCAGTGGATAAAAGTGCTTGTCACTAAACCTGACTACCTGAGTTTGAACCCTGGGACACATGGTAGAAAGAGAAAACTTATTTCGAACAAATTGTCTCCTGACTCCACACATGCACAGTGGCACACACATGTTCACAATACACAAGATAAATATAAACATTCAAAAATAGCTAATAACTATAAGCTAGAGAGTCATATTTTACCCATGAACTGTAGCTTACTAACTACTGGGAAATGCCAAATTAGCTCCTAAAAGATGGAATTATGCATTCTTTTTGATGATGCATGCAACACAACATGAATTTCATTTTATTTTGGACACTTTCACGTTGAAAAGAGCTAGTGGGTTAGTCTCCAAAAGTCTGTGTGTCTCTCTCTGAGTCACTGTGATTCAGCACTCAACTCATTTGATTTCTCTAAACTTTAGTTATCATGTCTTAAAGACTTTTTTTAAAATTTGGTTTGTTTTTCCCAGATAGGGTTTCTCTGTGTAGCTTTGTAGACCAGGCTGGCATCTGCCTCCCAAGTGCTGGGATTAAAGGTGTGTGCCACCACCAATTGGCTGACTTTTAGATTTATTTTAATCTTTTATCTTATATGTTTGAATGTTTTGCCAGCAGGTATGGCTATGCAGCACTCACATGAAGTGCCCTGGAGGCACTGGGTCCTTGAGAATTGCAGTTACCATTTGTTGTGAGCTCTCCTGTCCTAGTCCTCTGCAAGAACAGCCAGAGCTCTTAACTGCTGAGCTGTCTCCAGGTCACAGGTACTTTGCCCTCAAAAAATATAGGAGCTTTGTTATTTTTTAAAATGCAAGTAAATAGAAATATCACACACCAAAATTACTCAGACCTGAAATCTGTACACTCAGTGAACATCTGTCTATATAGTTAGAATTGTCTGAAAACCATGATCCATAGTGCCATAGAGAAGGAATATGAAAACTCGTTACCAACTCCAAACTGCACATAAGCCCTTGCTTTGGAGACTGCAAATGTCACTGAACTCCAAGAAGATATTAATCCTCAGAAGACATCACGGATTAGTTTTTGTGGATATATTCCAGTGATAGAGTGTGGGAAAATCCTAAAGAAATTTTGGTTTGAATCATAAATTATTAGTAAGCACCAAGCTTTTCTTAGAAGTTGTTATTTTGTTTATATGGGAAACTACTTTTTGGTGGGGAAGTTGTGGTTTCTTGAATTTCTACATTCAATGGATTATAAACCACAAAAGAAAAAATTATTTTTCTAAAAAGTATTTTGAGAAGTCAATTATAAATGCCAAAGATTTTGCTCTTCTAAAAATAAAATGACTTAAGACTTATTTCTTGAGAAAAATTTAGATCTTGCTGATAATTAGCATAATATACCTCAGTAAAGAAAAAAGTTACATGCAAATTAATAATAGCTACACCTGTGATGCTTCCCTGTTCAATACATTTAGGAATTAAACAGCATTAAATATCACCGAACTGCTGCCATGGACAAAAACTGGCTTTCTGTTCTTCCTACAACCCTCTAAAGGTGTAGTGATGACAAAGTAAGAGCATTTATAAAATATGTATTAGAAGACATTTCCAACTCTACACTGCCTTGTTATGTTTAATGTGCTTTATCATTATTTATATGTAGCATTTGACGTCCACAGCTCTGAAAAATAACAACAGCACCTTGACATTTTGAAACTTGATTCTTCCAGTGCCTTTACTCCCTGGGTCTTCTATGTGCCCCAAAGATATGTGAGCTCTCCAGGCTGACCTATTGTCCCCAAACATTCTCCTCATTAAAAGGTAAAAGTAGCACACACACACACATACACACCACAGTCTGATGAGCAGAACTGCAGTACCAACCTGTCAGGCAACATGTGTACACTGGTGCAGCTGTGGTCTTATAGGGAGGATAAGAGAGAGAATGGAAAGGGTAATGGAGGAGAGGGTATAGTCAAGGTACTATATATATATATATATATATATATATATATATATATTATGAAATTATGAAAGACCAATAATAAATACAAGTGAAATAAATAACAGGAAACCTAAATGTATAGATCCAAGAAGATCGACAGGACTGTTATTAAACCACAGATGCATCCTAGCTAAGCTGATACAGTGCAAAGAAAAAATGCTAAAACCAGAAGAGAAACATAGTCTGCTGCCTTCAAGTGATGGATATTTGACAGACTCTCCCAAAACAATAGTGCCCCCACAACAAGGGCATATTCTAAAAACAATCTTGTTTGCTAAAATGTTTTAAATATTTCCCTCCCAATTGAAGTTGTAATTCAACACGGCCACTTTCTGCCTTTTATTATAATTAAATGTTGAATATTAATGTAGCTTGTCACTGCTTTATTTTAACAAGTTCTGGCTTTTTAATGTTTATTTACTGTGTGTGTGCAATGTGTGCCACAGCCTGTGTGTGGAGGCAAGAGGGCAACTTGCAGAGGTTGGTTTTCTTCTTCTACCACATGTGCTCTGAGCATTAAACTCTGGTAACTCTGGTCATCAGGTTTGGCAACAGTGCCTGGGCTACTGAACCACTGTATCACAGTTTTCCCACCAGCCTGGTCCCACAGCCGCATCAGCTCCAAATAACAGAGACACTGTATTAGATATAAAGCTGTTGGCCAATTATTAGCAATTCTTATTGGCTAGCTCTGTCTTAAATATGAACCCATTGCTATTAATCTAAGTGTTTCCACATGGTCTTATCTTATTAGAGAGAGGGTCCAGACCTCTTCCCCCTTGTCTCCCTGTCCTGCCTATCTTGCCTTCCTATTTGCCAACAGTACATTACTCATTAACCAATAAGAGAAACATATTTATAGAATGACATCTCCCATCAAACCACCTCACAAGTTCTGTTTTTGATGTCATGTTAAAAAACATGTCCCTAGTCCAAATTATCCCAAATATCAAGCCAGGCCAATAAGCCTTTCACTACCTTCTCCAGGGAAGCCCTTCATGATCTAATCTACTCCATGCAGCATCTGAAACCACACTCTCACACTGAACTAATAAACTGACTTAACTCACCTTTGCTTAGGTCAGCAGTCACTTTGGGACATTTTAGAACCTCACATACGACTCATTATAATCAATAATTTGATTACCCCATCTTACTAATCTCACTATAGATCACTGTTAACTGCAGAAGCTTTGGAGGTGAAAATTAAGGAACATATTTTATGGGACACTAGACTTATATCTAACCTTAAAGCTGGCTTTAAAAGATGAATACACTATTTTAGCTTTAACTTTATATATTTGGTGTGGCTGCCTCTAGAAGGTTGGTGAAGATTATCTCTACCATGCTAGTCTGAAATAGCATTTGACTCACTTCATTAGAAATCTACTGAAAAGAACAAATAGATGCTGAGAAGTCTCCATTTTCAAGACCTCATTTTATTCGTTTCTCCTCAGCTGATTATGTAACTCTCTGCCTTAGTTTCTTTCCTCTATGATAGGACACTACCCAGGCACCTGTAGAAGAAAGAGTGCACTTGGAGTTTACAGTCCCAGCAGGTTCTCTGTGGCTTCCTCGCTACTGTTGGTGTGATAATAAGAGCAGCCAACTTTTAAACTTATCTTTTGTCCCTTTCCCCTCTCTTAAGCTTATTAGAACCCTCTCCATTGGAGCCATCGACGGTTCCCATTGACTGCAATAATGATAAGGGCTATTTCAGAACTGTTTTTTTTTTTTTTAAGCAGGACAATTTGTTTTACCTTGATTTTTGCTGATATGAGGAACAAGACTGTCTTACCAATTTATGTCTTATGACTTCTAGAAGGGCTGTGTAGTTGGCAGTTAAATTAACAAGACTGGATAGAAGTCTAGGTATTGATCCAGAGGGCAAGCTTAGCCTTCAATAAAAAGAGAAAAACCTCTCCTGTTTCAGATGATGTCATACTTTTGCTGAACTGAAGCTAGAGGGAACTAAGAAACATCTCTGTCCCAGTGCTCTGCAGGTCTTCATTTCAGAAGTACTTCAAAAACATTTTAAAGAATTAAGCGTGTGTCAGCCAGGCAGTGGTGGCATATGCCTTTAATACCAGCACTTGGGAAGCAATGGTAGGTAGATCTCTGAGTTTGATGTCAGCCTACTGAGCAAGTCCCAGGACAGCCAGGGCTACATGGAAAAACCCTGACTTGGGCAGGAAAAAAAAAGAATTATGTGCATTATTGTATAAATATATATTCATGTGCTGTAGGGGTTAGAGGTCAGTGAACCTCACATCCCTCAGTCACTGCCTATCTTGTTTGTTGAGAATGGGGTCCCTCTCTCTCCTAGCGCTCGCTGGTTCTGCTAGACTAACTAGCTGTCTATCTCTAGTGATCCTCCAGTCTCTCCTCTTCCCTGTTAGGATTACAGGTATGTGCCACCACACTCAGTTTCTTCTGGTTCTGGAAATTGAACTCAGATCTTCGTGCTTGCATAGCAAGCACTTCGATGACTGGGCCATGTCTCCTGTCCCCCAGAGAGTCTTTATAATTAGTGTCAGTTCTTATCTTGTTCACATGACTTAATTTCAGGCCTAAAACAAGTCTTAAATGTGAAAAGGAAATTCAGAGGGTAGAGAGAACAAGGGCAGGTGGAGTTTTTCTGTTCCAGCTGCCTATTCCCAAACATCTGGCAGCTACCTCCCAAATAATTGACTCAGAGGCTTAATATGAATTATAAATGATCAGCCAATAGCTCAGGATTATTGCTAGCTAACTCTTACATTTTGATTAACCCATATTTCTTATCTACCCTCTGCTACATGGCTCCTGGCTTTACCTGCCCTCCAGCATGTCCTGCTTCCTCTGATGCTCCTGGCAACTTCCTGACTCCGCCCTTCTTTCTCCCTGTATCCTGTTTGATCACCCCACCTATTAGCCAATCAGCTTTTACTAGCCAATAAGAGTAACACATGCTCATAATGTACAAAAGGATTGTTCCACAACAGATGAGGGTAAGTTCTTCAATGAGATCACCCTTCCTCATCACAGAAGCAGAGTCACATAAACACCTGTAACATGTGCATGAAACACAGACAGATGCAGCTCTTTGGTGACCTAGGCATGTATGTGGCAATTTGTGATGGTTATACAATAGCTAACATAGAGAGTCTCTCCATGTAAACAAATTTGTAACATGTTTCTTTAAATGCCTGTGACAAGAAGAATGAAGAAATCTCACAAAGGCTGTTTATGCATTCATTTCACTCCCCCCCCCAGAAGCAGAGAAGAGAACATGATTACATAGAGAAGAAGCTTACTGGGGAATAAGGGGAGATGGCAGGGAAATCCAAATCAAGCCATGAAATGGAAAGGAATGAAGCAGAGTGTCAGACATGCTCAGTCTTAGCAGGCTTGAGATATTATTTGATCGAGGGACCAAGAGCACTTGATTGACATGGATCATGTCAGATGTGCTCTACAAGAGCCAAGTTGCCTGGGCAGCAAAAGGCTGACTGGACTCCATATCCCCACTGTGCTATTCTATAAGGCAAAGATGGCAGGCTAAATTCACACCATTTGTACTGTTTTTTTCTCCCCAGGTTGCTGTGGTTTGGGGTAATGGTGGCAAAGACTGAATCATGATCTCACGAAGCCTCCTCCCACAGTGGTGGTGAACTGTGTGGTTTGCATGGATTGTCAGAGGACTGGAACATAATGCTCATTTGGGGAATTGTGATTTGTTGCTTCATCCACAGCCTTCTGAGCAATGTTTTTCATTTTCCTCCCACTTTAACTTGCTAAGCCTTAAGAGAATTGATGGATAAGGCCAGCTTGCTATGGTGAATGCTAATGTTAAGCCATCTACTCTTCCACTTCAAATCATAAATCCCAGAAAAATGGTCCTAATTCCATTGTGCATTGTTTTAAGAAGCAGTTGGATGAATCAACTTTTTTTTCAACCTCCAAACCTCAAACTCTTACTTTCTCACTAATCATTAACACAGTTCTACCAGCCAAAGGTGTCAGATATGTTTTGAATGGATGGTCCTTCTCCAATCAGAGTGGTTCTTCCAATGTTACTGAATGTTTGCGGGGACACATACACACACACACACACATACACACACACCTTATAACTCAGCTCTGTCCAGTTGTTTTTCCCATTTCTATCTATCAACTGAGTTTGGTCTATCCTGAAATTCTTGGGTCAAGTGTTGTTACCCACAAGCTTTCCCAAAACCTCACCATCAATAGCATTTGTTGACGTCCACCACACCTGGCCCACCACACCATACTCTGGAAGCCAGAGTAGCCTCTCCTTAGGTGGGGTTTCTGGGTTAGAGGGCCCAGCTCTGACTCCCTGTAGCCATATAATTCTTCTTGGTGTAAGGGGTCCATGAAACCAAAGTCTTGTGCCTGGTTCTCTTCTAAACCCTGAAGAGTCACACAGTCTTCTCTTTCTGGTCTTTAGGAATTTCACCCATCTCCATCCTATCTAGACAGACATCACAGGTTTGTACTTGTCAAGATCCACTGCCAACAGGTGGCTCTCAAGATGCCTGGGCTAAGGGGTTCACATGCAGACACAGGTAAAGAAGAGCAGGTCCAAGTGTGCCATGTTGGATCCTTCTGACATCACCATTTTCTCAAGTGAATTTTTAAGCTGAACATCCATGGCCTATGTTAGGTTAGATGCATATTTCAACTCAAAGTAACCCAAAATATAGAGAGAAAAAATAAAGGAATTCACAAGATTAATGCATTCATAAGCTTAATAGTGAGAGCCAGTCAGGACCATGAAAACATTCTTCAGAGAGATAATTTCATTGGACCCCACCAACAACCCTGCTGGGTTTCACTATCCCCTTTAAGAATTAGGAAACCAAGTCCCAGAAAAGCCTCACAGGAAGTGGGATTTGCTCTTCAGATCTCCATGGCTACTGTCTCTTCACTACACCTACCAGGAGTCTGTCATTGATGTGTTTCAACCATGCATTACACAGTGGCTGAAGAAAGTCTGTAGTATGTACACAATGGAGTTTGATTCTTGCCATGAGGAACATATGGAACTGGTAAATAAGCCAGACTAAGAAAGTGAAATAAGCCAGACTAAGACAAACATTGCATATTTTCTCCCATGTGTGCAACTTGATTTATACATATATGAGTATAATATACATAAATTTTATATATGACATGAATGTAGAATGGAAACTATTTGGGGAGGTTTAGGGAACTAGTGGGAGAGGGTAATGGGGGTGAATATGGTCAAAGCACATGACATATTTGAATAAAAATATCATTTTTAAAGCTATCGTTTTTCATAATAAATATAAGCTGGCAAAAATCTAAGAGTAAGTGGTTCTCCGTTTGTGAATTTGTGGTTAGCAACCAGAAGGCTTGTGGTGAGAGTCTGCTTTCTAAAGATTGACATTCGAAAGCTGAAACCTACTTGGTTGCAGAGAGTGGCTGTATGGTTTGGGCCACAGTTAGTGGTTGGGATGGATGTGTTCCCATTTGTTGGGCTTAGAGATTTAAGAATTTCAAGGATCTTCGTTCATTTTTTTTTTCCCTCCAGAGCTTGTTTCCCTTCTTTACCATAGAACAGATACTAAAGAGAACCAATAACCAATGTTCATGGTGTAGGTAAGAGGATACAAAGCTACACAATGGATCTCCCTCTAGGGGGCGAGATTCCCAAAGAAGAACTCTCACCCATTTATTTGATAGGGGATGAAAGCCTTAGGGGTTATAGAGCAGTCTCTTCCAAATGGGGAAGGGAATCTCAGAAAGCATGTAACATAGTCACTAATGGACGAGGGTTTAAAAAGGTGAATTTCTTGTCTATTTATCCATGAGGCTTCTTCTAGAGTCCATGGTTCAGTTTGTGAAGAAGCAAACCATTTAGACACACTCTTTAAATGCTACTAAAGTCAAATCGAATCAAACACAGTAGGTGTGGGTAGTACGTCTTCAAGCATGGGGCTGGGGAGATTTTATGTATGACGGAGAAAGAAATCTAAGTACCAGGTCTTCAGAGTTAAAGGACCCCTGATCTCACCACATGGCTGTGTCTCTGCACACTGTGGCACACTGCTACTTAAAAGTCTCTAAATATACGTTTTTTTTTTTAAATGAATACTATTAACATATTTTTGCTCAGAAGAGGGGAGAGAACTACAGGTAGTCCAATCCAGGGTTTCATACCCAATCCAGGGTTTCATACATTCATGCAAGCAAAGATTCTACCTAATAGATGCAGCTGCAGCCCTATGTTCTCTTAAGGTGGTTTTTGTATTACCAGACTTAAGGGATCTACTAAGCTCTTCAAAACAAAACAAAACAAAACAAACAAAAAAACTTTCTGTCTGAGTCAATACCAATAAAAGAAGGACAATGTCAGAGATGGGTACCATACTTGGAAAACTCTTGTTTGTTCTTAATATTCTGAGTGGTCAAGAATAGATAGATAAAAAAATAAGACTGTGTGAGCTCTTCACTATTAGAAAACAGAAAAGAGGAAATTCTTCTCTAACAAGACATTTTCTTTTGAGAATTGGAAACAAATACACTTAAAGATACTACCTTGTGGTAGAAACTGCCTTGAGGACATATCATTTTTAGAACTCCATCTAACCAAATGGAAGGCGGATCATATTTTAATAGACTTTATTTTCCAGAAACTGTTGCAATCAAGTCTAGGGGATCTTATCTGGTTGTGTGTATTTTTTAAACATCTGCAAACAAAGTCATGCATCTGTACATTTGACACCATCAGCTACACACTTCCTGACTTAAATAAACCCAAATATGAGCTGGACTAAACTTTTCAAAGTAACCTTTGGGTGATTTCTGTAAACACATTATCTATTCAGTAAAAACTTGGAAGGAAGTCTGTTTTGTTTTTATTATTATTATTATTTATTTAAATGTATATATCAACCTATTGATAGGGAAGGGAAGGAGGGTAAAGAGAGAGGGGAGAGAAAAGGAAAGGGGGAGAGGGGAAGAGAGACAGAGCAGGGATAGAGAGACAGGATGGGAAGAGATGAGTCTACTTCTTGGCAGGAAGGAGAAAGCACCAACCCTGAGTTTTACGAGATTGTGCGGGTTGCCGCAGAGGAATACGGTAACAGCTGGAGATTACGGTACTCTCTGGGCTACTGCCTGTACTACGTCAACCAGAGCCGCAAAGTTCCTCGCGGCTCTTTTCTGGTGTCCAGGAACTGAATATCAAACCGGTGATTGTGGAGTTATTGGCTGGCTGTATTTGTCTTTTCTTTTCTCTATTATCAGTCTTTATTTTTAAAAGACCCATGAGAAGCAGAAGCGAGCCCGGAGTTTGAGGTGCTCGACAGTCGTGGGTGAGTCAGCTGGTGCTAAGGACTGGGACTTGGTCTTAGGAGACCGTCCCCTCTCCTCCCTGCAGAGAAGCAGCGGGCGCTGCAAGGACTGAAGGTCCGCTTTTCCCCACGCCAGGGCCTCCGCATCCGCGCAGCAGGTGAGTAGTGCTGTGGTGCCGGGAGCAGGCAAACCACAGGGTCGGGTGGGAGTGGGCAGGTGTGCCCAGCCTCCAGCTGACACTGGACCTTCCACTTAGCCCCGCGTATCCGCTTTAGGACCCGCTTTGATACTGGCACCCCAAACCACTGCGTTTTCCTGATTTGCCACGAGAAGTTACCTTCTAGTTAACAAGTGTCATTTTAACCCAGTTATAGACCCCAGGTAAGAGAAAGCGGGTTCCGCAGTGGCGTGATTTGGGTATCGCTTGTGAAGACTTGAACTAGTGATTTTTCACAGCAGTCTGAGATCCCTCCCTGCCTTGGGGCTCAACCCCAAAAGACAAAGTGTACATGTCCCCAAGCCCCGCACTCCTGTCCCACGTTTCCTAGTCCTTTTGTAGTTGTAGAAATCCGGCCATTTAGGTAAATCATGACCCCTAGCCCAGAAAATCCCAGGCATCCCTGACTGCTGGCACGCGGATTTGATTTTTTTTTTTTTTTAACCCTTAGGGAATCCGCAGTGAATGCTACTAGAGCCTGGTCCGAGGGGTGATGCTCTCCTTCCGCTCCCCAGAAACCCGGGTGTGGCTAGAGGCTGGAATCCCTAGGGCGGACGCCCCTTAGAGATCCCGCCTGAATCCGTCAGGGCCCTGTTTAGCCCTGGGGATCAGCTTTTCTGGGAACCTGGCTCTCTCTCGGGGATGGCTTGGCTAGTAGACAGACTCGCGCGTTCTGCTCCCACGAGCGCCAATTCCGCGGGAGTGAGCGTGTGCGTGGCCCTGCGGTTCCGTGCTCTCTGAGGTTCGCTCTCCCAGGCTGCCCTCTCCAGGTGACTGTGGTGCAACCTGTTCACAAGGCGACCTGGAGGCTCCTCCAGATTCCACCAGCTTGCCTCGGTGTGACAATCCGCAGCCGCAATCAAGCTTGTCGAGCTGGGGTAGTGGTGCAGGGAGGGGGCGTTTCTCCACCCTGACTCTGGAAATCCAGCTTCTAGCTACTGCGGCTTGAGGTTTTGTTGTCATTATGTGAGGTGGGGAGGTTGTTTTGATTTTTTTTTTTTTTTTTTTTTTTTTTTTTGGCTTGGTTTTGTTTTGGGTATTGAACTTGGTCAGCCACGGGGAGGTGAAGTACTTGAAGGCAGCTTCCCAGAGGGGAGGACTAAGGAGGGAGACAAAGCACAGGATCCCCTCCTGTGTTCCCCTCATTGCCTGCATCGAGGCCTCAAAAAGCCACTCCTGGACTGCAGAGCAGCGGGCGCCCAGTAGGAGTCTGGTTACTGGGCGAGCTTAACAGGGCCTGGCTGTCTAGGGCGCCTGCCTCACTGTCCGCATATTTCTTTATGCTTTTTATTTTCAGCTGGATTCAGATAAAGGAAGCTCCAGGGCCACTTCGGTCTCAGCAAATATTTCAGATCCATGCCATCGCTCCAGAGCGCCTAGAAGCTGGAGCTAGCAGGAGCCCATAGTTGGGTGGCCAAGCTGCAGCGCCCAGATGACCAGGGTTCGACCGCTGACCCTCACTTAGCTACCCTTTTCAGCAAAGACCAGCAATAGACTTATGGATTTCTAATTTACATGTGAATGCACATGATGGACCAGACGATGTAGAAAAGTGAACTCCTGTGATCTCTGGGATTGCATTCAGCAGCATGTCCCCTTGAACCTCTCTGCGAGCTTTGGGTAGGGAAAGTGTCCCCCGCAGTCTAGAGCGCCCCTGGCCATGTCACCCTTAATGCTCTATGACTTAGTGTGGCCCTCTGAGGGCTCCCAGGGCTGGCCAGGGTGGTTTCCAACAGGTGTGTTCTCTCCCTCCCCCAGCCCAACCCAGCTGGCCGGAGTCCCCCAAGCTGAGGTCTTTTGACTTGGCTTTCTCACTCCCACCCAGAGGGTGGCTGTCCAGAGGTGGACCTTGTCCCCCGCTCCCTGGGACCATGGTGCTTCTCGCTGAAAATGCTTCGGAAGGCTCCAACTGCACTCACCCACCAGCACCGGTGAACATTTCTAAGGCCATTCTGCTCGGGGTAATCTTAGGGGGGCTCATCATATTCGGAGTTCTGGGGAACATCTTAGTGATCCTCTCGGTGGCCTGTCATCGTCATCTGCATTCCGTGACTCACTACTACATCGTCAACCTGGCGGTGGCAGACCTCCTTCTCACCTCCACCGTACTGCCCTTCTCAGCCATCTTTGAGATCCTGGGCTACTGGGCCTTTGGCAGGGTCTTCTGCAACATCTGGGCTGCTGTGGATGTCCTATGTTGCACAGCGTCCATCATGGGCCTCTGTATCATCTCCATCGATCGATACATTGGTGTGAGTTACCCGCTGCGCTACCCCACCATTGTCACACAGAGGAGGGGCGTCAGGGCTCTGCTCTGTGTCTGGGCGCTTTCCCTGGTCATCTCCATCGGACCCTTGTTCGGCTGGAGGCAGCCAGCGCCTGAGGATGAGACCATCTGCCAGATAAACGAGGAGCCTGGCTACGTGCTGTTCTCCGCGCTGGG
This sequence comes from Phodopus roborovskii, assembly GCF_943737965.1. Lineage (NCBI taxonomy): Eukaryota > Metazoa > Chordata > Mammalia > Rodentia > Cricetidae > Phodopus > Phodopus roborovskii. Next base: position 46,670,626 of record NW_026126511.1, on the reverse strand, counting down.
CTCTTTCTACGTGCCACTGGCCATCATCCTGGTTATGTACTGTCGAGTCTACGTAGTGGCCAAGAGGGAAAGCCGGGGCCTCAAGTCCGGCCTCAAGACGGACAAGTCGGACTCGGAGCAAGTGACGCTCCGTATCCACCGGAAAAACGTCCCGGCAGGAGGTGGCGGGGTGAACAGTGCCAAGAATAAGACTCACTTCTCTGTGAGGCTGCTCAAGTTTTCCCGAGAGAAGAAAGCAGCCAAGACTCTGGGCATCGTGGTGGGCTGCTTCGTGCTCTGCTGGCTGCCTTTCTTCCTAGTGATGCCCATTGGTGAGTGTTCTCAGCGCCACCACTTAACATTTACAGGGAGGGGAGTCTCCATGGGAGACCCACCAGCTAGGGTGAAAGGGGGGAGGGTCTGCATTGCAAATCACACAGGACTCCCTGGTGGGAATTAGCCTTTTCTCTCTTTCTGTTCCAGTCTCCTTTGCACTGGGTCCCAGGTCGCTTTGTCAGCTGCAGCAAAGAAGGATACTGGCTGCTATAGATTCATTGGTCCCTTCAGCGAGAATGTCACATTTTCTTAATGCCTTTAAGTCTGTTTAATTTAAATCTACTCGCTCCCTTTAGAGTCCCAAAAGCAGACTGCTGAATACTACTTGTGCTCTGCTATGGATGGGGAAGACAGCCCTATTGGTTTGAAAATAACCATCATGCTTATTCTGGATAAATGTGACAGTAGGATTGGGTTAGATGGTTCATTCCATTGTGTTAGTTATAGTGTCTGCTTAGGCTTTGTCTGCGCATGTTGTTTTCTGAATTCATTATGGAAAAAAAACATGGTAAACCACTCATGACAACAGAAATAGGGTTTTGTTTTGTTTTTTTATGCATCCAAGCCAATTAAAAACCTTAAAGAATCTATCATAACAATTCCAGTAAGCAAATACTCTTTCATTTTTAGCAGTGGGTTGGAAAACAGACATCACTCTTTTTCAAAATCATCCCGGAAGTTGCAGATGACAGCTTGAAAACAGTACAATAATATTGCAAATCCAATTTTTGCAGATGCAAACTTAGCTGTAGTCAAAATTAATTAACTCATCCTGAGTATCAACAAGCCAACCACTCCAAACAGTCCCCTGTCTCTGAACAGCCTTCGATGCAATCCCAAAGCACTTCTTTGCTATTTTTAGTTTGTAAGCTAAAACACAGACTCACAGGCTGGTTACCACGAACTCTAACAAACACAAAATCATAGCAAAGAACAATAATAACACAATCTCTCTAAAGTTCCTTTGAGGCCAGTATCAATTACAGTACCATACTTTGCAACGCTATGTCAGAATGATAGGTCTAGTTTTTGAGTGCCAACTGTGACACAGATTTTGAACACAGACTCTTCAACAACTATCATCCTGCCACCATAGGTGGAAGAAAGACACTTTTCAAGTTCTATCTAATGGCATAGCCACAAGCCACATGTAGCTATTTAAATGTGGATCAAAATTAAGTTATACGTGAATTCCATCTCTCATTCCCACTGGACACGTCTAAAGTGTTCAACAACCAGCTATATTTTGATACAGTGGGGACACAGGTGAATTCTACTGCTGTGGGATTTCTGTAGAACAGGGCTACTGGAGAGACTGACTCACCTCATGGCCTTCTTTGTGCCGCCTGTCACTGTCCCTAACACCACTTCTGGAAGGATGCTGGAGCTTTGAGTTTACTGAAGGACACACTTTAGCCTCTCTGCTTCTCTTCCCACATTCCTCCTCTTTCTGCCTCCCAGAGAATACACTATTATAGCTGCACCCACTCACTCTGCAAATGCTCACTGAACCCTTGTTTTAGCTGCTAAGAGTGTTCAAGACAGAAAGTCTTTGTCAATGAAATAGACATGTGCAATATGCCCTAAAATATTAAGTATTAAGATGCACTATCAGAGATCAAGCACTGAGAGGCCAGGTAGTGTAAGGATGATGAGACAGGTGGTCTGATCTGAGAGGTTCTGTGTATGCTAGGAACATCCAAACAGAGTGCTGACTCTTGTAAAATCCAGGAGGAAGAGTGGGCTGGCACAGGGAACAGTGGGTGCAGAGATGGGAAAGCCTCATCTGCTCAAGCAAGGGCAAGAGGCAAGGGCAAAAAGAGGCTGACGCCAGATAGGTCATGTCACATGGGTGTCTTTTCGGTCAAGTAAAATTTGTAGACTTGTCTACTTGTGGTTGAAAGTCATTGAAGGGGTTTTATCAAACTGAATGGCTCGTCTTTATATTTTGTAATGATTACTGTAGTAGCTGGGTGGAGAAGAGCCAATTGCAAGAAAGAGTAAAAACAGGGAAGCCAACTAAGGCCTCAGAAAGGTCTGGGAGAGAGGCCATGAGGCCTTGAACTCTGGTAGACTTTACTTTGCAATTGCAGGCAGTGAGGAGTGAGCACACTGAGCACTTCCTTCAGCGCAGAACTGACAAATCTGAACATGGGAAATCAACTGTAATTTCTAGGATTGGAACCTGAATAACTGGGTAAATGGTGGTATATTTGAGAGAGAGAGAGAGAGAGAGAGAAAAGAGAGAGAGAGAGAGAGAGAGAGAGAGAGAGAGCTAGGAGGAGCTGGAGAAGGTGGGACAGCAGAACATGGCTTTCTCACTATGCTAGGAATGTCTGTTAGACATCTGAGTGTCTGTCAGGTGGGTAGTGGCTATGGAAACTTGGAGCTTTGAGGAGACATGAGCTAAGAGTAAAGTCTTGAACAATATCCACCTGTACATCAAGAGGCACGGGGAGGTGGCCAGAGAGGAGGCATCCAGAGAAAGGACAGAGAAGAACTGAGTCTCAGGTGTCAGGCCTGGCAGAGAGGAGAAAGTAGGAGAGTAGCACACAAGGTAGGAGGAAAATTAGGAGAATGTGGAATCCCCAAGGCAGAAGGTAAAATGTTTCAAAACAAGAATAGTATGGTCTACAGGGTGAGATCTGGGACAGCCAGGGCTGTCACAGGGAAACTACCTCAAACAAACAAACAAACCACCACCACCAACAACAACAACAAAAGACAAGAATAGTCCATTCTGTCACACACAGTTCCTGGGTAGAGCAAGTGGAGGACTGAACACCAGCAGTGGCCTTGGTGACAAGGCCTTCCTAAATGATGGACAGTGGCCAGGTAAGGCTGATAGCTTCTGTAAAGTGATGGGAACAGAAGCTCAGCTGTGCATCTTCGAGGAAGAATGGAAGATCAAGTGGGATGAGAATAGACTACTCTTGGGAAGAGTTAGGAAAAGTAGAGCTGGGAATGGGTGCTTCTTGAGAGATCCAGAGGCAATTCTCAAAGGTGGTAGACAGGTCATGGTGTGTATATTCTGATGGGAAAGTTTGGATAGAGCAGGAAACCAAAGGAATAGGGAAGAGCAGAAAGAAGTGTCCACAGGAAGGAAGGACAAAGAAGTCAAGGAATGTGAGGGACGTGAGCATCATGGGAAGAAGGAGTAAAGGAGAGCATTGGTGATCTCTTCAGAATGCTTCAAAGTCCCCAGTGAGCTAAGAAGCAGAGAGAGGAAGGAATAAGGAATGTTTCTGTTAAGAAGCAAAGAAAAGACATGAAATATCTTAGGAATGAGAGTCTGTACATTAATGAAAATTTAGTCAAGACACTAAAGTCCTACAGGTCTATGATCATGAATATGCAACAGAGCAGGGAAGAGGGCTACAGGATGCTCTCCCAAAGCTAAGTGGTTGAGGGCTACAGGGGTGTTGCTGAAAATAGATAGGAGTTCAGGAAACACAGTAAAGAGGGCCCATTCATGAGGGATGGACATGGACTGAGTCAGATCACAGCCCTCACAGAACAGATGTGGAAAGAGTCAGCGATGATGGATTTCTGGGCCCAGGGTTGTGTTGGTTGGGCTATAAAGGACATGGGGCTTAACGACCCATGTCTTGGTGTCCTGAAGGCAGGTGGCTGCTGGGGTCTTAGTGAAATCTTCCCGTGGTCTCAGTGAAATCTTCCCGTGGACTCCACACTCTCAAGGAGTTGATAATGCTTGAGTAAGGATGTTATGACAGAGGGACTTGTGGTTTAAAAGAAAATAAAAAATAAAAGGACACAGAAACGAGGAAAATTGAAACCTATAGTTAATAGGGTGTCAGAAGACTGCTCACTGAGGTGGGAAACCCATAAACTCACAAATATGTGATTAGCAATTTCCTCTTACCACCAAGGAATTTGAAGATGTTTCTCCCAGGAGATATGGACAGGTGATAAGTCACAAATACCAAAGCAGAAAGAATGGAGAGATGCATACAGCATGTCCTTGCTTTCCAGGGCCTGGCAAGCTAATTAAAGAGGCAAAGTGAGTAATTGACATGGGTCCAAAAGACCAATGCTCAAACAGTATTAGGACCTTGTGCCAAGGAATATAGTTGTTGTATTCATCTGGAAGTCACTATAGAAGCTTCTAGAATACCACTGTTGATGGAGCAGTTTCTTAAGACAGCACTATTTCAGCTGGGCCATCAGTGAGATGTTATCTGTTTTCATTAGCAGCCTTAAGTGCATTTTTCACACAGAAAAATAAATACTCCATTATGTTATCAATTCCCAAGAGACGAGGTCATCATCAATCTGCACTAGGCAACAGGAGAGTGAAAAGATTAGAAACAGCACTAGAGCCAGAAGGAGGGTGTTATGCCAAGCTGAGACGTGAAGCACCTACATGCAAGCTGTCTGAGGAAAATCAGTGAGCAGATTCCATTGACCACCGAGGTGTGATGGCTCACACCGGTGATCTCAAGCACTTGACAGGGGTAGCTGAAAGACGAAGGTCGCCCACCACTATACTCCACTACACTCAAACCACAGCACATTAGAGGACAGCCTGGACTATGAGAGACCCTGTTTTTCAAAAGTCCTCCTGGAGACCAGGAGGAGGCTTTGTCACTCTGATATTGCTAGGACAAGCCCCCTCTCCCCAAGTTTCTCCGCACCCAGCCTGGAATGCCTGCTAGATTGAACAGTGTGTCTACAAGTGGGAATCCAACTGAACTGATCTCAAACCTAACTCTTGCTTGTCCTGTTTTCTTTTTGCAAGTTCATTGTTTGGTTGGAACTCAGCTGAGGGGGGTTCACACTGGAGGCTGCTATCAGCCATTCTGGCATTGCAGTGACAGCTTGTAAAAAGCAAGTGTGGATGATAGAGATGAGTGGAGAGTCTAGGAAGGTGTCAGCCTTCAACTGTGGAAAGGAAGGAAGGCTGGAGACTGTCCCCTAGGGAAGGTCCAGCAGCTGCATGATAGCATCTTTGGTACTTAACTCCTTGTCTGTCGCCTACAACTTCCTGAGGCCTGAGACTTAGCTCCCTCTTTCATAAAACAGTGGATGCCATGCAAAACAGCTTTCCCTGTAGCGCCTAGCTCAGAGCAAATGACAATAATTACTGACCGTATTAGGATTCATAGAGCTACAAATCATTATAGACGTGTTAACATATGGCTGTTGCCATGGATGGTGTATGTCCCTGGAGGCATGAGAGGGAACGAGCATTGGAAAGCAAGAGGGAGCACCATTTATCAAACATAGTTACATGTCTGAATTCTGTGTATAATACCCTGTTTCAATACAATGCCTGGCATTGCTTTTGGACCCACACCATTGCTTCTGTCACAAAGGACGCAATAAATGGGTTGGGTTTTGGCTTATCTGGGCATAGGACATTCGAGGACTGTGCTCCCCAGAAGTCAGAAAGCATACAGTAGTAGTGAGGGGGAACGTGTTCTACGCTGGGATCCTGGGGTGAAGGAAGAGCTGGCGAGATGCTATCCAAATGGGAGCAGTGAAAATGACTTGTTTCCTCAATAAAATTTCATAGACTACCTACTATGTTTTAGGTGGCTAGAGAGTCACTGGAGATAACGACAACACAGCCCTGAAAATCAGAACAATTGCATATGTAGCAAAAGCTTCGGGCAGCTGAAAATATAGCAAAGAGAAAACACTGATGCATAGAATAGCTTCTAAATGTCATCTAATGACTAGTTCCTCGATAGGTGCCCAGGTAACAGGTGTCAATTATTGGCTTAATATAGGCAACATGGGGACCAGGTTCATGGCTATTACAGAAACGGTTGAATTCTTAGAGACAGTACATGAAGGCAATCTAATCATGCTCAGGGTTTAAGATAAAAGGCCAATATTTCAGGTACTCTTATTCCATCACAAACCACCCCAATGCAGTGGCACAAGGCAGCAGCCACCGTAACTGTATGTTATCTGTGGATGTGAGTCAGAACCCAGCTTGGGTGGTGGTCAGAACTGGCTGGTCTTCATGGTGGCCTCCCTTCCTCCAATGTTCTAAATTCATTTTCTCATAGTATGATCATTTGTTTCCATGGTAGAGCATTACCCACCAGACCTCTGTGGAACAAACTGCATCCACCTCAGGCCCAACATCACTGCAGCCTCTTTCTGGATCAAAACAAGTGAGGAGACCCACCTTAGTCCAAAGGAAAGAGAAACAGATTGGTGTCTTTATATGGGAGGAGTGAGCCCATTTAGGGATGGAGGAGTATTGTGGCCTTCTTGCAAAGAACTGATCATGGGTGTATCAAATAGCCTCTCTATTTTGTCTGTTGGCTACATTAAGAATCTCTTAGTCTCTCTCTGTCTTTGTAGCTGTCTCTGTCTCTCTCTGTGTCTCCCCACCCCCCAATCTCTGGTTTTTCTGTATAACAAGATTTCTCTGTGTAACAGCCCTGGCTGTCCTGGAACTCACTTTGTAGACCAAGCAGGCCTCATACTCACAGAGATCAGCCTGCCTCTGCCTCCTGAGTACCGGGAGTGCACTGCCACAACCACAGGGCCTATTGAACTTGCATAACATCCAAGGTCCTTATCCTCCCACAGGTTTCTAATTTCCAGAGTGAGATGACACATAAACAACCCCAAAATGTATACAATGCTAGAAAGTGGGCCTGGAAGATACTTTGAAAATCCATACAGTGGATTAGGCATCAAGGACTGGAATTCTTTCACAGAATGACCTAACCTTTGAGCCAAGATCTATATAACTGGATGATTTCTCATGGTTAAAAGTGAGTGGGAGAACTGGATATATGGCTTCTTTGGTAGAGTACTTATGCCGCATGTAGGAATCACTAGGTTCCATCCCCCACAATGAACTAACCGGGCATGTGGAGCTCACATGGAATTGTAGCACTCGGCAACGGAGGCAGGAGGTTCGGGAGGTTTAGGATTTCAAGTCCACTATATAGTGAGTTCAAGGCTCAGCCTGGACTACATAATACCTCATCTAAAAAACAAAAACAAAAACAAAAAACAAAAAACAAAAAAACAAAAACCAGAATGTGCAAAGAATCTGGCAGGGTCGGCCTGATGCCCATGGGGATTTTCCAGATGCTTGATGTGGGTATCAGATGAAGCTGCAAAGACAGGTACCAGATCCGGCCAGGTTTGAGAGCCATTTTACAAGTTGTTTTTAATCCAATGACAGCCATGGCACAGAGATGACAATCTCACATTTCAACATCTCACAGACTTGATGAAAATAAGATTGTGGATAGACCAGTTGGGAGACCTTTGCGTTGGACAGACTGAGCAAGGCTCTGTATCACGTGTTCTTTCCGGGAACCTCTGCATGACTCTTGGGCACCTCTTTGGTCAGCACCTCTGATTTTCAAGAAAACATGTCTCATCATCACAAATAGTGTATCTGAAGTTGGCTTTAATTTAACTTCGTCTCCCTCCACAAGACAAATCTGTCTGGAAGCTATACTGTCATACTGAAAGGAATCCACTGCTGGCGTGACTCAGGAGGTGACTCCTGAGGATCTTTGAACAATAGCTGACTCTTTCAAAGCAGGCCCTAGCCTGACAAGGTCTTGGCTGGAGGAAGCCTAACTCTGTAGGCATCACATAAGGAACACCCTGCTACAGGTGAGGAAGACGGCATGTTCAGAGGCATTTTCTTTGTCTAATGAGTTTCTCATCTTTCCACCTTATTATATAGCTTGCCAGTCTGACACTTACATAGTGGCCTTTCATTTTTAATAGCAGATTTCCCTGCTATCTGGACATTTCTTTTTACGCTTGTTTTGGGTGCTTATACACACACACACACACACACACACACACACACACACACACACACATATATATATGTATATATATATACATACATATATATATATTCTTTTTTTTCCCTCTTTGACAGAACTGCTTGTCTGTGCTTTGAGGGCACTTTTCCTTTTCTTTATTGTCTCTGTCCCTGGAAGATGACAATCACTCATAACTACTAGCTTGCCTGCCTTCTGCAGAACTCATATTGGCAGAGAAGATGGAGCTGCTTTATTTCCATTTTCACAGCAACAACACAGACACACACACACATGCACACACACACATGCACACTCACACACATACACAAGCACACAAACAGCCACTCATACTTTTAATAGCATCCCAAATTAGCTCCTTCAGGTCTGATCATCCTACCTGCCCCATCTCCTTCACATGACTTTGGTGCCTTGGTCTACTCTGACGCCATTCTACACCAGGTCATTTTGAAACAACAAAAACTTATTTCCCAAAGTTCTGACACTGGTAGGTTCAAGATCCAGGCACCAGCAGATTGGGTGTGTAGTGAGACTCTGTGTTCTGGTTCATACGTTGTTCTAGCTGTCATAGTGGAATAATGAAGCTTTGGGGGCCTTTTCCCTCATCCCATCCCAAAGCCCCTACCTCCTAATACCATTCCACTGAAGGTTGAGATATCAAAATATATACTTTGGAGGACATGAACCACCAGAGCAGAGGACTTGGCCTTCTAGAACTTTCCTTGGACATACTAACTATGCCAGATTCTTGTAGAACTCCAATATTGTCAGGGATAGGATATAAGAGCTTGTGCTCGGCAGCTTCCCATCTCTATAAGGTAATGGTTCTCAACTTTCCCAATACTACCGCCTTTAATACAGTTCCTCATGTTGTGCTGACCCCCAACCATAAAATTAATTCACTGATACTTCACAACTGTGGCTTTGCTACTGTTATGAGTTGTAATATAAACATCTGTGTTTTCTAGTGATTTTAGGCAACCCCTATGAAATAGTCGTTCAATCCCATGGGTTGAGAAACACTGCTATAATGGATTATCCAAGGAGATTAATTTATAAAGAGAAAAAGCTTGCTTTGGTTCACGGCTCAGCAGGTTGCAGTCCAAGGTCTAATGGCCTCATTGCTTTAGGCTTCTGATAGACAGTGTGCCATGATGGGAGACTATGGCAGAGCAAGTACTTAACTCCAGAAGCCAGAAAACCAGCAAAAGATGAGAGAACAAGAATCGCCTATCCACCTTGGAGCTTACTCTCAATGATGTAAGGACCTCCTTTAAGTGCCCACCTCCTGAAAGTCCACAGTGTCACCCAAAACTGCCAGACCTGGGAGCAAGTCTTTGTGGAACCCATTACAAGATGTTCAATATACAGACTATGCCCCTAAGTTTGTCTGATTAGACTTGTTTTATTGTGTGTGAGTCCTGCAAAGGGAGATTAGTTAACCCAATGATTGGCCCCCAGATACCTAGTCTCTGACACTCAGACCTGAGGAACCTCAGGCCGATCACCCACAAACTACTGCTTACCTGGTGAGCCAGCCACACCCTACCCTCCCTGCAACTGTAGACCCTCAAGGTCTGACTGTGATCCCACATGCCCCTGGTTAGAGTCCACTTGCTCTATTGCTATTGGGCAGGGAGTTACTCTGTCCCAAGAGCCCCCTTGCCCACCTCTGGTAACTCCCAAGCCAAAGCCTCAGTAGTGTTTTCGTTCTGGTCCCAGCAGAGTGGTCTCTGGGCTCTTTGCTCATGTGTCCTGCCCCAGGCTTGCTCTCTGCCTCAGATCAGCTCCATAGCCCTCTGCTATAGACTGCCTTCCCAACACTGGGAATGGGGAGTCTGAGAAACTTCTCCTGGCATTTTTCCTTGTCTTCAGATCATTTTAAAGGCTCTTTGGCTGTGTTAAGGAGGGAACTCAGAACAAGTGACTAGCTGCCCCTTTTCGCCATCTCCTCCCCTTCTCTCCACAGTCCCTTGGAGTAGACAGGCCTGAGGACTCTTCCCTTGGCAAATAACTGATTTGAATCTTGCTCCCTGCTTCCCAGGGTGGCACCCAGCTTCTGTAGAATAGCCATAGCTAGTGAGCTGCTGAGAGACAAAGGCAGGTTTAAAGAGAAGAGTGGAGATCGATTGATATAATCCTTATATACAGTGACCATTTTTATTTACATTTCTGTGGGGTTTATTTTTTTTTCAGTCATGTAGACATAGAAAATAGTTATGCAGTCAAATATTTTAATCCATTTCTTCATGGAATGTGTGTGTCTTCTGGGGATACTTGGAGGCACTTCCCCAGTATGAGTCAGATAGCCTATTTCTTCCAAAGCATGGTGTATATTCTATCTGGAATATATCTATCTGGAATCTTTGTATCTCGGTAGATGACACATAACTGAATGTTATGTATCTAGAAATGGTCCTAGATCTGTCCCCAAAGATGTATCAAATACTTTATCAGATCCTATCATACTTTGAAAATGCTGTTGTCATATTAAAGGGGACCTTGGATTTAT